>NC_056555.1:4415416-4729375 GCF_910596095.1 Thunnus maccoyii | reverse complement strand
TTTTTTAAGTGCTAACAAATTTTGACATAACGAGAGTAAGAACCTACAGCCATGCTACCAACTCTGTGAGGCTGTATAGTCAGGCACAGCGGTTCTTTGAGCTAAATGCTAATGGCAATATGCTATATGTTAGCATGCTGATATAATGTTTATGATGCTCACTATATTAGTTGAATTAGTTATTAGTATGATAACCTTTGCCAATTAGCTTTGAACACAAAGTACAGCTTAGACTGATGTGAATGTTATTAGTTGTTGGTATTAGGTCATAAGCCTCAGCTTTAATGTTTGATGATCTGAAGTATAGTAATAAACAACGTTTATGGTAGTGGTTAGATGAACTTGCTATACTAATCATGCCATACTGCTAGCCATTTCCTCTGCTTTAATAGGATTCTGGTAGTCTGGTGATATTCTATATTTTTTTCTTACGGTCAACAAATCCAACAACAAGTAACAAGTATTGTGCCATAAAGCTCCATTGTTGTTCAAAAACTATTAAAAACACATCAATGAGCCACACCGTTGCACTTATGTTGTAGCACTATGAGAAGAACCAACTGTCTCTTAAATCCTCCACTAAATAAGTTATCTCTCAATACTCTGTATGTATTTGTTCTTACTCAAATGCATTTTCATCCTTGACTTGTGCTATCGACTGTACGTCAAATACAGCGTGGCTCAAAGAGAAACAACATCATGAATTGAAAGCTCTCCAAAGTACCTTGGAGACCAGACTCAAGTACTACAACCTTCCTTCTATGGAACTGTAATTGTAAATAATGGTAATGTAACTTCTTTCATCACTGTCAGGGGTCTCTCTGGCTGATGATGATGGCATATGGTAATGCAGGCTCTGCCAGCCTGATATCGACTGCAGTCAGTAACAGAAACCTCCCAGGAGGTCGTCTCTTGGAAGAAAAAAAAGTTAACCGTATGAGAGGTTGGTGAACTGTCTTCGCCCTCGGGCACAAAACATGTAGTCAAGAAACTGAGGTCTGGAAAATGTTTCTTTTTGTGGCTTTGCAACTTTCCTAAAGGAAGAAATCTGCACATTACACATTCAAGAGTTTACAAGAGAGAGTGGATTTTTGAGTGGTAATATAGTGGTATGACGGGCTTTGATTAAAATACTCACCATTGTAAAACTGTAAATAATTTTTCAAATGTAGAGCTAAGACTCAAATCTCTGTATGAATCACAGTGGTGAGGAGACTTTCTCTGCTCTCAGATGGTGTAAACATCAGTTGCCTTTGCTGATGAACCTTTAACAGACTGTGAACCTCTTACAGCGGAGTCTGCTTCACAGTTTTCCTCGTGGGACTTGCAGCTTGTTTGATTTGAAGCTGAGAGCATTGTTGGGTAGACTTCATGCTCTGCTGAACAATCCTCCACTCCCTTCAAACTCCCCTCACATAATGATGTACAGTCGGTTGTGGTTTATATACTGTACTGTGTCAAGAGTTTAATTGGAAAATGCTAGGTATCTGTTTTGAGAAAAAACATTGTACCAAATGGTCATTAATATTGAAATCATGCAGATGATCCCCTTTAATGTCACTTTATCATCAAGGGACTCAAGGTAATAATGGTGTTTTTTGGGTGGTATTGAAAAATAATGTGCAGTTATGACAACCTACAGTTATCATAGAGTTTAGCCATCTCTTTACTGACTCAATGCTCCACTATGTTCACCAGCTAATCGCCAACTTTTCATTGGCATTTATTTGGAGTTTTGTTTCATGCCACCTGTAAGTCCAATATTCACTCTTTTTTTAGCCCTGGTTTTCTTTCCACCATCTCCTGAGAAAAATATCTGTTTTTTTAACAACAAAATGCTCCACTCTGTTCACCAGCTAGTTGTTAACTTTTGTTTCTCTACCATCTGGTGTTGGGCAGGTAGTGTACAGTGGGTTTATCAGAGCTTTTTCACTGAAAACAGCTGCCTGCTGCATTTGGAAACAACACTTATTTAAGCGGTGAGACTGAACTACAAGTTATACACTGTAAAACCAAAACAAGGAGCTGAAAGATGCTAAAATGCTCCGTAAAGCTGAGGGGAACTGCAGAACTGAACAATTTTCAGTGGATTCTTCACTACAAGTGACTAGGGCTGGGCAATATGGACAAAATCAAATATCATGATATTTTTGACCAAATACCTCTATCGATATTGCGACAATATTGTAGGGATGACTATTGGTGCTTTCACAAAATATTTACACAATGAGATTTTTGATAAATAATCATCAGTAATGTGGATATAATGACTAATTGGTAAAGGCAAATAATAGAACAGCTAGAACAGTCTGGTAAGTTCAGAAAATTACATCACTTTACTGTAATGCAGCCTTCAAAACCAGGAAAAGACAACATTTATGTCATATCACGATATTACGATAACCAAAATGTAAGATAATATCTAGTCTAATATCACGATCAATATGATATCAATATATTTCCCAGCCCTACAAGTGACCCCTTTTACATTACATGTATGATCCATTGTTACATATATTGATTAGAGCAGCTTTAAACAAAGTAAATATGTTATTCATCAAACTGGTGAATAAAATCAACTACTTGATCAATTGTTCAATTGGTCAACAGGTAAATGTATTTCAATTTTATCTACAAAACATTCTGACTTTAGTGTGAATGTTCATTCTTGACCATGGAAACTCAAAGTCTGCTTACTCGCTTTTTCGGGAGCTTTCAACCTAACCATGATTAATTCACGAGATGACAACTGACCTATCACCATGACAAGTGAAGAAGAATGCAGGATGTAGTGAAAGTGCCAGAAAAAGTGGACCTTGAGTTAAGATTTTTTTTGTCAAACTAGTGTTGTGACCCTAACACTCTTACAAATCCGTAGGTTAATTTTCCTTTGGTGTCATAGGTACAGACTGATGACAAATTAAAGGAAAAACTGGTACAGGTCTGAATACTTGACCCCTACAGTGAGGGGACATTTTGCTGGCATAGTTTGGGTCCACTTGTCCCCTTAGAGGGAAGGGTCACTGCAAATCAATGCAAAGTTGTTCTGAGTCATCACCTTTATCCTATGATGAAACATTTCTATCTTGATGGGAGTGGTCTCTTCCAGGATGAAAATGCCCCAATTCACAGGGCACGAGGGGTCACTGAATGGTTTGATGTGTATGAAAATGATGTGAATCATATGCTATGATCTTCACAGTCACCAGATCACAACCCAATTAAACACCTATGGTGTTTAATTGGGTTGTGATCTGGTGACTATGGATTTTGGCCTGACGTGTTAGATAGCACTCTCCACCACCATCATCAAAACACCAAATGAGGGAAAATCTTTTTGAAGAATGGTGTTCATCCCTCCCGAAGAGTTCTAGAGAATCAATGCCAAGGCTGAGGAACACCAACATAACAGAGCCACCAGAACCCTTCACTGTAGGGGTCAAGCATTCAGACCTGAGCCAGTTTTTCCTGTAATTTGTCACCCGTCTATATATGTTGCTATAATACAGTGCAGAGTTTTTCAAATAGCGTATATCTCATTCTGGACTGAAAGTCTTCATATTATAAAGTTGCCATATGCACATCTGAGAATAAATTAATTCTTCATGTAGGGATCAGGGCCTACAGACTGAGGACAGTCTGTGCTGAACATATTAAATAAAAAATAGACCTCAGATTTATTTTTAATACAAGCATGACATGGTTCTCTATTCCTACGAGCATGAGAAACCAAGCTGTGGTGTGAGGCCTGCCTTTGGGATCAGCTGGAAGCAGGAACATTTTTAGAAAAAACATTGAAAACCCATTTTGAAAGGAAACAACAACCACATTTTAATGGTTGGTTTAAAAGGTCTAGATGGATATTTCAACTAAAAATGTAAATTGCCCAAAGATTACTTTAAAATGAATACATGTTAAGACTTTTGCCTCAATGCCAGTTTACATAGGACTAGGAATCAAATTTCTAAACAGTTTAGAGAAAATCTATTCATTTCTTGTCTGTTGAATCGGCTTCACAAACCGACTGAAGTGAAAGCAAACTGACCCCAACCCTGCAGTGCAGCGCAGGAGTCTTTGTCTGTCAGAGTTTTCTTCTATGGTTCACTGATACCGACCTGGCAGAACCAATCCTATTAGTAATTCTCTACTGGATTCATGCTCCTGGGGATCCAGAGGAGCCCTCTGTTCCTGCAGCCCCCTCCTCCTCACAAAGCTCGCAGACAGAGGAGGATATTCACGCCTGAGTGCGTTTACTCTTCAGTTAGAACCACAAGGGGTTTGCTGGTACAAAGGAAGAGGTTAAAGGGCCCACGCCAGAGGAGATTTCCCTGTTCTCACTGTATGTTTGCAACAACTCTCAAAGCTGTTAAAGGCATGCCTACATTTCCTACATTTACCTCACATTCTTATCCATGGTAGCTGATGGTGAAGCCCCACTGAACACGATTTGCCATGTGTCCAATTCCTCCTCCCTGCTTTTTATACTAGAAGTGAAAAATTTGCTTCATAGCACATGGTGGGATAGTCGGCAGTGCAAATCAAGCACCCAGTGTAGTAAAATGTGGGGGGCAAAAGTTTATTCCAGTGAATTTTATGTAAATGTGCATGGTATTTGCCACACGAGAACCAATCCATTTGGCCAAAGAGGCTTTCACTCACTTTCTTATTGCCAAGAAATACACCAGCTCTCCATTCATGTCTTTTCAGGACAAATTAATGTCAGGGTTTCAAAACTTGAATGGCTCCTCCTTCTCTCACCTATCAGGACTCTGACAGAAGAAATGGTTCCTGGAGGAAGGACCAAGGATGCCTCTGGTGGGCTAATAGAGAAGTAGGCCTGAGTAGTGAGAACTCTGCCGCATTAGGACCACAGAGGTCTTGAGAAAATAACGTCAAGAAATCTTGATAATGAGGCCATTGGAGATCCTGCTGTAGTCATTTGATTGTGAGTTTGAAAATGCCCAACAAAAGGAGACAACCCTTCTTTTTAGTTTTGTTTTGTGTTCTGTCAAGAGCAAGGGTAATTCTCAATAGGTCCTCATATCTTAACAAAAAAATAGGTTTGTCCTTTGCTTTTTAAAATGATCTATGTATATGATCTATACAACTAATAAAAACCCATGGTTAAGGTGTGGTTATGTTTATGCAACGTAAAATTATTCAATTAAGTTGATAAAAAACAATCTCATTAGAAGGCTCATTCCATAGCTGATCTTTCAATTGTATCTCATGATCCTGTTGTGGAATTGCAGATTTTCAAATATCCATTTTTATGACTTCTTTTCCATGTTGACTCAAAAGTTGAGACTGACGGTCTCTTCTTGATGTTGGAAACAACAGCTGACAAAAGCAGCCTCACCACAAGGTCCATTTAGTAGCCGTGTAGAGCTTTTGATTGTATTACACAATCTTCCTGATCAGTTCAGGTACTGAATGAACTTTGTGATGACATTGTTATTGTTATTTCAGGAATAAACTTTCAGTCTGTATTTGATTAGTGTTGGGGGAAGATAGTCATGGTCACAGATAAACAAATGCAATGTTAATTGTTGGTTGGAGACAGGACACAAACCGTGGTCTTTGTTAGCCCAAGAGATATTAGCTAACAATGTCATGCTTCTTCTGCCTTTGCTGAGAGGGGACAGTCATGTACACTCTGACACATGACTGCAAGCAGTTGAATATAAGGACAATGGGAATAAATTGTTTTTAGCCTTTGCTGTCAATTTTCTGTTGAGAACAGTCACAACATTTTACCGTTTTGAGCAGCAACCCACTTTGTCATTAGACTTTTATAGGGCTCAAATTTCTCTGGCTGGCTTTGTGATATTACTCGACTCAATTCAACTTAATGTATATAGCACTTCACACACAACACAGTTGATGCAAAGTGCTTTTCTATTAGCATAGGGAATATTTTTAACAGTGGTTGCTAACAACTGCCAACTGCTAGCTTTGTTGTGAGTCCACTGGTAATGTTGGATCTGCCACTGTGCCACAGTTGTAACACTTGTCTGGGAGGTCTTGTCTGGTACATAGGTCCCATGCCTCAGACTGAGAATTGATACCATGTGATCATGTGACAAAGTGTCACTTAATGCTGCTTTTAGTTATTTGTGCAGCTTGGGAAACGTCACATTTGTCAAATAGGAAAACAAAAAAGTGAATTGGGACCTTCAGCTGCAGTATAAATTAAAATTGACTGAATTGCTTTTCTCATGGGCACAATGACAGCACATATGACATATGCAGTAGCCCCTGTGACCTTGTGGTTAAGAAGCATTTGCTATAACTACCAGGCTGTCTAACAGTCACTTTAGAGAGTTTGCTCTTTGCAGAAACAACATTTGGGTAAAATGGGAGGAAAATCAAATAGAGTTAGTAGAGACATTTGCAGGTTCATTTTATGATTTCTTCAGTAAGCAGTAAGTGCATTTCTATCCACCTGTTTTTATGATAATTTTCAACTTGAGCATAAAAAAATCACATTTTTACACTTGGTTAAGGTGGAAAAGTGTGATGCGACAAAGTGCTCTGGAAACAAACTTGGAAAAAGAAAACAAAAAACATGATGATGAGGAGACTAACCTTTGTCAAATTACTACATGAAACAAATAGAAATGTTATATTTTCATAATGTTTTCCACAAGGTTTTCCATCGCTTGAGCTTTGACTGCCACTCTTTTAATGTCATCTCGTTGGGCCCTTTTCTTCTGCAAAGTATCAGACTGGAGAATTAGCGCCGAACCAATTGTTTATCTTGATGATCCCAATTCCTTATATTCACATAAGAGTAGTGGATAGAAACAAGCATTTGTTTTCTTTTGCCAAATTTCTAGAAATTTGATTAAACCTTGCTCTTCATTGGGATGGAAACTCAACTACTACAAGCCGAGCGCCTGTTGAAAATGTATAACCTCCTACCAAGTGTGAACTTCACTTTTTCCCAGCACACTGATCAATCTTCAGTCCGCACACTGCTGCAGAAATTCATTTCAACTAATGCAGATCAGCAAATCATTTATTGAACAGCTCCTCTGAATGTTTCAAATTAGACATATGATGTAAATTCTTGATCGTTTGGCCTCAGGTCTCTTTCAGTGGGGTAAAAAAAAAACCTTCATGTTCCCACAGGATGAGTCAGTGCTGGCAGGTTATGATTCACCATTCACCTGCCCTTGCTGCATTAGGAGGGCAGGATTTTTTTTCTTCTCAGGAATCCCCATTTCCCTACATTGATCAATTCCTTACCATAGGTTTAGCATTAATGAAGTACCCCAGGAGAGAATGAATGTACAGTGGTTTGGTTCCCAATTTGACACTACTCCCACAGACTATATTTGAATTCTGCCTTAGAAGGACAGAATAACATTACCCTGGATTGAAAAAGACATTTGGATAAAGCTGTGGGCTGGTGACTGGATCATATGATATCAACTGACATTTACAGCCAGAATAATGGGTGTATATGAGTTTAATCCTTGGACTACATCTTTCTGGAAAATTTGTCCCTCTGTTTATCATTACTCAGCTCAACCTCGGTTCTTGTGAGAAAATAAATTTGATATGTTAAATTAAAACTGATACTGAAATTTAGCTTGTAAATCATGCAAATTTCGAATCATATCAGCAGTACAAAACACAAATGTTTTTGTGTTCTCGACTTTTCCCTACAAGATATTGCAATCTGAGTTTTAAGACATTCAGTGTTTTAGTTTATATTGTGGTCATTTTTTGTATAGTTATGTTTTATGAAACTGCACACAGAAAACCTGGAGCAAGGTAGTATGAATCTATCATAGAGTCCTGTAAGGCTGCAACCAACAGCTGTTTTTGTGGTCAATGGGTCTGACATTTATTTACTTTATTAATTGATTGAATGTTCAGTGTATACAATGTCAGAAAATAGTGAAAAATATTCCATGAAGCCCACGTTAAAAACTTCAAATTCCTCTTTTTGTCTGAGCAACATTCAAAACCCCAAAGATGTTAAGTTTACTATCATGGAAAACTAGCAAATATTCCCATTTCAGGAGCTGCTTTCGGTGAATTTTTGGCATTTGTGGTTAAAAAAAATCACAAAAGATTACGCATTTTCAAAATTGTTGTCAATTACTGATCAATAAGTAATTGATACTACAATTACTTACATTACAGCACTAGAGTACCACCATGTATAATGGGGGTAAATGGGGGCCCAACAATGGAGGTAATGTGGCCCTGGATACAGGGCTTGAAACATTGACGTACTATAGAGTGATGAATGATAAAATCTAAATATTTCTCAAGAGTTAGGACAGCCTAATCAACACTATGGATGTCTTTTTATTATTTGTATTCTTACCAAAGTTATAGAGCTGGGTTTTTGACATATCAAAGTGTTTAGTAGTATTTACAGTTAATGAATCTACTGTGAGTCCATGTACACATTTAGTAAGCCAGTATTGCACATACCTGTGACTAAAATAAACCACATTACTGGGTCAGCAGCCGTTTATATGTGATAAAAAGTGACCTGCTTCCTTCTCAATACCAGTGTTTCTAGAAAAGTGCAAATGTGATTAGAATGTGACACTAATACGAGTTTACTTACCGTGATGTCAAAAGCAGTGTTTAAAGAGCCATTGAATGGATTAAGAGTTGATGTTAGAGTTAAAAAACATTTTCTGTGTCCTGATAAATTTGTGTTACATTCCATTATTTAATACATCTCACATTTGTCCTGTTTACACACAGACATGACTCACATAAGTCTGTAAAATGAATACCATCCTTAATATCAGCTTGTGTTGGTGAAACCCCTCAGTGGGTGTGGAGTAAAATCATTCATTTCAAAACATGAGTGGGAGAAACACATAAGCTGAATTACTTCAATTTATAAAACTGCTCTTTTTTCAATATAGTGTTAGTGTAAATATTTGCGACCTAAAGTGATGGGAAGTAGAAGAAGAGAGGTTTTTCTGCGTGTGTCAAAGCACAATGCTGATTCACTCCCACACGAGCAATTTTGTCATTGACTCACAAATCTTCAGCGTTGTTGGAACCAAGCTGGGATGAGAACATTACCCCAGGCCCTTTCTATAAATGACTCCAAATTAATCTCATCTATTTGGTGATAATCCTCTAAAAGTCATTTAGAGGACGAATGCTTCAATCAAACCTAGTGATGTCTGACCATGTGCCACTGTGAGATCCAAGCTGCTGCAGATGATTTCACTGATTGGTCCCACCTGGCTGAAGGTTTTATAACCGGTGAATCACCTTCCGACAAAGAAAGTGTTTGACCACTTGTTATTATTTTGTGGGCTGCTAGTTAGCAGAACATTGATTTCAGCTGGTGATGGGGATGAAGATGTGATTTATTGTTGTTGATTTAAGTTTTCGGTGTGTAAATCCTGGCAGTGAAATCTGCTGCTTTCTGCTTAGAACTAAGTTCAGTGGCGAGTTTGTGGTCGAAATGCAGTTTCTAAGGCTTTTCCATCTTGACAGTGATGCATTTTTGGAATTAAATGCTGAACACAACTGATTTGTTGCTTTTATTTCTTATGAAAATGGATAAATTTAAGCAAAATATTGGTTGTCAGCAACTCTGACAAAAAGTTAAAAGTTCATCAAATTATACTTCTACTTATTTAACTTTTCCCAGCATAGGAATACTGTGAAGGTGCTATCTTTAATCTTCAGCCTCCAAACAAAAGCTTGCTTGTTCTATAATAACAATAAGGAAGAAATCGAAACTTTCAGAAGTTATAACTTTAGATAAAAACTAAATGCCTAAAATAAATAAATGAATGCAAATAGATCATTTGTCATCACATGCAAGCATGAAGCTTTCTTGCAGTGTAAGCTCTCCCACCTGTTCCTTGTATGCTGTTCTGTGACAGTTAACCTGAATTCTGTGGGAGTCAGATCGGCTCGGCACTGAGGGTAACCAAGCATCTGCTCCCACAGGCTGAGGAGCCATTTTAAGAGCTTGACTTCAGCGCTGCTCGAGCGCAAGAAATGCAGCCTCTCGGCAGCACGCCTTCTGTTATCCAAGGACAACTTTGGCTCTCTCAGGCTCTGCTGTGCAGAGGGAGGATACTCTCCTGTTGTGTGAGTCTTCATCTGAGCAGATGCATGCCACTGTGTGCCAGCCACTAATGCCTCCCGGCATGTGATATATCTTAAATTACCACTGCTGCTTACTGTCAGACAGAAAGAGGAGTGTTTCAAGTCAGCACGTGTCTGAGCTAAATGGGTGTTTAATCCACCACCTAGCTTCACAATTCAGTCCACTTCAGCTTGACTGGCATTCCACCGTACACGGCTTCGGAAAATGGTAGAGATAAATCAAATCACATTTTGCAACAACACAACACTGCAATGTTGAAATGGCAAGTTTGTGATGGTAGAAATCAGTTGAAATGAAGTATTTTATTACATGTACTGGTGCACCTTTACATCAATAAATTATTAGACAATTATCAGAACAACCATTCGTTAATCAGAATATACTATATATGCTATAGTCAATTTTTATTTTTAAGGACAATTGCTGCTTTTGACCATGCTAGCGACGTGGCTCAAAGGATGGTAATGTCGTTCTGTTGGTTGGTCCACCAGTTTGGTCTAGACCGAAATATCTCTGCATGAAATTCTGTACAGTCATTAATGGTCCCAAGAGGATGAATCCTACTGACTTTGTTTATTCCTTCACCTTTTCTTTAGTACTGCCAGCAGGTCAAGGTATTGCAATGAAATATCTTAACATCTACATGATGGATTGGCACAAAATGTTGTACACACATTCATGGTTTCCAGACGATAAATCTGACTGACGTTGGTAATCCTCTGATTTTTCCTCTAGTGCCACAATGAGGTTCACATTTATGGCCTTGAGTGAAATTTCTCTACAACCATTGGATGGATTTCCATGACATTTGATACAGACATTCACGTTCCCCTCGGGATGAATGTAATTTGGTGATTCTCTGACTTTTCATTCAGTGTAGTTTTTGGTATTTGGTTTATGCCCAAATACCTGCAAAGCTGACATTCACATCAGCCTCATCTGTAGTTCAAGTTTAGTCCTAATTAGCAAATGTTAGCATTCTCATATGCTAAATTAAGATGTGTTAGCATAAAGGTCAAAGCATCACTGGCCCACAGAGTCACTAGCATGGCTTTTTTAGACTTGATATTGCACTCGCTGAATATTCATAGACCTAATAATCTGGATTTGTTTGTTATAATATAAAGAGTTAGAGATTCCAAGGTTGGTTTTCATCCAACTAAGAAATGAAGATTCTTAGTTGAGGGTTTGATTTGAGGGTGTGCAGAAATTTCTGATATCAATGCATCTACGAACCTCTTACAAGCCAGTGCCTTTACAGACATGACGTAATGACACGGAGCATACCATGATACATATAATCGTAACTCAAATTCCCCACCAGTTGAGCAAACTCAATGGTGAATTCAGCCTATGATGTGGAAAAAGTGATTTTCTTTGAAACGGCAGTCACTGAAGTTTACTTACTTTTAGAACTCTTAGAACCTCACCAACAACATGTGACTGAACAAGATAGGCACTAAATATCTTAATTGATTTGACAGTCATATAAATGATCATATTAAAACTGTTTCAACTGCAATTAATGCTGCTATCATTCAACAGTGTGAGCAGACATGATTAATTATACATTATTAATGTCACAGATTACCATTTTAGTGATAGTCGACGTCTGTCTCCATATTGATGACACATAGTTTTGACTGATGCAGAAATCTGTGTTTTCCTCTCAGACGATTGTCTCTCTTGTTGCCGTGGCGATCCATCAGCCAGAGGTGCTGCCTTTTATTTAGAACATATTTCAAGAACAAAGTGAACTAGGAGTGGGGTTAGTTTTGTAAAGCGATGTTCTAAAATACCTGCAGCCTCTTGGTTATTTTATGAGCATTGAACAGGAGAAAAGAAAGGATGAGAAGGAGGGAGGGAGGATGAAAAGGACAGATAGCAAAGAGGGAGCCAAAAAAAACAAAACAGAAAAGTGCAAAGTCACTGCGTGTCTTGAGTTTTATCTAAATGACCTTAGATATCACGTTCACCCAGATGCTGAACTAGGCCTGATTTTGAGGTAAACAGCTTGACTTTGAGAGGATTACACTTTGAGCTTGCGGTAGCAAAAAGCAGGGCCAGAACTCTGGCTAGACGAAACCATACTCAAGTGTCAGTCACTGAGAACTAGAGCTCAAGGACGTTGGGATGTTTAGACAGCCACTGCTCAAAAAATAAAAGTTAACAGGTTGCATTTTTCAGACTGCTCCACGCAGAGGGTTCACATAGTCAGAGATATTCAGAACTAGTGCAAATAACATCCCACTGAAAAATAATCACATTATCTGGTCTCAAAGTAACAGAAAGACACCCTGCTTACCTCACACACAACTGTAATGATACTGCAGCTTTTGTGTATATTTTTCTATTTTTCAAAGAGAATAAAACTGTTTTGGGATATATTTGTAGAAACGGTTTCAGTGCTTCTGTAGGAGAATCAGTTTTTATTAATATAAAATCCTAAAGTGATAAGGGCACAAGGGAGGGCCCCTTAGGTTAGGATTTGTTAGTTCTAGGAGGAAGCACTAACCCTTATTTAATTTCATGAATCAGTTCTGTAACCATAAGTTCTTTTTATAACAGTGACTTTTGTCTGCTGTGCTCAAAGGTACCACAACACTGACTTTTTATGATAAATGAAGACATGTATTTATAGCTAAACGTCTTACGAGTGCATGATAAAGCATAAAATAATAAACAAAAAGAATAATAATACCTTTAAATGATAATAGAAATAAAATTTTAAAAATCATTTAGAAATAGTTGCTCAAAGTGTGTGACTCGAGGCTAACGTATTGCAATGGGGAATACTAAGGGAAAGCTAATGTACTTCTCGAAAGAAATTATTTTCTTAATTTTAACGCTATTCAACATCAGCCCTTGATCACAAAAGCCATTTTATGCCACTGTGTTGAAGATTTGTTGCTGTAGAGATGCCGTCTTGGCAGGTCTGGCGTTGAGCTAGAGTTAGCTGCAGTTATACAACTTAAGCAGTGCAGCCCAGCTTGGGCCATGCTGAGGATGAGTCTCTGTGGATGCAGCGGTGTTGAACCACCGCTGAACCAGGGTCCCATCTAGTGTCAGACTGTCATTAAATAGGCTTCAATGTCTGCTAGTTCCTAGGCGACACCGTGGATGCAGTTTGGCTCGCCGCGCGATGCTTGGCTGAGAGTTATATGTGTGACCATCCTGCTGTAGTACAGACGGGTAGGAGATTCAGATGGGCATTGCTGTCTTCTCCAGAGCGACATGAGCCAATTTTAGACTCAGGTTTTCTCTGGCTTCTTGTAATCTTAGTTCAATGCCGAATAAAGCTTAATCTGACTACACTCAGTGTTTATCTAGGCTGGGCTAAGACTTCACATGGTTTGGCATAACTTCAAAAGTAAAATACTATACATGAGAAACATGAGACTTAATGTTACAAATAAAACAAAAACAGATGGACTTGTTTCAATAGAAGAGTAAAATATGTGCGTACTTGGTTGTCTTAATAGTAGAATTGTGTCTTAACGAGCTTTGGAGACCAGCTCAAAGAAAATGATTAGACATTTAATTCACATGAATTCAGACTGGCCAGAAATACAGAGAGACTGAATGAATGTCCTTCAGGAATGTGAGTCAGAGTTTATGACAGTGGTCTGGGGAGATAAGGAGACCAAGAAAAAGGGGTTTTTGGTCCTTGTTTGCATGGAGTTGTCCCTTCCTCCAGTTCAAATTACCCTAAAGGTCATTTATGCTTTTAGTTCAGGCCATAATTTAGTTATTGGTCAGAAATGGCCTCTCAGGAGGTTGGTTTAACATCCATTTTGTCACAGTGTTTAACTTTGGTCAGTGTCATGCTGTCAGACCCCCACTTGGCCAAGCGTTCAGTGTGTGGATCCTGGGTGTGGCACTCAGCCATGTCTCTGGAATTCACCCCCTCACTTTGAAATTAAAGATGGGTTGTTTTATCCCATGGAATTAAAGAAAAGGGCATGGTGTCCTACATTTCCCCCAACTTGGCAGAAGTTCACTTCCAGGGAGCTTCAGCCGTTGACAAGGACACTTGGAGGGAGTAGAAAACAGTTTACACAACAACAACCTTTATGATCAGAGTTGATGTCCTGATAAGGCTATAAATTAATCAAATAAAGGATAACTAGTATAAAACAAGGCTAAATACTGGATTCAACCCTAACTTAAATGGTTATCTGAATTATTCTAGGCTACCTTACTAGCAGGAGGGTTTTATTAGTCAACCTCAAGACAACAACAAATTGTTCTCTTTAATCAGTTACACTCAGGGTCATACTTGGGGAGATGATCAGCCTCGTGGTCAACATTAACAACGGATACCTCTTGGTATATGTGGTTGTTGTTGTTTCCCCTTGTGGCTAGTTCATGCAGTTGTCAGCTGGTTAAGGTATGTGGGCATGCCATGACGCCAAGTTGATAGCTGGTGGTGGGATGAAGGTTTACCTCAGGTACCTCAGACCTGTCTGTGATGCAGGGTCTGAAAATTTGTTTAGCAGCGCCTGGAAAAGCAGTTCATAATTAGCTTGGGCACAACAAGAATGACGTTGAATGAAACTGCTGACTTCACGCTTTGAAGTCATCGTGATCAGACAGATTTTATCGTCAACTGTAGCATTTGGGAATCTACGCAGATGGAAATCAATTTCTTCCAGGTAGATGCGGGTATCATGAGAACCTGTGGTCAGTTTTAAAGCGTGTTATGTGTTTAGCAATCTTATCTAGGTTTCTAATAGAGGGGCTCTGTGGAGAGAGTGGTGATGTCAAACCTCCTTGAGCTCCCTTAGGGGTTGGGGTACCCCCACTTGTTTCCTGTGGCCAAGGAACTTCTCTAGCTCAGTCCACAGTTTCTTCTAGCTTCTGTCACGTTTTTAGTATGCGCTTTTGATCTCCTTCTCTAAGTTTAACATGAAAGCTGACTTTGGCTTTCCAGTCTTTTATTTCCTCCACTGCCTTTTGGAGTAGGGTCTGAGACCTGTCAAGTCGGCCTGTGGTTTCAGCTAATTCATGATTGCTTTGTAGGAGTGATTGTTCTAACTTTCTTTTGACTCTCTCTAAATTTTCTGGAGGCTCACTGGCCCTCTCATCTGGTGTGTTAAGTTGAGCTTCCAGCTCAATGATGCGCAATTCTGCTCTGGCTAAAGACTGTTTAGCCTGTTCAAGCTGCTTTTTAAGGGCTCTGTTCTCTTCCTGTTATTGCACAGCTTCAGGAGGGTCAACATTCCAGGCTATGAGTTGCATAGCCAGGGACCCATTCTTAATTCATGCTTTCCAACATTAATCTTAAATCCTCTGAGGATTTACCTCGCTTTGAGGATGTAGACTTCACTTGGCTTGCCATTGTTGATTTCGTACAGTAGGTTTATAGGTAGTTTGGTTACTGAATTTGGTTTCTTGTATCAAAATTGGAAAATTGTACAGGTGTATTAATTTCAGAGAGCCCTCTAATAGGTGTGTGATTCTCAATTTATTCTGTGAACTGCTCTGTAAAATTTGTATATAATTTTCTTATTTTAAATGTTTATCTTTATTCCATTAGTGTTAAAACTAGGATGAGTTCTATGCAAGCAATAGTCTGGGATGCTTGTTGTTTAATGAAGTTAAGTCAATTAGCAAGTGTTCTCCCACTGTGACAGTTGCCAAAGAAGCTAGTTCTGAAACTACAATTTCAGCTGTACAGTCCAGTGACACCCTGTTTCACAATCCACAGCTGCAGCAATGCAGATTTAGAAATACTGGTATCAAAAGGCAGTGACACTGAGGAAGAGAGTCAGAAAAAGTGAAAATTGGCAGGCCTTATAGTGGACTTGGATAATTAGTTTCAATGCTCACTTAGTGTAGCACTAGGATGTGTGAGAGAAGGGAAAAAATTGGAATAAAATTTATCAACATTTAAAATTAAATTTAAAATCTTTATCAGCAATAAAGAAATTATAACCGAATTTTAATTTGAAGTGATGAGAGTGATGGGAAAAATAAAGAAGGAAAAATTTTGATTGTGTACTCCTAATGTGAATTTAATTTAAAATTGATTCAGTAACTGTATGTATAGTGAGACACAATAATACATTTCAAATAGTGTAATATGTTTTATGTAAAGTGGATTGTAACCATTAACTTAAATGTGGAGTTAATCTAACATTAATTCCATAATATGTGTGAATGGCAACACAACAAATTCGGTATAACAGTTAAGGTATCAAGTTCACAGCATTACCACAGCATCATTTGTTATTGGACACTTAGGGATCACGTTCCACATGTCAAAGTTCACATGTCAAATTCAATTTACCAAATCACCATATGGGAGCACTGTAGTGTATTTGGCTTCTACAAACAGCAGGAAAAGGTGTCCTGGAAGTCTTTATGAATTTTTACAACAAACAGCATGGTATTATTTACATAATGATTAGACATTTAATTCACATGAATTCAGATTTGGCCAGAAATACAGAGAGACTCAATGAATGTCCTTCGGGAATGTGAGCTAGAGTTTATGACAGTGGTCTGGGGAGATTAGGAGACCAAGAAAAGGGGGTTTTTCAGTCCTTGCTTGTGTGGAGTTGTCCCTTCCCTTCCTCCAGTTCAAATTACCCTAAAGGTCATTTATGCTTTTAGTTCAGGCCATAATTTAGTTATTGGTCAGAAATGGCCTTTCAGGAGGTCTGTTTAACATCCATTTTGTCATAGTGTTTAACTTTGGTCAGTGTCATGCTGTCAGACCCTCACTTAGACAAAGCGTTCAGTGTGTGAATCCTGGGTGAGGCACTCAGCCATGTCTCTGGAATTCACCCACCTCTTCACTTTGAAATTAAAGAAGGGTTGTTTTTCTCTCATAGAATTAAAGAAAAGGGCATGGTGTCCTCCACTTCAGGCCTGTTATCTGAGAGCCAGGGTTAATAAGAGACACGCTGTCAACTTCTTTGGTGTACTACTAACTATAGCCTATAAATGTTGATATGTTTTCTTTCCATTTTCAACAAGCTCACAAAGGGTTGGTTATGTGCTGTTTTAAGATTCCTCCTCTTTTATAAAGTTAGTCTGTATATAAAGATGGACATAGTGAAGTGTGGTTTCACCTGTTGGTTTCATTGGAGCCGGTTTGAAGCCCAGCGTTGCTGCTTAGCTGCAGCATTTCTCCATCTTCTCTTTTTGGAGCCAGGACCTTCCAAATAAGGGTGTTGCCTTTCACGCTTTGGAAACAAGCCCCTCTACCTCGGACCAAAGTGAATGCTAACTTACTGGAAACACTCATGGATGTATTATAAGAGCTGGATAACAGACCCAAAATGGCGCCTATTCAGCCCAATAAGAATTGCCTGCCTGGTGCATACGCCACAAAAGTATGCAGGCCACTGAATACGTGCAGTAGTGTTTCTCCCGCTGGCCCCACCTGCAAGTTCCCACTCGGCCCATAGACTTTACATTGTGGTGATGTCACGGGTTTTTCAATCGCTTTTCTCAGCTCAAGGAAAGTTTTACAAATATAAAACCTCCATGGATCAAAAACTCATAATAGAAAGAGTCATAATTGATCTCGCTTGCAGTTCGAGGTGTCCTGTCAACAGTTTTACAGACATCTCTTTTACAATGGTGGTCTATGAGGAAAATGCTTTTTGTGAGGCAGGGGGACAACACAACAATAATGTATCACCTTGATGAACTTGTTGCGTATTTATCAGTAGATACAGAGCAATATCGGCATTTGTTTGGAGTCATGTGTGTCCACTTTCCTTTAGCTCTGTTTTGGTCTCCATCAACTCCTGAAAGAAATATCTGGCTCTTTTAGCTGCTAAATGTTCTACTGTGTTCACCAGCTAGCTGCTGATTTTTTTCTGTGTTCTTTGTTGCTGGGGAGGTAGCATACAGTCAATTTTTAGAGATCTTTCTTTGAAAACAGTTGCCTGATACAGCTAAAAGCAATGCTATGAGAGCAGTGAGAGTGAACCGTAACAGTAAAGATGCGGGCTGTAAAACCAAAGCAATGAGTATAAAGTTGCTATACGTGCTGGGGGGAACTGCAGAGATGCAGTGGATTCATCACTGTGAGCAACCCTTTCACATATAAGTACTCATTGGATCCATTGTTTAAATTAAAATATTGCTTCTTTAAAGATACTAAACTTTATCTGCTCACTCATTGGCTAAAAACATTAGCTCAAAACCATAAATAAGCAATATGGGACTCCACATGTTCTCCTTCATTCTAATGTGCTGGCACTACATGCAAAGTGTGTGCTATTCAGTGCAATATCATTCCACTATTTATGCAGCAAGCATTTATAGGAGTAAAAACAATCAGGCGCTGCGTGAGATCCGCAGGTTTACTGCCAGCTGCAGTGTCAGATTTAAATGCCATGGTGTGTCTGCTCGCACTCGCAACCCAGCATGTAAATATAACCCTCTCCTCTGTAGCACCCTCGTATTCCCGCCCTCCTCAGACACAGGCAATTATGCTATTCACTCTCTGCCAAGCTCTGCTTCGAACCATGACTCTCTTCCCATTAGAAGTCACTTAAGCAGCGTACTGGAGGAGGCTAGTGGAGTTGTGGAGAGGGTCTCTCTTTTGCAAGCAAGCACACACACAGAGAGTCTCACACTTATACTAGTGTGTGTATAAGTGGCTTTCCAAACCCTGAGAATTCTTCATGTGAGCGAGAGGAAAAAGAGCTCCATCTTCATCTTATATCATTCACCTCCTGCCCACTTCAGTGTGCAGCACCTGGTTAGATTGCACAAAGGAACGTTATAGGCCTGCCTGCTTCATCCACTTCTCATTTTCCTTTTCTTGTCATACCTGGCCATAATTAACATCTTCATTAAGTTTAATTTACTTTCACAACAAAAAAACCACTACATCTAATGTAAACACTAACATGTTTACATGTTAATGAGATTTTAAAAAAGAAAACAAGGTGTTCATGAAAGCGTTTAAAAATAAAAAAACAAATTTCCATCAGCATTTTCCTCTGCTATAGTCAGTGCTGGAAGAGTTAATCAGATCTTTTACGTTAGTGAAAACAGCAATACCACATTGTAAAAATACACCATTAAAAGTAAAAGTACAGAAGTATTATTAGCGAAATTTACTTAAAAGTATCAAGTCCTCATAATCAATAACCTCCTTTCAGAATGTTATTATACTATAATATTGGATTATTATTACTGATGTATTAACATGTAAGCATCATTTTAATGTTGTAGTTTGGCAATGACATATTTCATAAACTGATCATATGTTTTTCATGTAAAATCTTTTTCTACAAATTAACTCATTGTATGTGTCAAATAAATGTAGTGGAGTAGAAGTATAGATTATCAACAAGAGGAATTACTCAAATAGAGTACAATTACCCCAAAATTGTACTGAATTATGGTACTTGAGTAAATATACTTAATTAGTTTTAATAACTGCTAACAGTGAATGCACTGTTTCCTTGACAAATTACTAGAACTAGCTGACTCTAGTCTCACTCCTGACACTCTTCTAAAGACTGACTTGTGTTGGTTAGTGGTAGGTGATGCCACGCATTTTTGTTCTGATTTGATATCAAGTAATACAAATACTGATGCCTACAGTGTGATTACTTTTACTGATGATCAATTTTAAATTCTATCAATCAATGTTATGTTCTGTCGCAAAAGTCAAGAGTCAAGAATTTATCATAATTGATGTTACAATTACAATAGAATCATATAACAGTAAGGTTTAGAGCAACACTGTATTGCTCAGCTATTGCTGGGGCTAAGGGCTGATGACAAGATGACAGCTATGGGTTTTTATATATATATATATATATATATATATATATATATATATATATATATATATATATATATATATATATATATATATTTGAATTTAAGCGAACCTGATCTTGGAAGTGACATGGACCTGCCAAAGATGATCCTAACTATAGCTCTGGGCCAGAAAGAAATGCATACATTAAACCATGAAACATCAACATGAGAATGTGAATGAGTTCAGTCATCGTCTCTATCATGTGAAGCGTCTCTGCTCCCCCCTTTTGATCTTTTGCTCCCTGTCTGTGAGCGCAGACGGCAGGAGGCCCATGACACTGGAGGAGCCCCGCCTTGAAACCATCTGTGCAGCTCTGGCTCTCTACTCTCGCCATCACATGATGACACTAACGTCAGTGCACTCCCCCCAGCAACAGACAGGCGTGCAGGCATGCATATACAGTGCACACACATTAACATTAGATTAGAGTAGACAACATTTACATTTACAACATTTGGCAGGTGCTCTTATACAAACCAACTTCCAGAATGGCTTTGTATTAATGATTAAAACAATGCTGTCAGTTCAAGTGAAGATAAGCATTTGGCTGTGTGGAGTGTAAAGGTGGTACAGTACAGAGAGGGTCTAACAAGATTAAATGGTGTTGACTTAAGATGCATCAGAGCTAGTTGTGGCATTATCTGCTGTTAAAAACACTCCTCACCAGAAAAGACGGGACGATGTGATATTGGGAGGTAAATTGTTGTACACTGACAACAGTCAGCAATCAGTACTACTTATTGCTGTTAGAATAACATAAAATTGAGTTGGTGGTTAAACTAATAGGACAGGATAGACAATACAGTACAGAGTATCTTCAATTCTGATTGGCTGCAGGTTGTGACATTTGCGATAACCTCATGGCTCTGACATACTTAGAATTCAAAGCGTTGTAATGGTTGAAAAGCTAAACAAGCTGAACAAGGCAACGGTTTCTCCCAGTTTGGTCAGTAACACTACAAGTAATTAAACATTTATAGCAAATGGTTGTACAGTTAGATTTGGCAGAAAAGACTTTGCTCTTTGAGGGAGCTCCAAAAGAATCCAAGCAGCAGTGATTATTTAATGTTAGTTAAACCTGCATTAACTGAATTTTTGGCCACTTGTTGGCAGTGAAAACAAACTGTAAACTCAACACTGACATATTATCACCTTTTATAAAGTTAACTCATTAGCAAACATTTTCTTATTTACACATCCAGAAGACATGGAGTAACATAAATATTCATTTTGATTCCTATTTCTAGCAACCAGATAGATGCAAGTCCAATATTCGCTCTCCTTTCAGCTCTGATTTTGGTCTGTACCACCTTCTGAGGTTAATATCTGGTTTAATATCTTAGCTGCTAAATGCTCCACTATGTTCACCAGCTAGTTGCTAACTTTGTCTGTCTACTGTTTGATGCCGAGCAGGTAGCTAACAATTTATCAATTTATCAGAGCTTTTTTGCTGAAAACAGCTGACTGCTGCTGCTAGAAATGACACTGTTATTGACAGTGATGAAAGTGAACCAAAACAGCAAAGTTGTGGGGTGTAAAACCAAAACAATGATGAAAGCTGAAAGACACTCCATAGAGCTGGGGAGAGCTGCCGAGTTGGGTGACAATTATCTGTGAGTTTATTAATACAAGTGACATTTTGCACATACAGTCATATCATCCATTGTTGTTGTAGATGTATTGATTATCTTTAAATTAACAATATCAAACGTATTGCACATAAGGAGGAGGCTGAAGCCGTGAAAGTATCATGAAGGTATCAGCGCACTTATGGAGAGAAGTATCAGGTTACAATCGCTGTCTTGTCACCTGTATGTGTATGATTGGACGTTACTAAACAGATGGTAGCCAGTCGGCTGGTAAAGCTAAAGCAAGACTGCTACTCCTAAACTAATGGTATGCTCCATTAAATCTCAAACATAAATATAATTTTAATTATTCTTAATTAAAATGAATATCGGATATTGACCTTCCAGTGTTTTTTTACTAATATGATATGACAGTTCCTCCATGACCAGCTACATACAAACAATTTGAAAAACCAGCGATTAATTAATAAAATCGTGTTAGATTTTATTAATTTATACATAATTTATTTGTTCACTGATTCCTTTTTCGTAGTAGTACTTTTTCCAGTAATTCTTTGTTGAAAAGTGAAATCTATCCCAGAGTTTCCCAGAGTCTCAGTGAATATGAGGAATGAGTCTGCCTTACCAACTCTAAAACTATGAGTTTTAGTGTCCTATTATAGGCAAAATGCTGTCTTGGAGGTGTTTCCACACTGACAAGAACACATTATGCGTGAAACACTAAATGCTTCAGCATGAAAATGGCTGCAAGTAACTTAATTCTAAAAATATCAACATCACCCTTCAGAGTCCCATATTCTACGCACACACATCAGCCAGAAGCTGTTACACTTCCTTTTATGACAAACAAGAGAAACAAAGAAATTTGTCTTCTTCTCCACCAAATGCTAAGACAAGAGGTCAGCAGACGTCAGGAGGTGTCACCATCGTCAAGGTGTCACCATACAGTAATTGTGTGTGTCAGATCTAAGGTTCCCTTTGGTTGAATCTGTCAGACTGGCTTCTTTAATCTGGATCCACAGCAACTCAAAGCAAACCAGACCTGAAAGTGTCACCAGTGACAAAGTGTAACATGGATATTATGGAGTTATTGTGTGGAACAGTGCAATTTCCGATCATTGTAATGATGGTAATCGATCAAAGCTGTAATGCTGGCCGACAGTGGCGTTTCGGTATCTACAGATCTGTTATGTTCTTTGTTCTCATATATAGTTCATTCAGGTTTGCCTCATTGAATTTTTTATGTTTGGTTCATTACAATCACACTGTCCTATCACATGGCTAAATACATAGATGTTCAAGTACCTTGGTTATATTAGATCAACCTTTTGGTGAAGTATGCGTATCAGTTTGGTCTGCAGTTTGACGTCTGCTCATTTGTTTTGTCCTTGGCTTTCCACCCCTGAGAAACTACAGGCTGTGACATGTAAACATCTCCTTGAACCCATAAATCCTAGCATTTGGAGGTGTTCCTGTAGGTGTTGCAATCAAAGGGTATCAAAGTTCTAGCAGAGATCTTGGACATCAATCTTGGTGTTATTATTTGAGGAGCTCAAATTAAGGCCTGGTCACACCAAAAACTGATTCAGCAAAATAAATCTGTGCATCTTTGGGAAAAATTTGGTTGTAGAAACTAGTCAGATAATTGCTGTAGCTGAAGAGCTAACCGTTAAGTCTAGCTAGCCAGTCACAATAGCTCCCAGAGCTTCTTTCTATGTTCTCTCTATTGTTCTGTTTACTTCCCCTGGGATTGTGTTCACCATTGCACAGTTCAGTTCAATGAAGTTGTTGAAGAAGGAAAATTAAGGTTTTCACGCTAACAAACTTGCTAAAGGTCAATTAGCAAACTTGTTAGCTCATTAGCTTAGCTTGTTCCCTAATGGAACAATAAGTTGTTTCAGACATATTTGTATCTTTGACTCCTGTCTCACAACTGTCTGCACCCTATTGTTCTTATGGAATAGTTTGCACTCTGATAGAGGAAATTTAAATAAAAGTGGTGCAACACAGCTAATGAGCTACGATAGTTTCCTTTAATTTGGACTCTTTCGCGCTCATCCCCTCAAAGGTCCACACTGTCAAGGCAGCTTGCTATTGGTTAACAGCACAAAGTGGAGGGTCAAAGTTTATCGAAGTTTAACTTAATGCAAAAAATCTGCATGTATTTACTTCGCTCACACAAGCAAATCAACTGATTGTGGCAATTTCATTGGAATCAACTGAATTTGTCAGGAAATTTTGCAGTTTTAAATATGTGATGTGACTAGGCCTTTATGACTGCCATGGTCAAACTGTAGAAGTAAATATTTAAGAAGTCAAGTAAATAGAGGGAATAGTTTGTTGCCAAGTTTCCCCTTTTTAAAATCTTGTAACTCATCTGCTTATGTAAGCCACTTAGCCCCAAAGGTTGTTTTTTTTAATTTGCACTTCATGGAGTTGTTTATGAGTTATGACATGTGAAGTTACTCAAGAGAATGTGGGAACAGGGAACTGCCTTGAGCGCCCCTAACACCGAACAGTGGCAGAAACCCAACAACAGTTTTAAGACCTCACAGCTCCAACAGGCTTTAGTCTCCTTAGCTCTGCCAATGCACAACACATGCAAAACAAACAATCAAAACCTGGGTTGGTGGTCATGTTATACTGTAAATTTCCCATAAGTTCGTTGGGTCTGAGCTGAAGAAAAAGCAGCAACAAAAACAATTGTGGTTCCACTTGTGGTTTCCATCTGAAACACTCCAACCTTGAGTAGATGGTTGGCTTTAGATCTGAAAAGCATAATTTGACACTCCAACTAGGGGATTACAAAGACTTAACATGGGATTTGTAGATAAACTAATGGCTATCAAAGGAGTCTTATTTCACCAGTTTCCAACTCTGCTACACCCAATTACCCAAAACAATTCCAGCTGCTTTCTTGTCATTGCACACTTTTTCTGTGAAGGTTATATTCTTTCCCTGGGCTTAAATAATACCTGGACTGAGGTGTTGCTAGAGTAGAATTCATGTTAAAATGTTTATTCCTGTGAATCGAAATGTCACTGAATTTGCACACATATGATCCCTTTCCCTCAGAGGAAATGTGCTCTTTTAGTGTCATGCTAACCATCTACTTCTCTTTCGATACTGTCAGTCATTGTGACTGACAAGTTTACAGTAGTCCTGTGCTTCCTTCTGGTTTAACACAGAATATAACAACTTGCAACAGCTGTATATGTTAGTGGCAAAGTGGAAGATTTCTTCCTCTAGGCATAATGCCCTTCAGGCAGTATGATGGACTAACGTGTGTTTAGTCACAGTTGTGAGTGTGTGTTTGTGTGTATGGGATGGGAGACTATTTATAAATACCCTATTCTGGGAGTAGGTCTAAAAGGTTATGGTAAAGTAGTGCAAGAGGACAGGGAGAACGCTGCAAGGATGAATCGGAACATCTCTCTAATGTAAGAAAAGAGGACCCACAGACCCAGTTAGGCCTGAGTAGATGTACGACTCGCAGCAACATGCTTTCCATCTCAACCTCGATCTTTCGTTCACTCAGACATTTGCTTCATCATTTTCTCTTTTTCAATGAAGTGCATTCCCTTTTTGGGCCTTTTACCATTTTTTTCTGATTTGGTTTCACTCTGGTTCTGTCATGGACACAGTATCACTCACTAAATCTTTGTCTATCACTATAAGGACATCAGTTGATCAAACCTTATGATCCCAGCTGCCAGCAAAAAACTGAATTGTACTGACAAAAGTTCATTTAGTATTATACATTAGCATACACATACAAATAGTTCACTATGAAATGATTATAAAATTCTTATTAAACCAACATTTGCAATAGTTGAGTCAACGTTCATACACTATATTTGCTCAGGCTGTTGGTGCTGGTGCAGGTTGTTCTTTCAACATCTGCTCTACAAATGCTCACTAGTTTATTAAATGACGAGATCAAAGCTAACTGAAGTACATGGTTGATGCTAATCAACGTCTTGTTCTCTCTAGCCTTCTTGATCTTCCTGATCATGACTTTCACCATGTGCCAGGACATTCTGCTCTTCATCCTTCTCCCTCGCTTTTCTAATCTGTAGCTATGCATGTTTAGTGTCCCTGAACACTGGCGATGGTGTCAGAAGGGACTTGTAAAACTGTCATGTTGGGAATGGAAGGCGCCTGGCTCCAAGGAAAGCGATTAGAGCCTCAGAAAAGGTCATGTTTTATGGGCCCTTCTTTTAACCCCTCCAAATAGAGGTGATAATGGAGGAGGGTGCAAATCCAGTGACCTACTGTCCTGCCACAGTGCCTTGTGTCTCATCCTGATGCCACCATATAATAATCATGCAGCCTAGTACTGCCATGACAGTTGTAGCTCCCAAATATATAACAGCCCTCCTCCATAGCTATCTGAAAGACATTTGGTTACACAGCTAATGAGTGATGCACCTGTTCTCATACTGTTATTGGAGGACCTGTGTTGATTTGTTATCAGATCTGGGTGGAAGCAGGAATTGATATCAGTGCGTCAGTGCTTGAGGTGCACTATGATTAGCCTGTCTGGCATGTTGGACAGCAAGCAGAGATAATATTTCAGATCTTTTCAGGAAATTTGAAGTTGGAGTTAACATCGGAGACATTTGTGCTTACTGTGATTTGTATCATATTGAAGGGCCAAAATACTTTTTTTTCAGCTTTTGCAAATATATTTATTAGTCATAATACAGCATACCATACTGTGCTTCTGAAATTTGCTTAAATTTGACCTCAACTCTTGCAAAATATGATTATTTTCTGACCTTCATCACTCGCTTTCTGTAAAAGAATATCCACTGTATAATCGTTTTCTCAAGAGAGGAATTAGATTACTTATAATCCTTTTAATATCCACAGTATAATATTGTTCTCTTTCCTTAGGCTTTTTCAAATAGTGGATATTTCACTTTGAAACCAAACTCCTCTTCTGAAAGACTGAGGGTTGTCTCAGAGGTCAATTCAGTTTGATTTTCTATTTCAAGGAGGGCAGAAAGGATACGTTTTGAGTTTAAGCCTGATAAGGGATGGGGTACGAGGAGTTCTTGTCACCGGGACACAGAAAGATCACCGCAGGGCTCGATTCGAACCACATCTGAGCCACTGTATTCTTTCACCAAGTACAAAAGTGCTATTACAAAATAGCTCTTCTTTCCTCACCCAGATCCCGTTCCTGGAATGCTCATCTGTCAGCAGCTTCTAAACTTGCCCTCTGGCCTTTCCATTTAATTCAGGGTCACTTTATGTTTAATCCCATGTTGGCCGCATATAGCCTGTTTTAGTGCTGTAGACAATTCTTTCCTATAGGTCAAACAATAGAAGGAAAGTGGCATTAGGTAATCAATGAGCGATTTACTGTCCACTGTTAGCAACCAGAAGGAACTGCCAAAAATACCAATAAAACCAGGGTTACAATGGCTTGTAAGTGACAAAACAAAAAGTGCATCATTTTATAACAGGTAAATGTAAGAGCAACAGTTTGCTATGGTTAACTATTGAATGTAAGATGGCTAATTAGAGCAAAATCTAACAAAATCTCAAAGTTTCCTAAAGCATCAATTACCATTTCCCATACTTGTATTTGAGTTTATTTGATCAAGGTCTTTAGCGATTGCATAAAAGTGCAGCAATGGTTAAACAAACATATGGCAAAGAGTGGAACCTCTGCAACATCGAACACTGTATGAATAAAAGAGGTTTGAATCAATAGCTGCTAAAGTGGAATGTCTTATATTTGTGCTTTGAAATGCAACAGAACCCAAATGGTTCCACTTGGTTCGGCGGCACCTTTCTGTGTAGCCAACTCCAGGCGTGGAGCAGAGGAAGAACAAAAGGGAGATGGTGTCTATTATTACCTCTCCACGGTTTCCGGGGACAAGTCCTCCTCAGTAAATCAGGAGAAGAGTTGAGTGGTCACAAAGAGAAAGCCATGGGCCTAAGATGATTACCCATCAGTGGGATCAATTTTTATTTGTGACAGGCACCCATCGTCGTAATGGTAGAATAATGTACCCTGCTATGACAAGACAGATGAATTTGTCTGGGATTGAGGAAGCTGGATGCATTCCAAGCATTCTGGGATGTCCTCTCTTTCTATATGTGTGTTTGTGTGTGTATTAACCACTGTGTGAGGATGCCACTAGGACCTGTCCCCCAAACTTGATGCAACTAATGGAGTAATTTTCTGTCTGTTACTGCCATCAAGCAAGTTTTGAGCCAATTATTCAAGATATGGAATTCTTATGTCTGTCATCTGCGTTGTTTGGCCTGATGAAAACAATGCTACACAAGCTCAGGTGCCACCAATTAATGTCCCTAAGGACATATGACAATGCATATTTTGGCCCTCTTCAGGTCAAACTGTAGTGCAGTCGTTCATGAGAGAACTAATCCATTGCAGTTATAGAAAACACCCATAAACACCCAATGCATTTTTTTATGGCTGTAAGTACAAATTGAATATAAATTTGATTTCCTACCTTCACAACAGCATATTGTATTATTTATATTATTCAATATGACTCAAACATGATATTATTATTACTTCAACCTTATGTCTTACTTTTACATGAAAAAGGGAAAAATCATTGAGATTGACCTTGGTTAAACTTCCCCAAATTAAGTCCAGAGCAGGACTTTGCCAACGTTACCCTTAACTCTGACATAACTCTCCATATAATTAGTGGCATTAGGGACTGGTGTTACACTGGCTCCCACACAGTGGTTATGTCAGTCCAGAACAAAGTTTTTGACATAACCTAATGTAACCCCACAAAATTATGTAATTTGCTAATGATATACTAACTTCTGGCTTTGAAATCAATACTAAGCTATATTATCACTGTAAGTAACCAGTTAGCCAGCTGTGCTGACAGCTTAGCTTAGAGTGGGCAAACACACTTTTGCTATTGTATTTTTGGTTTTGGGACGGTGAAAAGCCAGACCCACCAAACTCTGCTGGGGCATGTGGAGAGATTTAAAGTTTGGCCTGCCGTGCTTAGTTAAGCACTGATGACATTCAATGACAGTCAATTGGTATGAAACCATCTCTGTGTTGTATGAATCAGTGGTTTCATTAGACTTTCTCAAATGTCAAATGTCAAATGTCAAAATGACGGACAGGGTCGTAAAAATTCCGTCAACATCTATTATTACTTGTCATTTTAATTTTAATTTCTTAATGATAATAAGACATATTTAATAGCTTTTGTTTTCATTCATTTCATTTCATTCATTTTTAATCATTAATTTACAGAACAAGTTTATGTATTATGCATTTATTGATTTATGGAGAGAAAAGATGAACAGAGACACCGACGTGCGGTCACTTCTCATGTCGACACCACTGCAATGACAACAATGGCCGCTAAAAGAATTATGGCCATTGCGCCTTAACAGGCAAATATGAACAATGCAATTTTACAACATTAGACAATTGCAATTAAAATATGAACAAACCACTTACAAGAATTTAAGTGACTTAAACTACATTGACCTGCTATAGCCTAGCCTGAGCTCAAACTTCCTCCTGGTCCGCATGGACTTAAACTGGGAGCTCACTTGTGCGTAATCAAATGCATCAAGGGAACCTGCTACAGAGGCGATTGTCTTTAGACTTCTCATGGCCGTTTTAATTTTGTTCTGAAGGCAGGACCCGCGCTCTGCTGCCACACTGGAGACTGGAATTACCAGCGTCACTTCAGCCAGAGTTTTGAAATTGGGGAACATCTTTCCAAGGGAAGTGATCAGAAGTTGGCGAGTCTTTCTGGACGTGGGATTTCCCGATCCTGCTAGTACTCGCTTCACTGGGAGGAAATCCTGCAGCATGCGCTCTTTCTGCACCAGTGGCGCAGCTGCACTCCTCTGTGACCCGTAGTGGTCACAGACGCACTCCAAAGCATCCAGTCGGTAGCTCTTCAACGCGCTGTCAGCACCTGGATTGCGAGAAGCATTGAGTACGGTGTCGAGGTCAGCGATGATGCCCATACGGTCTGAAGGGAATCTTTTTTTGATCGATTTAGTTACCTCCGTGATGTACTCTGTGCGCAAAATTGAAAAGGTCTGCGCATCTGCCTGCATGAGTGTGATGCCACAGAATCTACCATCTTGTAAAGCCTCACTGAATTTTGTCTCCGCCTCACCTGGCCCATTCATCAAGTCCTAGGCTAGCTAGGGTCATGTTCACGACAGGTTGGATGGAGGTTAACATATTCTTTTTTGAACGTGAGGTTTGTTGGCACATATGCCCTTAACTGCCCTCTCCAGAGACAGCCAGCGTGTAGCTGATGGTTGTTTTAGGCTCAGCAGGTCGTGTTCCTCCATTTCATTTTGGAGTTCATTTAGTCTGTGTGTTTGAACAGGGGAATTCTTGTAGTAGGTGTATATGTTATTAATAGTGGTGACATATGCACTTATTTCATACACAGCCTTTGAGGCATCGCGGGCAGCCAGTGCTGTTCTGTGCGCACCACAGTGAATGTTTATGAGGTAGGGGCAGTCATCCTGGTGCAACTGTTGTGCAACTCCGGCCTTTCAACCCACCATCACAATCACTCCATCACTTCCCAGCCCAACGACCTGAGCCATAGCTACACCATGACCCGATAGCACCTCTTTTATTTTTGCTGTGATGCATTCTGCAGTGCCAGAGGGTATTGCATAATTGCCAATGAAAACGGTTTCAAGCTCCCCTTTCTGCTGAAGTGTCAGGTATGTGATCAGCATTTTCTCAACCGTGATATTAGTAGTTTCATCTACTATTACCCCGACGTATCTACTGTTGGCGATGGGGTCATCGATAGCTCTGGTTATGGTCACTGCTATCGCCTCCTCCATCTGACTGACTGTCATGGTGGATATACGTGTGTGCATCATAGTTGCTTTTTAAAGAACTTCGGACACTCAGCTGCCGTGACATTTTGCAATAGTATGTAGCAATGGCTAAAGCCAGCTAGACAACAATGTCATGCATGTGAGGCCAAATGATGAGACAAGATTAGGTAATAGCTAATAATAGCTAATTAATATGCACCCTCGCCACCAACTGGACAGGGGTGTGAATTACTTAAAGTTATGGTTTATCACCCTCAGTGTAATCTGTCAAAATGACCTTCAGATTTTCCCGTCATTGTTAAAAAAATTCAGTCAATGACAGAAAATATTCATTCAATGTGACCTCTGGTATGAATATCAACTTGCAGAGCACTAAAACAGATCAAAGACATGTCCACTGCCATTGATTACCTACTCTACCTCAAGCAAGTCTGTGACTAAAACCAGTGCCTGCCTGGAAAGTAGAGTTGTCTGAAAACTTAGGAACACTTTGGAAAATGGTCTGTAGAAGTGGAAAAATACTGAGTTAGTTAATGGACTAAAACCTGCAAAACCACCAGCACAGTCTTTTAATTGGTATGAACATTAAAGCAGGAAGTTAAAGCAAGATGTCAATAAATTATGGCAAGCAAGCATGACATTAGGAGCACTGTAGCAAAGTGATTTGTCAGAACTTATCAGGATGACGGGAGAAGATGAGATGTTAAAGTTTATGAGCAAATTGGCTGGAGAGAGGACATATCTTGCTGTGGACTATTCCATCTCCTTTAGTTCCACTAGTTTCACTTATGACTGTGTGCAAAATTGCTCTCTAATACCCCGTTGTAGCCAAGTAGTGGTACTCAACTGAGTTCCATTTCTCAAAACTCGCTCTCCTCTCCAGCTCCCCAGTTGGCATGTATTCCCAGCTCAGGTACTGGTGAGAGCAGAGGAGCAGGCAGTCTCACCTGTAGAGGAAACAGGGGTGATCAGTCAGGAACAGGAAGAACACCGGGGTGGAAAACACAGACACACCGGGGACCAGCTCAAGCCTGGGCAAATCTCCTGGTGTTCTCTCTACGCTCTGTGTCTCACTGACTTTGTCCTACATTCACAACTTTTTTTCCATAAATAGGTTATTCTTAGATGCAGACTATCCTTAGAACATCATTCTTTAGGAGCGTAACTGTAGTGCTGAAGTGGACCCAATTTTCCCACTGGTATAATTACAGTTTCAATTTACCTTATGCACTCATGTCCAAGGTTCAAAAACCCTCTTGTGAACTTCATCGAATCTTCTCTTTCACGTTTTCTCACTCTTGGCATTGTCTTGGAGGGTATTTGTTCAAGAGAAAGTGAGCTTTGAATGCCAGAAAGCTCAACATTTGAAGACCTTATCAGTGTATCATTGATAATCATGGTTGAAATGAATTTGAAATGTTTCTGTGCCCAGCAGCTTAAGGGCAGTTTAGACAATTCAATCTGCTGGTTTTTTTAAGCATATTATGAGCTATGAATGCAGCATATTATCCAAATTTCAAATCTCCCCCCATAAACTTGTATTGACATTCTTTTTGGTAGTTGTGTACTTTGTGCTCTCTCCTTGTCCTTCCTTCTTTCTCATTATTCTTTCCCCGTGTTCTTTATCTCATATAATCCTCACTGAAATGGTACATATCCCCTCACCAAGTGCGGTAAGACAAGATGTGTGGCCGTATTGCTCCAAGTCTGCATAGCATTGATCTTGCTGGCAGAGCCTGTTCTTTAGTCTCCTTTTGAAGGAAAAGCTCTTGCACACTTTTTAACGAGACAGCGTGGCTCTGCTTCCCTCCCTGGCCACACACACATGCATAAAACACCAAAGATCCCTGTGAGAGTGCCTGTTTGGCTGTGTTTTCCTGCTACACACAGCATGAGCTCTTGATGTATATCCAGAAATCCTTTTTTTGTTTTTTCTTCAGGTATTTGTTGTGCGGCAAAGCTGTTCTGCTCACGTGGCTTCTCTGTTTTCCCACCTTCACACCCCTGGAGGTGTGCTGTTTAAATGCAGGTATTTTTAGAACATTAATGAATTGAATTAAGGTGTAAAATGGCCGCCATGGGAGGTCAGACGCTGGTCATTTGTCATCAGGATGAAGTAAGCGAGCTTGAAAGACGGAAATAGCTTAGTTTGGAGTGCCAAGTCATCTCAAGCCAATCTACTGGAACCACAGGGCCCAGTATTTTGCAGGCCAGATTGGGGAGCCTGGCTCTCCATCTCTTCCAGGGTCTCCTTCATCTTTTTCTGTCACACAAGGCCCTAAGGCATTGTCTGCCAAATACAAAGACATAAATATCCTCCACCATAAGAACATGTCTTTCCCAACTGTCTAATAGTCCCTGTTAGTATTGCACTGTAGTGTATAAAGTGCCTTCAGTCCCCATGGTGTATGTGAAGCCTCCAGCAAAACATGTTCTCCCTTTTGGTTGGACCGCAACAGCGGGCCAGCCCCATAAATGCAAATGTCTGTCCCTGACTGACTGACTGAGTGAATGACTGAGTGATGAAGTTATACCATTGGTTGGCCAAAGGAGCCAAGTATGAGCCCAGTAGCCCAGAATGCATTTCGCACCAACCGGCAGCAAAAGCAGAGATTTTGAGCAAGGCTAAAAGCTGTTGCAATATTCACTGCAGGACTGTTAATATGTCACTGAAGTTTTAATAGTTTTTCAGACGAGAAAGTAACCATTTAAATTCCCAATATGTGGTCAGATTTTCCAAATAATGGCTATTTGGAAATTTGCTCTGACATTTTCAGAGATATGAGGAGCTGCTGACCGGGTGAGCATCTCAGCAGCTAGCAGCCAGACTCCTGAGATGATAAGCTAGTCAACATCTGTCGTCATCCTAGGGATAACATATCGATGATCGATGACCAGATCTATGCAGCTCTTTGGTAATTTACCGCTGGCTCTAATGTCATAGCATTTTGATATATAATATAATTCCTTTCGGAAGATAAATGCTGGTATCACAGAAATCTAACAATTGTAGCTGCCACATTTTTCAGACAAATTTATTCAGTTTGTCTGAATGTAAAGTGAAGCTTCATCTTTTTACTGGACAGATCAACAGCACTGCTTCTGGAGTTCTTTATATAAAGATATCACCGCATTTCAATAAATAAAAATGTATTAAAATGAACAGATCAGATTAAATTGTTTTATTTTATTAAGCCATATAACAGTTTGAATAACATGATTTACTGGATCTCTCTGTCAAGTAGGTTATATTTTGGTGAGAATGAAGTGTTAGTGGAGCTTTGAGTTGAGATTATTTCGTCATAGTACAGTCAGGTAGGTGTGTTGAAGCTGAGCTGCTGCTGTCAGCAGGCATAAATATCGTACTGCATCCTTCCATCCTTGGGAGTTTGTACTCCTGAGTAGAACTTGCTATGTCTGAACAAGCAAGTATGCATGTCCGAACTTTGCATACTTGGTATTGATTGGTATTCTGAAAAAAAACGAGAATATTCAGGCAACATAGATTTGTCTTAACATGCAGTTGAGCTAATGGCTACAGATATAAGATGCCAACTCCGAAAACGCTCATACTCTGTTGAAGAGAAGAAAAACAACATTGTGATTGCTTGTTTTGTCCACCTCAGTTCCACCCAGCCTTCACCCATTTACCTGAAACAATTAACCTAGAAATCTATATTTGACGGCACATATACTAAAGTTCAGTCAGAGACAAGGAATTGACCATAGCACATGGTCATACAGTTAGACTTGATGGAAAAGCCTCTTCTCTTTGATAATGCTCTAAAAGAATCCAAGCTGCAACAGGTATTTCACCAGACAACAAATTACCCCCTTAACAAACACAGTATGGACATTAAATCTTAGTTAAATCAACAATACCAGCAGCTTCGCACATAAGGAGGAGGTTGGGGTGGTGGAGAGAGCTGTGGCAGCAAACAATGTTGGCATAAAGGTATCAGCAAAGGAAAAGTGAGAAGTGCCATGTTTTAATGGCCGTGCTATACACTTGTATGAATATGATCACACATTACTAGTCAGTTGCTAACAACAGCTGATGAATGAGTCAGTGGATATGAAGCATGAATGAAATGGCTTTCAGCTAACGAAAGGGAAACTTTAGTGCTCTTCTGAACTAATACAAAGCTCCAAAAGGTGACATATCAAATAACTGCAACATGTAGTCAGCGTACAGCAATTGCCATGCTACATCATTAAATTTACCATTTTAGTGAGCATAAGTGAGCATAACCCACTTTTAACTTCTTCCTACCTTAGTTAATGATTTCTGATGCCTGTGCACCAGACTCAAAATGCAACATATCTTGTGGCAACAAGGCATTATGGTCTGTTAATTAAGCTCCTATCTGTGGAAATTGTTATCTTTGACTGCTTTATGATGGATTTGGTTTATTGTGTTTTATGAAACATTTGGTGCAAATGGTTTTAGCTCTTTGACTCCCATGGACATTTATGTTTTAGTGTTTTAGATTTTCAGCTGTTAAACTTATGAGGTTTTAGGCATAAGCACAGTTGTGTGCAGATAGATGAGGAACTAAATTAGAGTTTTGAAATTTGATAAAGTAACCACATTTGAGCTCTGTTTTATGAAATGTATTATGACAAAAATATCTGCGTGGACACCACATGCAAAACTTCTCACAGGGATGAAATGCAGCTCTTCTCATTAAGACATGAGTGCATCATTCATTGGCATTAAAATGTTTGTGAGACATAGTAATTGCTAACATAGCTCCTGGGTGTTATGGGTAACTGTGCAGTCACAGACTTATTTTCTGTCTCAGGAGATTTAGTTCTCTAGTGGGCCAAACATCAAGGGGGGACAAAATAATGCCACTAGATTGCCACAGGAGTCATTTTGTCTATTTAAAAGCCTCTCTCTTTGGTTTTGCTGACACTTTTTATGTTTTCCTGGCAACAAATGTGGAAGCTTGCTTGAAGGTTTATTGTAAAGAACCTACTGTGATTGCAAGAAAACCAAGGGGAGGTGGTGGGATGATGTGTGATGTGTTTTTAACTCTAGGTGCAGTGAAGCGTAGTGTCCACATCACACCGACAGATAGCCTCATTGGTCACCATTTACACATGAAAAACACACCGCTCACTGGTCATTTATCATGTAATGAACTGAAACAGAATCTTATCATCTTATACCTCTACTATCACAACTACAGCTGCTACTGCTGCACCTACTGCTACTTCTACCACTACTATTACAAGTACTACTGTGATTCCACCACTGCAAGTATCCAATTATAACTACTATCACTATCACTATCACTATCACTACAACTGCTTTTAATTTCCTACATCTCCTGCGCAGGCTTTTGTTTATTTCTAATTCATGATTGAGTATATATAGCTGTAAGTGGGTCTGTATATATGTATGTGAATGTCTTTTTGTGAATGTCTTTTACATATTGTATCTTTGTATCTTTTATCATAGTTGTATTTTGATGTACAAACACAAATAAAGAAATAAAATATGTTTCCTGATATTGATATATTACAGTATTGCCTTACATTAGTCGAACTTCTTCAGGTATTAAAGTAAAACGTGCCTGCAACTTTAACCATTATGTTCCCCCAATTACAAGACTGTGACTAGTAGTGTCAATATGTAATGACAGGCCTCAGTGCAAGATTGTTTTACAGGATTGTTTTATAGATAGGTAAGCTTTGTCAGGTTGAAGCTGTAAGACTTTTTTGTATGATTTTTAATAATAATAATAATAATAATAATTAACTTTGTTTATATAGCACCTTTCATAACGTAAAATGCAGCTCAAAGTGCTTTACAGAGAGAGGTACAAACAAACAAGCAGGCAAAAAAAGAGATATTTTATAATATTAAAAGAAAGGAGAAAGATAAATACAATAAACAATAAAAAACTACAGTGATAAAAAGAGGTAAGAGGATAAAAGGAGGTAAAATCATGAGATAAAAAGATAAAACAGGTAGTAAATAAGCTGATAACAGTAAAAGGCAAATAAAAGATTGAGTTAATTAAAAGCAACACCATAAAAATAACTTTTGAGCTGCTTCTTGAAAATATCAACAGAGGATGCTTGTCTAATATGTGGTGGGAGTTTGTTCCAGATCTTTGGTGCATAGCTGCAAAAACCTGCCTCACCATACTTTTTGCATTTTGTTTGTGGCACATTTAACAAATCAGTGTTAAGCGACCTAAGTGAACAGTTTGGAACATATTCTGACAAGCAATCTGAGAGGTATGAAGGTGCTCCACCTTTATGGGCTTTAAAAACAACATTACAGGTAGCCAGTGCAATGACGCTAGCACTGGTGTAATATGTTCCCTTTACCTAGTTTTGGTTAAAATTTTTGCTGCTGAATTTCGAATGAGTTGCAGCTGAGCAATGGTTTTATTTGGTAAACCAGTATAAAGTGCAATACAATAATCTAAGCGTGAAAAAACAAAGGCATGAGTGAGTTTCGTGGCATCTTCCAAAGTAAGGTATTGTCTGACTCTTGCAATGTTTCTTAAATGATAAAAAGCTGTCTTTGTAACGTTGTGGACATGACTTTTAAAATTCAATTCAGAATCGAGGATAACACCCAATTTTTTTACTTCTGGTGTAATCTGTAGAGCCAAATTTCCAAGCCTGCATGAAAGTTCTTCTTTTTGTGCATCTGTGCCAATTATAAGAACTTCTGTTTTATCTTTATTTAATTTAAGGAGGTTACCACTCATCCACTGTATGATGCTCGAGAGGCAATCTATCAGAGGAATTAGGGCATCTTTGTCATCTGGCGCTACAGATAAATATAACTGGGTCATCTGCATAACAATGAGAATTTACACCATGGTTGTGAACAATTTCTCCAATCAGGAGCATATACAGGGAGAACAGTAGCGGACCAAGGATTGAACCCTGAGGAACACCAAAGAGAAAGTCACGCTTGTCAGAGACATGTTCACCAAGGCTGACAAAGGGCTATCTATAGCTGTGATTATAGCATTTCTCAGTAGCCAAACTTATTCTGAAAATAATATATGGCGTGCCTGGCTAAGTCGTCTAGAGAGGGATTGAAAACTGTGCAAAGAGCCAAGGGTTCAAAGGGTTTGTAATAAATTTAGCCTAAATCAGATTAAATCCTAACTAGTCCATAAAGATTATGAGGCTAAATCGCAGGCCCAAACATCAATATTAACACTGTGGGAATATTATAAGAATACTACTGGCTAAAGGTTTTTTCATGAATGACCAAATAACCAAACAGCACTATAAAAATATTGTGATATCATTTCTCCAATTACCTCTGGTACATGACTATTAGAGTAGCATATTTTACATTACAAAAATACATGTTAGGCAAGCTGACTGACAGGTTAGTTTAGAAATGTGTTAAAGTGATTTTTTTTTTTTTTTAAATAAAGTAAAATAAAACATACCCATAATGCTCTCTCTATCTTTAATAACCCTGCTTAAACTGTAGACAACAGTTTTGCAGTGATCTGAATAGATCTAAAGGAAGATAGATGAGTAGATTTATCTTCTATGGTATTGCGACTCCTCAATCATTTCCACACACAGTCTCTCTCTCACACACACACAAAGACCTCTGTCTCTCTCTCCCCCTCTCTGTCTCTGGTCATGGATGGCAGTGACCTTGAGGCAGCGGACAATTTGGAAATCACAAACCCATTTGAGAGTCAAGGGAGGGATGGATGTCGATGGTTTCCTTGGCAGATCCCAGCCTTGTTTAGAAGTTGGGGTGTGTGAGCAGGGGAAGTATGTGCTTTCATTACAGAAGGTGATACCCAGACCCACTGGAGGAAGCGAGACAGCCAGAGAGACAGAGTCAAAGACAAAAATAAAAAGGCAAAAGGATCCCAGATGGAGGCTGGGAAATGTGAGAATACTCTTTCTCATTCTGTCTCTGAATCTTCACTTTCTCTTTTTCTGTCTCTCTCCTCCATTTGTGTTTCACATTCATTCAGCAGAGTTCCTCCAAACACTATCATTAAACTGCCACGTGACAGCATGCCACTCACTCTCCGAGCTGCTCTCATTCACAAGCAACACATGTACCCACACACACACAAACACACACACACACATGCACGCGCACACACACACGTACAAACACTGACACACGCCCGCAACCTCCATCTCTGCTTGATCTCTTATCATATCCCAGAACACTATACAGTTTCCCTCCCTCTGGCAATTCATTTCATGTTAACACAACATCAATCTGCAGGGCTGCCCTCTCACTCCACACATCCATCCATCGCTACGCTGCTTATCTCAGTCACCTTCAGGGAAAACAAATGATGTTTATATCCATCCTGCCTTGCCACTTAGATCCCCTCCACCTCACTGTGCTCCTGGATCCTTATACAGTGCAAGGAGGCTGGTCAGTTCATGTTACAGTGTGTGTAGACATGTACTGTATAGAAGTGTTTTTGAGCAAGACACTTCCCTGATCTTGACCTCTCTACAGCTGTTATTTAATGTGTTTAAAGGTGGACCGTGTAGGAGTTAAACGTTAAAGCAGGTATAATAGATATTTTTATAATAACAATGCATAAAATGACAATGTGTTATATGAGAGGCGTGGCTCATAGTGATGAACCTACAGGGAATTATCAGCAACACTGCAGCTTCCCTCCACTTTACGGAGCTTTATAGTGTATTTCAGCTCTTTGTTTAGTTGTCCAGCTGCAACTTTACTGTTTTGGTTCACTCTCAGCACTCTCATAGCGTCGTTTGCGGCCACAGCAGGCAGCTGTTTTCAGAGAAAAAGCTCTAAAAACCCACTGTACACTAGCTGCTCAGCACCAAACAGCAAACAGACACAGATAGCTGTAGACTAGCTTGCAAACATAGTGAAGCATTTAGCAGCTAAAGAGCCAGTTATTTCCCTCAGGACTTGGCAGAGAGCAAAAACAGAGCTAAAAGAGAGTGAATATTGGACTTACATTCATCAGGTGGACAGAAACATGACTCCAAATGAATGATAATGTTGCTCCATAACTGCTGGATGTGTAAATAAGCAACTGTTTGCTAACAAAAAGCAAAACAACAAAACCTCTAATGGAAAATCTGCTTCTTCTTGTTTAGATTAGCAAATGTAAAAATTGATCTGACTTACACGTAGGTTGATTCTGTATAAGTCAGTTACTAGAAAAAGCAAAAGACTGACATTTACTCATATGACAGTGTTGCAGTGTTATTTTTATTTTTAGTTCTGTTTTTAGGGTAGAGGATGAGGATATGAGTTTATGGTGTTGAAATAGTCTCTGTTATAATCACTGTTGTAGGGCGTCTTCAGTCCTCTGTGTGCTGTTCTTCTCAGGGGCTTCTTATGCTATGGCTCCTCTCACTCCCTGCAGGCTAATTGGCCCTAACTCGATCTGAAACGCCAGATAGGTTCACCCATAATGCCTAGCGTTGATATCCATCCGCTGGGGGCTGCTCCTCTGTGTTTTAGCAAAGGCGGCTTACTGCCTGCGTGTGTGAGACTGAGAGAGAGAAAGTGTGTGAGTGAGGGTAGCAGTGGGATGTGTGTGTGTGTGCTTATTGGTGGTTGCGATGTCGTGTGTGTGCGTCTCTCTACAAGTGCGTGCCAGACTGTCTGCATGGTATAGTGCTAACACACCAAACGCTGGCTGCTCCCAAATGTCAGTTTGCGCTGTGCAGGTTGCCTGGCAGCATGCTGAGGTTGAGTGAACACACTAATTTGATGAGAACCCACATTGTATTGAAAATGATGCAGATTGCTCACTCTTTATCCAGATTATCATAATTCCAAACCTTATTATGTAAGCTTAATATTGAAAATAAAGAATCCCATTATTGTAATTGCTGTAGTCTTGGAGCTGTCTCAGAATGCTGCTTGGCACAACATTGTAATGAAAAGGTTAAACCTGCAGTGCGGAACTTTTACATATAAATGAACGTCAGTTACATTCAAGCCCTTATCAAACGAGTTCACACAATGCTGATTAAGTCTATCACTGCCAGATAAATCTCTCTGTGTTTCACAGTATACAGAGTTTTTAGATCTCATGTCGGGCGTGACATTCCCGCTCTAGCTGTTTGACTACGCACCCAGAAACTTCTGGTTAGCCCTCTGCTAACTTGAATGGGGATAAAATCATTTAATTGTGCAGCTCTTTTAGACTTTCCAAATGTTATCAGACTGGATAGATCAAATTCTGATAATGAGTTGAGTCATTTCGCAGGGGTTGTGTGACGCTCAAAACAATTTATCTACCGTTTTTCAGCAACAGTAGCCTATTCCGTCGCAACAGTAGCAACGGAATAGGCTACAGTGGAGCGTATGATGTATGATGAGCGTATGCATGTGTTGACAGTGTTTTTGTAATTAGTCTCACTTCCAGAAGGGGCATCAAAAGTCCCACACTCCAGCTTTAATGTCAGTCAGTAAGGTAATAACAATAGCCTTTTTGTGGGTTAAGATTTTTGGGAAAATGATTTTATGTTTGTATTTATGTTTTATTTGTTGGTTTTATTAGTATACTTTGATAACGCTAAAGCAGTAGCTGTGTACGTATAAAGTTGATATATTGTCCTTGCAAGACTTAATTACATGAAACATGAACACATGTATAATCTAATACAATGTAGTACAAAAGTTCCTCAACAAATCCTACATTTGTGAAGCATGATGTTTCATTTTTGTTGAGTTTTTACCACAAATAGTGTTGGTTCAACTCTGGTGATTTTCAGACTTTGTGCACTGGGCTGTTGTATGGGATTCTATTGGATTATTTTGAAATCCAATCCAATGTAATCTATGTAAAGGCAAACCTGCACAACAACACTATTCTAGTTACGATCAGATTTTTGAAGTGTTCTGGTTATGTGTTGCGCATGTAAACACTTAATCATGGTTTCAGAAACCTGGATATGCTACCTGGAGTACTCCAATCAAAACCAGGTATAATGTGCCATGTCAAAAGCTTATTCAGGAGACATGCCCAGGTATAAACAATGCTTATGCACAAAAAACATGCATACACCATTTGCTGCAGGTTATATGATGAAGTGGAAAAACATTGTGAGAGATGGAATCTAAATATAATAAACATTTGTTTGTTTAGTTTGTTTACCAGCTGTACTGATTGTGTGATTTTATGTGGTCTACACAGTGATCTGTAAAATGCCAGTCAAAGGCGCATTTATAAACTTGATATTGATTAATTACTGTTGTGTGATCAATTTTACCACTTTTAATTAACATACGAGGAATCTTTTTATTTTGCTGTTAGACCCTGTAGAATTGGTTTCAATATGAGTGCTACAAACCGACCATTGATTACATGTCTGACTCTTAAAAATTATATCACTGCTGATGATCATTTACAACAAAATCAGTGAAACTGAATTTTTTCTTTCCTGTTTGTTTCACTGACACGTCTCAAAACTGGTTGAGCAGGCATCATATTGATATGAAAACAGCTGATTAAGGGCATGTTTTCATCGATTTATGGCTAATTATGGGAGTGGTTTTATGCATCTGGCACCAGGTTTCTGAACATTCTCTGTTGGAAGAGAAAAGCGTAGCTGAGATGTTGAGGAATCAAGACGCAAGTGGACACTGACGATCAGCAACCTTGATACTCTTATGACCATGTATAGAGGGATATATGTAACCAGGTTTCTCATGTGTGACTTGTGTGATGTATTTCCACAACTGTCACAATCCTCTAGTGCCTGTTGTGACTGCACGCGTCTTGAAATTTCTCAGGGCACAATGGGACACAATTGGTGGGTCAACAAATACATGGCAATGTTACAGAACATGGAAAGTGTGTTTCAGCATGATTCAAAAGTCGAGTAAATGGATGATTATTTGTTCAGATTTCACTGCAGATGTACTGGCTTTTAACCACATCCCAGTGGATGTTACAAAAAAGTCCACATATGTGAGTGACATTATATTTGAAGCGCAGTACTGACCTCTGCACCAATGCTGGGCACTGCTGTGTGTCTTTGTTGGACAGCACAGCAGAGAAAGAGACTTATTCAAGTCCACGACCTGGCACTTGTACATGGTGTGTGCACTTTTATCCACCTGTTCCCCAGAACTGCAGCCTTGTTCCTTTCCTGTGTTTCTTTTTCTAATGAAAGACTTAGGTGTAGCTCTTGTCCAACTCATCCCCTGTCTCCACCGGGTGTATTGCTCATAGTTTCTCTGGATGTTGGTTTGATAGTAATGGGAGCTGCTTCATGAATCATTAAGCACATTTTTCTTTCTACAATAGAGTGCGATTTGGCTAAGTGGATGTGGACGATGAGAGCTTTTCCATCTTATCTGTATTATTTAACGAGGAATGGTTGGACGATGGATGGTCAGGATCGTAGCATGTGAGCCACAGCGAGCAGTGACATTCGTTATCATCACTCTGTCTTTCTCTCTCTCTCTCCTCTTTCATAATTTCTGTTATCTTGTTGTGTCTTCACTCTTCCATTCTTTATGCTTCCCTTGTAGCATTACTAGTTACTCCTTCCTGCACTTGGCTGTCCCTTTATCTCTGTCTCTTTCTTCCTGAGGGTTTTTATCTAATCAGCTTTCTGACAGAAATGTAATTATTCCAGAGAGAGCATTTTGGCACACTGCCATGACACATAAGCATAAATAAGTTGTAACTAGGGAGTGCGCTTCCATATTTAGATCTATCACATTAAAAAAAATGAAAAGTCTGAAGCCTTATTGTCAGATCTTTTGTCCTGAGGATAGTGCTGGAGGAAAGCTAATTGGTTTTCCAAAGTAGAAAGGGTTCATCCTCTGGGGGAGTATGATTATGCTCAGAAAATTTCATAGTAATCTACTCATGAAGTGTTGCTACAGAAAAGGCCAGTAGATCAGCAAAACCATTAGGATCCATCCTCTGGGGGTCATGAATATTAATTGCAAAATTTCATGGAAATCTGTCCAGTGGATACCCTGTCATTGACTAAATCATTGGTCAAGGAGAAATTTTGTCCTCTTGGTGGCAAGATGGAGGCAGGAAAGGTCAGGTCATTGAAAATCATGCTCTGGGCTTCATGAATAACCATACAGAATTTCATGGAAAACCTGCCAGTAGCTGTGGAGATATCTTGCTCTGAACCAACCAATGGACAAGTGGATATTTTTCACCCTGGCAAGGTGAGAAAGGCAATCTTTTTGAAAGGTATCCTCTGGTTGCCAGAATTATTCAAAATGGTGACAAAAACTTGTTAAAAATGTATACTGGTTTAACTGGGTATAGATTCTATTAATAAATGTTTATTGGACCAATATTTGAATGTAGTAGAGAAAAGAATTGTGTCAGCCTTGTGGCTACATGGACTTTCCACAACTGCACCCCACCCAGACTGAATATAATGTGGACCCATCCCAAATCGGGTCCTGGGTCAGTTTTTGGTTACTAAGAGTTACATTGACCTATGAAATTCAGAAACTACAAGCAAAAACGTAAACTAATCACTTATTCCTAAATCCATGGCCAAACTTTGTACCAAATTTAAAAAAAAAACACAGAAACAGACAACTAGATGGGCAGAGGTCATACATTTTAGGGTTGGCTGTGAAGCCTCCAAATGGGCAACATGAAGCCAAACCCCCTTTACACTAATGGGAAACAAATGGAAAGAATAGTTCCTCTTAAGTGAGATAGTGTGCACTGTGAAGACAAAATCACAAAATTATAGAAATCATTTTAGAAGAATAAGGGTCTTTGCCAAAATACTGAACATGTATGTCTTTAAGTGGTGAAGCGCTAGTAATAATTTGTTCTTGACGAAACAATGATGTTGTATAAGGTTTTTAAATAAATCCTGAAATTCACCTCTACACCTCTATAGATCAGTGAGAGCTTCAACATGACACTGTTACCTGAGTGATCAGTCAGAATACACATAAGAAATGAATAATTCAGCAGGCAAGCCACAAATAGATTTACTGTAGTGGCAGCAGTCGTAAGGCTTTGATCCTTTTTGAAGAAAAACTGGCTGCAAAAACCTCCTGGTGGTTGCATCAGACATCCAACAGTATTACAGATTAGCAGCAGTCTTGAGTGGAGGTCATAGCACCAGAATAAGATAATGTGAATGTGACAGCTCACACTGATATATTGTAATTTTTCATGTTTATAACCAAGACGTTGCACTCGAATGGGCACAAGGTGGTAAATTGGTAAATACCAGTGGAAAACTTGTGGCAATATCTGTCATACCTCAAAATAATTATATGTACATTCAGTACAAGGCCTTAAGGCACCATAACAGATAAATAATTCATCTCCTGGGCAATTATTTTACACATAGCTCCCAAGGGTGGAGACAACCTGAATGCTATATTTTCCTGTGACACAGGAAATGAGGTGTGTCAGATTGAAAAGGAGGTGTTTCACATTTAGCCGGGGGCCACTCATCAGTCAGAAGGCCCAGATCCCAGACCAGCACAGGCCTGGAAAAAAAGACTTGACCTTCATTTGCATTAACATTCAGGTTTCTAGGCTTCCTGTCTACATGTGTGCGTTAGTGTATGTGTGTGATTGGTAGATGTGAGAGGGAAGTGTGAATCTGGCTATATCAAACATGGAGAAAAAAACAATGTATAGACTCATACAAAAATAATCCCTCTCAACAAGTGTGGTGGTGTATTTATCTACAGAGACTCTGCTCTCTGCTTGTATTTTCTAATTTTCTTATTCTTTATTATGTTCTTCAGTGTTTCCCCTGCTTCTCCGTCTCTCTCCTCTGCTGTGTGCTGCTCTTCTGCTGTCTGTGTGTCTGTTTGACTGACACACACACATGTAGAGCAGAGAGGACACAGCAGATATGAAGCGCTATGTACGTTATGTAATACCAACTGACAAATCCTGCATAGTACACCTTTAAGGTCGTCAAGCCTGGGAGACTTGTAGAATCAGCCCAGGTCTTCTCTGTTTCGTACAAAAATCAAATTCCAGTTTAGAGAATATGTGATTCATAGTGGTTGACAGTCAACATTTGAAGCATCAAAATGGTTATCTCACTTTACAATTGCGGTAGCTGCTGTGTCTGAATGTAAGCAGACATGACCTTTCAGAACTATGAAAGAAGACCTTTGTTACATACAGTGTTGGGCAGTAATGGGTTACAATAATATAATTAAGTTTTTTGATTAAGACATTCATGTTACAGTTACTTAACCCAGTAATGCTGTGTTACTTCAAAAGAGAACATGGAAAGTGACTCTGTTATTAACCTTGGGAGGTTAACTTGTTTACTGTGTTACCAGGAGTTGGATGAAAAGTTGATAGGAATCAGTTTTTGTCTCTGCGTTCAGTAGAGACCTTATAAAGACTTATTAAAAATTTTTATTTTGTGACTTGTTAGCTAGCTAGCTTTCCACTGGTAAGGTTACAGTAAGGAATTACCTAGGTTTAGTCCAGAGTTGGAGGGTGTGTCAACCCCGCAGCTTCATTTTAAGGACAGAACATGTTAAGTGGTGCGTTAGTCACCAGGGCTAACGCTGTTTGCCAGTAAATTCCTCCAAACTTTAGGCTAGCTGCTTGTTAAACAGCAACAGTGTTGGGCAATAAGTTACAATAATATTATTGCTTTTTTTTCAGTAAAGAATAGTGTAAGGGATCACAATTTGAAATTCAGTAATGCTTTATTACTTTTACACTTGGGGGTTGGCATGCTCACTGTCTTACCGGGATTAATGGAGGGTTGATATCAGTGTGGTCTCTGTATTCAGTTGACAGACGCTGCAGAGGAGGAAAATTGCAACTTGTGGTAATTCCAAAGTTATGTTTTAGTTTAACTGGCTTGCTAATGGTAAAACGCTGCACATGCTTGTTTTTGTACTAGCATGAAGACTTTGGTCACAGGTCATGTAACACAGTTTGGAAATATTTTCGTCCTTGTTGCAATATCTTTCCTGGGATAAAACACAGAGAGGGACCTTTCTAAACTTATGGGATATCCAGGGAGAGAGGCAGTTTGATGTGATAGAGCGAGATGAAGGGCAGGATTGTCACAGTTATTGGTTGGAAATTTCATTTGGACCTACAAGAAATGTGTTTTGATAAACTTAAAAAACACAAGACAGTGTTATTTTTTGAATAAGTTTTTAGTTAGTTAGGGTCACTTTTCATGACAGTTGCGTATGTGCGCTCGCTCTCACCAGAGACTCACTCAAAACGAGATTGCGAATCTATTGTGAGCATTAGATTTTTTGGCTTGTAAATGGTGTTTTAATGTCATCATGTTAGTGTGTGTGGCTCAGAGAGTTTGGCATATTAAACAACACACACACAAATGTTGGAAGTTGTTCAGACCACTATTTTCACCCAGGCATCAATATTGAAACTCAAGTCCATCATGAAACTCTATAGCCTGCCTGTATTACATTCTCTGTGACCTTTAATGGGTCAACAGTAAATCCCACAAGGGATTATATCACTGGCCGGACTACTCTATATGGCATGCTGCTATACTCACTCACAGTTTGCCCGTGGGCGTTCATCTTGCTGAGCATAATAGCAAAGTGGGACCTGCAATTTTAACTTGCCAGAGGGCGGAAAGAGGGTTACACACAAGCCAGCTCAGCCCTACAATCAGACTTCAGCAGGGCCTCCCTGCTGTCCAGCTGGGGACTGATACTTGGAGAAGCAAGATGATAACAGGAGCCATGCTGTGAGTGCTTTCATCAGGCTTAGTGGTAAAGGACACAATTTCGGGCAACATTTTTCCTTTAGCTTGTTTCGTTTGACCACATGAGATACCAATAGAACAAGTTGATAATTTAAAGCCAAAAGTTTGTCGTGGTTGGAAAGTTAAAAGAAGGACAAATGTATTAAATAAATAAATGGCGAAAAAAGTAATTATACCTAAAAGTCAGTTTTGTAGTTTTGGCCATCATTTCCATCAGTAATAATAACATTTTACTCACCAGTGACATCACTAAAAAGAAGTTCAATAGGGCAGGAAACACAAGCAGTCAGAGAATCAGACAGGTTTCAAACAAACCTCAAACAAACCAGGTTGGACATAAAAATAGGCCACTGTGAAATGATCACCCAAAGTTTCCATTGTAAACATTCATCACAGACCAACTTCCTGTTTCAACTTTGACTTACTGTACTTCTGCTGTGTGTTCACACTATTTTCCTGCTTAATGATGGATTATTCCCTTTTTACATTTGAGATTTAATCATTTTCACTTTGATCTCCAAATTAAGTGTAGACTGCTCAGTCTTTTCTTACATGTCAGACTGATATTAGTGATACAGGGTGCGATTTGTGAAAAAAAATCAGGGGGGGGATGTTTTTGAAATGTTTTTATTCATGAAAATAAATCAGGTCCACAGTGGGCCTATATAGACTATGAAGCATATTAGACTATTTCTTGCAGCTGTTACAGTAACATTCATAAAGTAATTATGAACTTTAATAAAGCAATTATGGAACTTGAACTTGACTTCTGCATTTGCAATATCAATGGTGGTTGACTAACTATTTCTCCTAAGCTTGTTTTGACAAAATATCTTGCGATGAAAATCACTCTCTTCGAAATCACAATTTTGATATAAAAAGATGAATCCTTTAGCAGTAGAGACAGAACGCAACTCGTCATATTCTGAAAACCACGCCCACCGGAGAGGAAAACAATCGGTGCCATAATATGCAACCAAGGGCTGAAATCCTAATAAAAAATGGCTGTAGCTAGCTAAAAACATTAGATTTCAGCATGTCAAAGGATTATTTTAGCACCATATGTCTACCAGAGAGGAAAAGGTAGTTTATAGCATACACTGACACCCATTACATTGTATATGCTAAGATACAATACATGAATACAAGGGCTGACATCACATTTACAGTAGAGATAGCACAGCTGTATGGCAAACTCCACTATAGAACAGGCTGGCAGGACACTTTTCACAGCTGATATGGTGACTACAATTTGTAAACATAGGCGGGGGAATTACACTCACAGACACGCAATCATTCCCCATTCAGACTCTTTTTACAGCTAGCATTTCAGTTGAATGCAGGTTAGTTATTCCGTGATTTAAACGTCTATTATTAACACCGCATACCTTTCAATTAAACAGCTGTTCTGTTTTGTGTCAGTTTTACGGAGGTTTTTGAGCTGCAGGTTGTCCGTGCAGCTCAGGTCAGGTCTCTCCCACCACACGGCACACAGACCTGTAACGTTATCCACTTTTGTCCTCTTAAAGGCTCAGTTTTTCGGTCCGGTAGCTTAGAAAAACTTAGTTCTGGGTTGGAAGTGCATCCCACCACACAGAAGCTTTTAGGCATTTTTCTGTTGTTTGTTAGCAGACAAATGACAAGTAGGCACCTTCACTCAATTCAAAGTCAATGGAGAGCGATGCATTGTTTTCCCCACCGGGGTGGGCGGGACTTAATTGTGTTTTGCCTCTATCAGCCATACCCAGTGCCCATGTTTGTTGGGATATATGCAGCAGGAGGGCACAGGTGCATCTCAATTTAATATTTCAGATTTCTGCACGGCATAGACAAAATCTGTATATATGTTTACTGAAATGAGGACAATATATTCACAGTATGATATTATGTCAATGTAAAAATTCACTGTCAGACTGTCATTGAATTTCGCAGAGCGATGTAGACAGCTCCAATGGACTGCAGAAGCTGTCTTGACTTTTATTTCTTGGAATTTTATATCTGCAGGCTGTTATATCACTATCTATTCAGTGTCTAAATGTCTAAATGCTTGCTGCATTTACTTATTCTAATGGGCACCAAGTGCTGCCAGACATAATGAGAGTAAACACTCAGGTACGAGTCTCTGGTTGAATGTTGGTTCAAAAACGTCATGTTGTCAAAACACATTGGCATTCAGCTCAGGGCCGATCAGTCCAGGCGTTGTCGAATCTGGCCTTGTCTTTTGTCACAGCATTCCTTAGCCACCACTTACACATTCCTCATTGCCATAGCAACAGTGGCTTTCCCTACCTTGTCTCTTAGTGAGAGCCACAGCCCTGAAGATGTTGAATAATGCTGATCTGCTGTGGGAATCAGTGAATGGAGCAGAGCAGACACATCGTGATGAGTTTCTCCAACAAAATGAGAGATCCACCATTCAACATGATTAATTTCTATTCATTATACTTTTCTTATGACTGATACCGTGCGACTCGAGCCCTCAGTTGTGAAAATGATAACACATGTATAGATTACATCCTTGGGATTTTTACGTCGCAAAATAATAAAGTTCACATTATGAATTTTCAGACAAAAACTTAATATCCTCTATAACAACAAAAAAAAAGTGAATGTGTACAACATAAACCACTCAAAGGAATAAAAGTAGAATATGCGCTGCCAATTATATGGATTCCAACTATGGATTTGCTTACTGGTATTAACAGTTAGCGTTGCTTATTCACATACATGTATGGATTCAAAACGGAAGTCAGTGTTTACTTTAATTTAGATTTATTTAAGTCAATAAGGATAACATGTAACCAGGGTACCACTAAGTTTCGGTAAAGTCACATGTTTAATTCCTACACCACCTGAAGAAGACATTACTCACCATAAAAGAGTCATAAGAGAAGCTGGACACTTACTACATGATACAAGTTATATGATGGTAAAAGTTTAGGTACTAGTTAAACCTGCATTAATTGATAGAATTTTTGGCCACTTGGGCCACACAACAACACAACACTGATCACCTTGTAAAGTTGATATGGTGTACATGTTAGCAAACACTTACCTGTTTATACATCCAGCAGACACAGAGCAACATTAGCATTCAGTTGGAGTTGTGTTTCTGTCCACCTCAGGAATATAAGTCCAATATTCACTCTTCTTTAGCTCTGGTTGCTCTCCACTAGCTGCTGGTAAAAATATCTGGCTCTTTACCTGCTAAATTTTGCTAATTTCTTATCTGCTGTTTGTTGATGGACTGGTAGTGTACAATGGGATCATCTGAGCTTTTTCTCTGAAAACAGCTGCCTGTTGCATCTGGAAATGAGGTTGATGAGAGTGGCGGGACCTAAACATAAAGCTGCAGCCTGTAAAACCAAAACAATGAGCTGAAAGACACAAACATGATCTGTAGAGCTGAGTGGGGTGATAATTCTCAGTTGGTTTGTAACTACAAGTGACCCCTTTGACATTACACATATCAAATCAACCATTGTTAATATAAAAATATTGATTAATGTAGCTTTAAATAGGAGTTTGTCTAAAAGGTTCTAAATGAACTGACTTTTACTGTCAGTGAAAACATGATTTAGTAGAAAGCATCTCTACATGAATCAGGATTTGAAATGGGGCTGTCAGAATTGATAGTAACTGCCTCCACCCACCTGCCCGCCCACCACCTGACCTCCACGCTCCTTACCTTCTCCCCTCTATTTCACAATCACACTAATTCCTGTGTCTAGTCATGTCCCCTGCATGTAAATTCTCCTTTTGGGTTAATGCGCCTGCCTCACATTTCCTGCACAATGAAGGCTCTTTAACTCTATACTTCATTTTGGTAAAATTCATGAGCCCTGACTGAAAAATGTGTAAAACTGCACCCCCATTCCAGACCCATCAGCTCTGACCTTTACCTTCACCTCTGACCTTCACCCCCACTGACTTGATGGACGCCAAAGTGGGATAATTTATATCTGCAGCTCACGTTGAGTTTGAATTTCAATAGCAATCATCTGGTACTACCTGTACCACCATGAGGGGAGGAGGACTTTACCCACAGTGCTCTGCTTTGGACCTTGCCAGCCCAGCTTTTTGTGTGTGACCCACTTCAGCGCAGCTAAATTAAGCTGATGAAATCTGGAGCAGGAAGCTCATCAGAACACAAAAAGTAGTGACAGATAACAGGCTCATTTACTGGAGAAGGTACATGTTGTTTTTAGCCGGTTATGATTGAATTTGAAGGGCTATGGATGTCAGCGGGAGGTAGTGTGTGTGTGTGTGTGCGTGTGTGTGCATGTGTGTGTGAGTCTATGTGTGTGGACTCGGTCACACACAAAGGGGGTATGTATAGCTGTTAGACTAGGCTTGTTTCTCTCTTTTATTCCTACTCTCCATATAATTGCATGTTTGTTTCTTTTAAATGACAATAATGTATTCATGTATTCAGGAAATCTTGGGAGGGCTGAGCAAATGCCTGCCAACTAGGCTTTTAATCACAACAGAAAAAAAGCCTGGATACTGACATCAATTACACTGTAGCACAGAGGCAAACACACACACACACACACACATACACACAAACACACCGCAGACACACATAAATATGTGAAATGAGCAGAAATTCTGCAGTACAGAGTTTGATGTGGCAAAAACAGGATTGCTTATGTGGGCAATTGTCAGCAGATAGAGAACCATATCAATTATGGGTTCAAGTCAAGTTCATGTAGGTCACGATAAGTTCAGGCCAAAGTCTCAAGTCACTCTGGACCAGTCAAACTCTCAAGTCAGTTGACACAAGTCCAAGTCAATTCCAAAGTCAATCAAGACAAGTCCTAGTCAAGATTCAGGTCAGTCGAGACAAGACCAAGTCAAGTCTCAAGTTTGTCAAGACAGGTCCAGATCAGTCTCAAGTCAACTAAGACAAGACCAAGTCATGTCTAAGGTTAAACGACACCAGGACAAGTCTCGAGTCAGTTGAAACTAGTCCGAGTCAAGTCTTGTGGAGGTGGTGGAGACAAGTCTAAGCCCAGTTACAAGTTAATCGAGGCAAGTCGACTCTAATGTCAAGTCTTGTCAAAGCAAGTCAGAGCATCGGCTTCTATCTTTTTTAACCTGACTGGCACTGCAAAATTTAAGACCCAAACCACTAATGTTTGTTTTATTTCATCCATAACTGATCGTTAACTTGCCAGGCTAATGCAACGCATTGGCTACATTTTGTCTCTGTCCCTCTTCCCACCTGGCATTGTGTACAGACTTGTAACGTATGACATGTAGGGACTTAATAACTGGCACAGAAAGACATTTCTTCATAAATTACATTTGAAGATAACGAAATCTGATTCTGACCAAAGCTTGAAGCTTTAACCAACAAAACAGTTCTAAAGCAAGTCTCATTTTTCATTCTCATTTTTTATTAACAAATTGCTGTTGCAAGACTATCAGGTGTCTGAATGCTGACCTTTTTAAATTACACAGCATTTGGATATTTTTTCCTGTCAAATCTTCAGTAACTGTTTTTTCTGTAACTGAGAGCAAGTCTCTTCAGTGCATAGGCCTAATAATTGAATTTTCAAGCCGTGTGCCTACAAGTCTTACCTGTCACTGACTTATTTACTTTTTCTTATTCCATATTATATTTCTTTTTTTATGATCCTGAAGAAGGCAATAAGTACCAAAGTGTTGATCTCTAGAATTTAATATAAAAAGATTGCATTGCAGTTAATAAAATGGATATGCATTTTCCTTCAATTCTTAATTGTCTCTTAAGTCAAGTCTTACGTACAGTACCAGTCAAAAGTTTGGACACACTTTCTTATTCAAGTGAATGGGAAGGTGTGTCCAAACTTTTGACTGGTACTGTAGGTCTCAAAATCCTCATTTTGTGACTGAAGTCTGGCTCAAGTCCCAACAAGTCCCAAGTCTACAGCTATGTCATTCTGAGACATTATAATGAGCTGTGGATGCAATGGTCACTGATCAAGCTAGTCAGTTTTGTCAATCCATTTATTAGTTAATCAATTGTTGATGTGGTTGGATGGTTCTCCATATAAATTACCCTTCATGATTGTGAAAGTTTAGTTATTTAAGGATAAAGTGCTTGTTTCACATAATTTTTTAGACATTTTCTATGATCTATCAATGCTGATTTGGTTTGTTTTGCTTTCACAAGGTAGTCAGAGCAGCAAGTGGAGTGGATTTTATGCCAAAAACAATCAAATTGGATGTTGGATTTTCACAGTGGGTGTCTGAGCCACCTGGATGTTCAATTTGTCAATATTTTTCCTCACAGAAACTGTTGATGTCAAATCAACCTAGAAAAACACACATTAGACAAAAATGAAATGAACTAAATATTTTGTTTCACACACTTTCAGCAGAAAACACCTTTCACAAGCGCCTTCCTCCACCTACACTGACACAACAGATCCTCATCCTGTTGTCAAACTGGACTTCCTCCACTTAAGAGATAGCCGACCCCCGAGCGCTTCGTGCCACACCGAATCAAACACACTGTGGGCCACTGAAATATCTAGACTGTTAAGTCAAATGAGGCTACTCGTCTTCCATTCGAGCCTTGTCTTCCTGATCCTCCTCCGTTTCAGATTATCATGTCAGACTCTCAGATGTGTCCCAGCCTTGAAATGTGATTAATGTCAAACTTAGTCTCTGAGGATTTGCAAGCAGGATTTGAACGCAGAATCAAAGGATTGTGTCTTTTATTGGGAATATGGGCAATCAGTGTCCTCACTGGGAAATGGGTGCATGTAATGGTGTCTTTTGGGTTATTAAGATTAGTGATGATTTATCAAGTGGTGACTTTCTTTAGAGACTAAAATCTCTCCTTCTCTGTTGAAGTCAAAGTTTCAAATTTTGGTACAATCCAACAGAAAACATGTTTAACATCTACATCAATTTGATTTTTTTCATTTGAGTTCCCACAAGTTGTAAGTAGTTGGGTTTTTTTTCCAAAATAAAGAGTAAGAGTCCCAAAACTGACAAAATGTAGTAAAAGGATAACTAAAGTATATAAATACATAATATTGTTGGCTAAACAACAAAACAGAGAGTAAAAACTTTAACCTTTATTTTTCGCTAGGTCATTTTATTTTTCAACTCCTTCAATTTACAAATGTTTTGGTCTTGACACGCATTTATCTGTTCGCTATTGTCATTACCATATTTCCTTTACTTCACCACATTTCCAATTTTCCCTATACATAAATAATGAGATAATGTCCAGAGTAACCATTGGTCAAGAATTTGTGTGTGTTAATGTTAATCATCCACATTCTGTACTGCATACTGCTTTAGCATCACTGTATAAGCTCTTGTAACAGTGACTAAAGCAATTTAGCCCACAAACTAAGCAAGCCAAAGCTACTCACAGCATGCTACCATCTTCATAATGTTATCCTCATCTTCAAGTGCATGTCTCTTGTCTACATCAAGGACCACAATGAAAATAAGTCTCAGTGGATATAAGCCCGTCTCATTATATAAGCATTAGGAAAATGGGAAATGTTGCATGGAAAATAGGGAACAGATAAATGATTAAATGTGGACTGAAATGATTTTATTGGGGGTTAGGGTTAGATGGTGTTTTTTTAACCAACTAATTGAAAGTAAAGGGAAAAGTTGCACTCCATTTTAATTATTGATGAATTCAGTTACATTTTCACTAAATTTTGTCAGTCTCAGGACTCCATACAAAATTCCTGCTAACCACCAACATCAGAACCCCCCTTCAGTATCTGCCCTCCACTCAGGCCTATCATATCCTGGTGATACTGTGTATGGATGGAGTCTCACTGAACACATCAGCACAGTCATTGCTAATATTTATGCAGCTACAGTATACTGTAGACACTGACATAAACATCAGCGGACACTTTCATGAGTCAATGGCACGTCTGAGCTATAGGCAAGCCGCTGAAATATTGATGGGCAGATGAACAGATGAAAGAGAGAGGGAGTGAGAGAGAGGCGTGCTGGTTATATTTAGTATCACAGTCTCCCCGGGATCTTCAAGCTGGAGTATTTTTGTCTGACTGGAGAGGTTGAATACAGCTTTTGTTTTATTTTGAGTGATGTTACAATATGTGTTCACATGCTGTCTGCTTGCTGCTCACTTTAATCTTTTCCATAAATTCTTTGTTTTCTGCCAGGTATTTTTTGGGGCGACTTTGACAGGCAGCTACAGCTGAGGAATATTTTGAATTTGATGATACAAGACCATGGTGATGACAGGAAATAGATACTTTAGATCCACTTTCTTGATTGTTTGGAGTACTGCTCATATGTGTAGCCTAAAACAATCCCTAGTCTACATCCTAAAGATATTGATTGGCTTTCACTATGAATGCAGTAAGAGCATATAGCTCAAAATGTCTCAGAATTGAAGTGTCTGCAGAGACCAAAATAAAATCAGGTACTTGGATCAGAAAATGTAAAAGCTTGCAGAAACTGAATGACTATCTACCTAATTTTCAGTCAAAAATATGAAGCAAAACAGATATGGGCCTTTTCATCTCATCCTGTACATCTTACATAGTTGTACAGAAAGTAATCATGCAAAAATTTGGACCTGGCATTTTTTTTTTGGTTAAAGGGGTACTTCAGCAATTCTTGCAAAGACTTTTCAACTTTATGTGACAGCATAACATAAAATCTGAAGTAAATCCAGCTACTGTTGTTCCAGCCAATCATCAATGCTGAAAGTTATCCTGATGCAGTGTCTGTAACACGATATCACAACAGACTTTTTTGATGCTGGTGCAGCAGCTCATCATCTGCGTGTTTTATGCTGTGGTTAAACAGTTGAGGTCAAACTGCATTAAGGCAGCAAGAATCAATGAGAAAACCGGAAGTCACAGTTGCCTTAAAAATAAAGACCAAGATTGCCGCATCGGAACTAAAATTTCCAAGTACCCTGACCATGTTTGCCACCCTGTCGTATCACACCATCACAGCTTTGAAAGGATTGTGGACTTCTTGTAGACTCAACTCTATAATATGTATTAATGTAAGAGAAAAGCTAGCTTAGCTGCTGGCTACCTTTGCTTCCAACAAACAATAGTCATAATTACTACAGTAGCTTGAGGGCTTTTCACTTTGTCATTTCCCGTAATGCGACTTCTCAGCATGTTTTTGTTAAATCTCTCGCCTGGTAAATGCCCATACCTTTAAAACTACTGGCCTCCAGTTTGTAACTCACACTTTCTATTGATAATTACATCATTAATATCATATTTAACTGTTTTCTCAGGTAGTATTCACATAACTGGTAAACTGACATTTACTATATGTGAACATTAGTGAAATGTCCCTTTAAGGTAAGCGACCAGAAACCTAATGAACAACAACAACAATGTGTCAGATACTGTTGATCCAGATGATAAAAGATCCTTAGTCATATACCAAGCATTTTATTAGGAACACATGTGCACTCTAATGCAATCCAATACAACAGCTCTGAATTTACAAGTATTATTTTTAACTTCTACCTTTATAAAGCTTATACATTGTCCGTTTTTGTTGACATTGTCAGAAAGATGATAACTCTACTTTTTGTTTAAAAAGGTTTCGAAAAATAGGGCTTCTTCTGCATTTGTTGAATATCATGTGGACAGTTATGCAACTGCACTCATAAAAGGTTAACTAAATCTCATGAAATGTTTAACATTACCCTGTCATAGAGGTATCAGTGACATCTCCGCTTCCTGCATCAGAGTGTACAAAACAGAATACAAGATTTTTAAATCTGCCTTTCTCTTGACCCTTGGAGGCTCTGTGTAAATGAAGTCGACAGTGGCTGGCAGGGATTAATCTGTCTATACCTCAGCTCCCCACCCTCCAACACTGACTTCACCGACTTAAAGTGACAATGAATTATTCAAATTAGAACGCCTGGAAATTTTCGATAGGCTATTTTTAGCCTCGGCATCTGGTTGGTTGCCAAAAGCTATGGGTTTAGAAGGGTTCCCCGAGCGAGCTGGCTGTCATGTCACGGCGAGCTGTATAATGAGGATGGGGAGGGAGTGTGTTTGTGTGCATGTGTGTGTGAGTGGCGGGGGAGACGGTGATGGAGAGAACGAGGGGAACAGCAAATCCTCCTGTCATGTGGAAACGCTTCTGTGTTTTTGTTCTTTCTTTGGGTAGGAGTCAGGGATCTGTTTTCGGCGACGCCCGCCCGCTTGCATCCGTCTTCTGTCAGTTGTTGATTCTAAATTAGCGACAAAAACAATTTATTGAAACCCATCCTTTTAGATGAATGAGTGACAGCGAACCAAGCTCTTGTTTTGTCATCTGTCTGTACAAAAAAAACAACAAAAAAAAGCTTTTGTTTTGTTCAGGGGAACAGGAGGTAGAGAGTGAGGAAGAGGGGAAACCCTTTTCCCTGCCAGAGCACAACCGTTCATTTTCCCCTCCGCTGCCTCCTCCACCTCCCCCTTTTTCTTCCCTCCTCACCATCTCTCTGCCTCTCTCTCTTTTCACACTTACGATTCACCATCTTGAGCTGTCAAAAAAAAAGAGAGAGAAAGGTGGCGTTACCATGGCGGCAGCTGATCAAGGGAAAAAAGTGCAGCGTTGTGTACGACAAAAACAAGCTTTTGTTTTGGGACTTCATTGTAATGTAGGGCAATTCATTAGTAGCCTCATATTCTTCCCTGTCTCTGATATTCCCTGGGACTCATCACTGTCCTCCCAGGCACTCGCTTTATTTTTATCCCGCTTTATTTAATAAAAGAAACATCATCCAGCCTTGTCTCTATAGAATAAGGCTGAGATAGAAATCAATTACTTGGCGGTTTAATTACGCTACGATGGTCTTTAAATGAGCCATTCAACTAACTACACCACATAATGTTGATTTAACCACTGTTTAATTTTAGAACGGGGAGCTTGATGTGACAGAACTTGCAAATACAGACATCTTGCCTGTTTCCCAGCATGCACAATTCTCCTCCTACAGGCTGGCTCAGTTATCACACAGCATGTCTAAGCAGATACACTGAATGTGTACATAGCTAATGGGCTGGACTCTTAAGAAGACAGTCATCAAAAGGTTTCTCAGCATCTTTAACTTCACAGGCCCTGTTAGGAGGTCCATCATTTTAATCACAAGCTCTGCAGATAAGATTTTCTCCAACACAGAGAACTTTAGTTTCTAGTCAGGATTTAAAGGTTTCTAAATACACCATATACAGTGTGCCTGGCTCAATAAACTGATGCACAAGACGTCCAGAAGGTTCTATCTCTATTCTGCACCTTAATACACTTAATTTGCATGTATTTATGCAGACTATATTATTCAGAGTGAATTATTAGAGTGCAGCAGGTAAAACAGCTGCACTTTAAAAAGGTGAATAAACACAAGCTGCTTTCCCCTTCATGCACTTAAAAGGTCAAAAAGAAGTGAATAACATCTTGATCTGTTTGGCACAAATGAAAGAAAAGTGCAGTGATTGATGTCTTTGTTGCACCACTCTCATCTACTTCAGGTGGAGATAGTAAATAGCAAAAATGGAGCAAAAGAATGACGTTTCCAGTCATGAAAGAGTGAGAGTCACAGTATTACAACCCAACATGCATTACCACTGCATTTCATTTTGGTATATTGAGACTAATGTTAGTGGAGAAAATGGTGTTTTCCTCACCTGTGATGGATTTGTGTGATAGCTGAATGTTGGTGATTTTGATTGATTGTTGTAAACCTGTCGTTTACACAGTGGTGTGTAGATACTCTATGTAGAGGTCTGCCCTCGGGATTTAAACCTATTAATAATATGTGTTTGAGTGGGTGTGTGTAGCTTTCATCATCTCTCCTCAGAGTCTGCGAAGCATGCAGGTGACAAGTACAACAGAAGGAACTGCATATATACATGTGACCACAGTCGTCAGCCCGTTTCTTTGTGTGTGTGGGAGGAGGATACATTCGAACCCAAGAATGTTTGAAACAGTTTATTCAAATGATATATTATTTTATCCTTTGCTTGATTTGGCACCTGGCTTAGGAGAGCTGGTCAGCAGAGAGGGAGCTGTTCTGGTGTCAGTCTCATTTAGTCTCTGCTCCATTCTGTTGACCCCCATTCTGTGAGGTTCATCTTTTAATGACACTTAAAAGTCATGTAATAGTAAAAGAAAATCAATATTAGCGCCATGTTTTCTTATGCTGTCTATACCTAAACTGAACTGCACTTGCCTTCCAAACAGCGCATTGAAAGAGTTAGGTATGTCCAGGTATCTGGAGCGGTGGCTTGTTTTCAGTGACATATAACCAAAACTTTCTATTTTGTAAACAGTGTTGGGCAGTAAAGCATTACTTTGTGACACAATCCCTAAGTAATATTATTACTTTGGGATTAAAATTTTAAAGTCAGTAATTATATTGCAGTTACTAATTCCAGTAAAGCTCTGGAGCTTGTAGTGTTATGTCAAAGTATTTCCTGTTCAAATCCACACAGTTGGCATCACTCAAACAATCTAGCACAATTTAGCCACAGTAGCTTAAGTTACCCCAAGTGTGCACCGCTCAGTGTTCCCAATAAGCTAGCACTAGCTTGGGTCCGAGGTAGCCGAGCATGTTTCCAGAGCGTGAAAGGCAACGTCCCGCAATCCTTATTTGGGAGGTCCTGGCTCCAAATGGAGAAGATGGCGCTGACCATAAGCAGCAACTCTGGGCTTCAAACCAGCTCCAATGTGAACCGATGAGTGACGTCACATCTCGTTTCGTCCATCTTTATATACAGTCTATGGGTCAAATTAACATTAACTGTTCACCAGCAAGGACCACACCATCAACCAAGATGCGAATATTGAATATGAAGTGTATGTAGTAATGACTTGCAGATGAGAATGGTGGAGCAGGATAATGGCTCAAGTGTGGGGAAGTCTTCTGGAAGAATCTACCGTGACTTTAGAGAATGCAGGCCCCCAGGGGACCCTTTGAGAGATGAGAAAAGAGAGAGAGGGAGAAGGATGAGGGAGTGTGGGGCATGGAAAACCAGAACCACCAGGCGTGCAATGCAGGAAGGCATTTGTAGAGTAGGAATATAGGAGTGTTCAGGGTTTGGTCCTGCTCCTGAACTTTAAGCTAAATTATCTCTGTTTATTCTGTAGTGTGACTCAAATTCCAATCATCCACACTCCTCGTGCTTACTTTCTGCCTCGCTACATAAAGGGCCCACTACTTTCTGCATTGGCATTGAGCATCGGCTTGTCCTGTAAGTACATGGACAGTGAAAAAGTGACATACAGTAAGTTTATTGAGTTTTTATAGATATGGAGATGGGTGTTGATCCAGCTGTTTGTCATGCTCAGGAAGCTAAGCGTTACAACATTAAGTCAGGGCAAAATGCTTAGCTGAAGTTAGCAAAGCTGTCAGTTTTGTTCCGTCTCCAGCCAGCTGCCAAAACCTCTAACCTGGTGGGATCACAGGTTGCCAAACTCATAAACAACAAGCTGCAAAGTTTGACTTTTGTTCACAAGCCCTGGTTCAGTGGTAACTAGGCAGCATGAAGAAAGGAAGGGAAAGAGGGAGAGAGAAAAAGGGACGGCGTGAGAAAGATGCATAGAGAAAGAGAGATGCTCCTGTCATTAAGTAGTTGATCAGTGTCGTTCCCTGGTGTGTTGTCAGTATCATGGGTTGGTGGTGATGTGGAGGAGAGGAGGGGGGTCGCTTTGAAGAGACACAACACCAGTGAGTGACAGACAGAGCAACAGACGGAGGGATATCTCGGCCCGGGGGTCTCAGCTTCCAGCTGGAGCTGAGCTATGTGTCTGTGGGAGAGAGACAGAGAGAGGGAGGGAGAGGAGGAGGACAGCTCTGGCTATGTGCATCCTTTCCTCTCTGCATTTATGTTCTGGTAATTGAAAAGCACGTTAAATTATGACCTCTGTCAATATAAAGGATTTATCTGTACATTAAAGACAGATTTTGTTTTTGTTTTACTCCCCTTAAAAGACCGTATAATTATATAATAATTTATATAAGCTTGGTACCACAGACATATTAAGAATATGTCACACAATATGAATTGAAAAGATCTGTTTCATTTTCTAATGAGGCACCCTGGAAAGAGTTTAGAAATTGTAACTAATGGCTTAAACCTGGTTTTTTGGCTGCGGGGGCAGCAAAACACGCTGTACAGTAACCACACCATATAGATTGGTTATAGCATTCTGTTAGCACAAAGTTTTGAAGGAAATATCTGGCTCTTGAGCTGCTAAATGCTCCACTATGTTCACCAGCTAGTCACTAACTTTGTCTGTTTGTCATGTGATGCAGGACAGGTAGAGTACAATTGGTTTTAATGACTTTTTAGCTTGGAAAAAAGCTGTCTACTGCTGCTGGAGGTAAGTAGTTCAAACAGGTCTGAACCACCATCATAGCCATCAACGCGTCACGCGAGTGAAACGCAAGCCATTACCAACCGGTATAGACGCAGCGACATTCCCACCAGCCTCTGCTGTGCTTTGTGTTTAACTCTAATTAGAAAATGTTAGTACGCTAACACACTAAGCTAAGATGGTAAACATTATACGTGCTAAACATCAATATATTAGCATTGCCATTATGAGCATTTTAATAAGCTGGTATTAGCATTTAGCCTGTCAGCATCACAGGGTCTCTAGCATGGTTGTAGACTCCTAGTCTTGTTACAGCAGTCCATTGAGTCTGGAATTGTAAATGTTAATAAATATATTTTGGCCCAGAGGCTTTGCAGCACTTTATCAGAAAGTCAGTGGCCAAACTGTCACTGGAACGGCCTTCTGGTAATTTAAGCACTGGTTAAAAAGGCAAGATAAACACAGAGAGATTTTCACAACCTGGCAACCCAAACCTTGTTCTTATATATGTCTTATAACTGTTCTATAAAGCACTAGTAAAGGATTTATTATCATTAACAACTTATAAACCCTGCATAAAGGCTCATACCACAAGATCTATATTCCCACTAAAAGGTGAGTAAACTGGCTTAAGCTGGGTTTGCCCTCCAAAGTATTTGTAAGCTGTCTTTGCATGCTGTACAGTGTCCGCTGCATTCATGTTGATGTGCAGTTTTACACATATGCAGACACCATGTATATACACAATGGAAAAGCCCTAAATCCAGATTGAAATTATAACCAGGCAATCGTGTAGAAACAGAAGGCAAACCACATACAAGCTCAAACCCCCAAACCCCACAGGTTTAATTATGTCAGTGTGTAGATGTGTGTGTGTGTGTTTGAGATCCTCGTGGACTGTGTTAGCACCTCCGGGGTCCCCTTTACTTGATGATGTCACAGTGGCTTACAGAGGATTGACGCAGCATGGCGATAGATGGTGGTCTCGGGCCAGGATCGGAGGGTACAGCTTCCATCCATAGTGTCAAACAGATGGTAGCAGTCCCAAGGAGGTGGGAGCAGCAAGCGCTCTGATTGGCTGAGCCAGCAGGGTGGTTTCTGAAACAGAGCCTCAGCAGAGCGGTGGGTTGCCTGGTTGTGTGGGTGGGGGGGATTTTTCAGTGGGAGGATGCCAAGATTTTGCCCATCCAACGTGCTGCTGTGCCAACAGATGAAGGGATATACAGAAAAATGTGTGACCCATGAGGGTCGTTCTGTTTTTAGCTTTCTGAGTGAGTGCTGGAGCTACCACTGAATATTTCAAATACTAGTAGGGTTAAATTTAAAGATTGATACAAATTCATTTATTCATTTATTCACTTACCCTTTTCCCCTAGTGGTATCTACCCATGCACATAGTTTTAGTTTGATTGCCAAGATTTCCACCACTAAAATACATGCCACCATTTCAATACATTTTAGGTGAAGGTGGTGGCATTCAATTTGTGGTGCTTACTGTTTTCTTTAGAACTACTACAACTGAAGCAACAGTCCCTATGAAAACTGTTTACGCTGTTCTGTGTGAATGATCTAGTAATACAAACAGTTTTAGGGAAAAAGTGTTTCTGCCTGTAATGTAATTTTCAATGCTTTGAGCACAACAATCAAACTTCCATTCAACACCATTGTTTTGGAGTGGCGGCAGAGACAGCTATCTTAAAACCTGGTAATGTAAAGCAAAGATCTCTGTATGGGTAGATACCCCCAGAAGTAAGTGAAAAACGTGTTTTCACACCCTCATGATGTAGGTGAACCAGCCCTTTATAGATCAATTCTTGCAACAAACAAAATGTCTTTTCAGCTTGACATCTCCTGAATACAGGATTACTTTGAGCTAAATGCTGTCCTCAATGTGCTAACATACTTACAAAGAAAAAAATATTAGTATATGAATAAAGACAACACACAGATTTCTAGTTAGAATTTGTATCATGTTCAGTACCTTAGTTTAGCATTAGCATGCAAACATTTGCTAAATAGCCATGGACACAAAGTACAGCTGAGGCAAATGGTTGTCATTAGTTTTGCAAGTATTCATCACAAACCAAAATATTGGACAAAGTGAAATGTTGACCTGATGGTGGCTTTAGATGAGAAGTCAGGGTTATTATAATTCATTCTGAGGGAGACATAAATTTCTGCACCAAATTTTATCCAGACTCATCCAATATTTGTCAAGATATTTCACTCAAAATCAGTCAGGTGGTCACAAAAGTCACTAGGATTCATCCTCTGGGGACCATGATTGGGTGTACCAAATTGGAAATTCATCCCATATTTGTTGTGATATATGAGTCTGGATTAAAGTGATTGACCAACATTGCCAAAAGTCTTTATTCCCATATATTACATTTATAGATTAAAATCATATTCCTTTTGCCTGCAGTGTAATAGTGTATCATGATGTTGCTATACAGTGTACAAAGAGTTGTACCTGTTGAGATGATATGGCAGCATATTTGGGGGTTTTTTCATGCAAAAGTAGCAATTGGAATTTTACATTACAACAAGTAGTATAAATATGTTCTGGAGGTTTACTTGATCTACTCCAGTTTAATCCTTTATTTATGGAATACACTTTTTCATCCTCAAAGGAAGACTTACTAAGACTTACCTACTTAAATTCAAAGCAAAGTAAGCAAGTAACTATAATCAAGCTGCTCTACCTTCTACCAAAAAGCAGAAATTAATATTTTGCTTTATATTTGTAAAATCACAGACTAGAGCCTTCAGCTTAGTCACATTTGATTTACCACTGATCGCTGACAGCCCTGTCCCTCCACTGTACGTGCAGACCACCACATTTTTCCTTTCCATTAGCTTTCTAATGTGATGTCCATGCCAGTGTATCAGTTACTGTTTACAACCTGAGGCTGCATAGCTCCAGAGTCAGCGTCCTGGCCCGCTGGCTCTGGCAGCTCCAGGCCAAGTGGCAGATGTAATCCACTGGGGGATCGTGTGATCGTTGCTGTTTGGTCTGGCATTTTCCTCATGTCTCTTCCCTCAGCTGCGGACAGGCAGAGTTCCAGGGAGTGGCAGATGTCTTGTGAAAAATGATGTGATTATGAGGATGCCTTCCTGCTTCAGCACTGTGACGCCGATTGCATCCCATCAGTGTTTGGGGTGGTGAAAGAGCTGCTGACTGAATCTGTTAAGTCCTAATAAATCACTCTGTTTGTAAAGTACATCTAAAAGATATGCAGAGCCTCTGAGTGAAACCACTGAGCTTATGAATGAAGCATTTAAAGAATTTCCCTGTCATTTAAGAGTTATGTTGTCTTTATTGCCGTCTACATCTACTATCCCAGTTATTTTGAAATGCAGGTCATGTGCTATCATTCTGCTTTGTTTTTCTGATTTACAAGGACTAAGACAGAATGGATAAAATGTGTAAGGAAACATGTTTATGATTGATTCTTTCATGGAGGACACTTCCATCACTTCCTGTGGGTGTACTGATATGAAAACATTCAACCAAGGCACAATGGAATAATGCTACAACAGAAACTGACAAAACTAAATAAAGGTTTTATGTTTATTGTGTTTTCTGTGAATCATCCTGCAAGTTGTTTTACATACTGAGTAAGAATTGTTTCTTGTAAGGGGAGAAAAAAATGGTCCTGGTGTTTCACTCAAACTCAAAATTCACGAAAACAAAATGCCTTATTAGTGGCTCCAAGGGACTGAAATGTTCATTACATCCTGCAATTCAAAAGTATTTGACAGAAAAACTGTCAGTTTTGTTGATCTTAAAGCCTACCACTAGTGTGCTAGTGCTCTAGGAAGTTTATCACCTTGGGAGCGTGAATGTGTTCAGTATGTCAAACTGCCAAATATATCATGGCCCATGGTGGTAGTATTTGGTAACAGCTAAAAACACCAGAAGACTTGCACATGTAGCACATGGATGTGTTAAGACAACTGAATGGCACAACTGAGTCAGTCTTGCTGCCAGTTTGTCCCAGTGGCCACTGTTGGTACTGCAACAAAAAAATCCCCTGAGACCCAAAATAATGGTTTGCAAACTATTAAACTAGAAAACTTTTTGGGCTCATGCACTCTACGAGTTATGTTCTTTGAAGTGAATGGGCACATTTTGAAATCCATTATCAAGTTCTTATAATACATCTATGACATAGCAGTGTAGTCACAACAATTAACATTTAAGCTAGCTGGCTGGCTAGATAGTAACTATCCATAAACTAACACAAACACATGGATTATTCTCATGGTTGGACTGTGAAAAATAAATGTTTTGCTTGTCTTTGTGGGCTCTCACCCACATCGCTCCCTCAGATCAAAGCTCTCTCACCCACATATATTTCAGTGGCTGAACTGGTACCAATTAAAAGCTACAACAGCATGTTACGCCTTCTGTATGAGCATATGTGTTGAAATCACTGGAGCTTTTTTGTTGTTATTTCAGCCACGGTTATCACAGGGGTCAGATCCTGTAGAGGCTACCTCCATAGACTGATGTAGTGATCTAGAAGTCCTTGTCATGGACAAAAGTTTTGGTCGAGGAAAAGTCGGGGGGTCACTGAAATCATTTGTACAGCACAGTTGCAGACCTCAGAATGAGGACACCATCTTCCTGTGAAAGAGCGCAAATAAATTCCAAACAAAAATGGTGACTACAGTTAGTGTAGATTAGATTGTAACTTGACCTACAGAAACAACAATTCTTAAATTGACACATTTCTTGGATAAACATCAGTGGCGTGGTGTGACTTTTCCACTAGGTGGGGCTACAGCCCTAGGTAGCTCTGTGTATTTTGGCCGTGAGCATGCACCGTACAATGTAGCAGAGGGCCAACTGCTGGTGGATAGCGGCTAGGCTGGCAGTTTCTAAAAGTTTAAAAAATTGTCTTTAGTGGTCAATTAGCTGCTTTCACTTTACAATTATCACCACGGTACCACAAAAATCTGTGAATGTTTTGCCTGCCTTCAGGGGGTAAATGTTATCTAGTAAGGAAGCAGCAATTTGGTGGAAAATCGCCCAACCTGGCAACATTTCTCAGGTGTAGAATTTTCAACCCCAGATCCAGTTATTTTTGGCGTGCGCTGTCAACCAATCAGGGGCCACCAGGAAAAGCCAAACATATTACACACATACAGATGTTGGGCGGAGAAAAGTGCATCCTTCGGCTCACAGACAAAGATTGTAGGCAATGCTTTTTCCTTAGTCTTCATACGTTTCTGTAATTATGTATAATTTATGTGAGAGTAGCAAATTAAATTTATACACCCACACACAACATAACAATATCAAAAACAAAAACAACTGCTCATTAAAATATGTATTGCACAATTGGAATTGCAGGAGGGGCATGCCCCAGCGCCCTTAATTGACCACACATCCCTGATAAACATGACAAACGATAACTATGCCTACTAATAACTGCCACTGCAGCTTCTGAAACAACTGAAAATGATGGTGAAGATGGGACAAAAGTCAGCTAACATGAACACAATATCAGACTGAATAAAGAAGTGAAGATAAAATAGCAATTCTGAGTGCTTATGAGACCATGAATACCCAATGCAAATTCCATGGCAGTCTGGCCAGTATTTGTACCCTGTTGTGGACTAAAATGTCAGATGTACTGTGCTGACCAACCAATCAAATGACATTGCCACCCTAAGATCCTGACGCAAAATACTGCTGTAAAAACTTATTCCAGGTTCTTTTACAGAGCATCAGCTAATTGGTGAAATCAGCTGCTGTAATTATTGTTTATGATGATGAAAACATATGTACATGTGGCTCTACTCTGCACACAGTCAGACACAGACATGAAGGTCACAGGTTTGACCTCTGCAACAGCAACCTTGGCCATTATCAGCTGTGCCAATGAGCGACAGTAAAGCTAAAAGCCTTAGATGTAATGAAAACGATGGTTGAAAAATGGGGTGAGTCTCCAGGCTAAATTAGATCTGCATTGTTCAGAGATGGACTGTCTGTGCCACATCCGCCCTGCGCTTCCCTCAAACAGCGATTTATATAAGTACAGGACGTATTTTGCATGCAGAGTGTGTGTGCTGGGAATCAGGATGTCGAGAAGCATGTGCCTGTTGCAATCACATGGTAGAGTAGCGCCTTTGCATTTTTAATGTCTGTCATAAATAACCTTGTGCGTGTTTGTGAGGCTGTGTGTGTGCACCTGCATGTTATTGCTCTCTGTATGCATGTGCGTTTGGTGTCTGACTTGTTTAATGTGACATGATTCTGATGTCACAGGCTGGTGTGCACTGGGGAGATGATATATCCTCTCTCTGTAGACGTGAACGCGACAAAATTACAGCCCAGCACGAGACGGCAGTTATCATTAGTTGGCGCAGCATCCAAGCAGCCAAAAGAAACAGCTCAGGTAGTCTTGCTGTTAGTTTCAGCCAGTGTCATGATAAGAACGAGGCAGAGATAAAGACACAATGAGGGGGTGAGACAGAGAGAAAGTTAGAATTGAGCAGTAGAAGGAGAGTTGTTGCATTAGGAGCAACAGGAAAAGTCTTCCCTGAAACACCTCTAATACTCTTTTAAGATGCTGTCTCCAATGTACCTTGCATTTCTGGGATCATTTTGTTGTTATACAGTGCATTATGTTTCTTTTTCACGTTGATTACTGGACAAACAGTCAGGTTTTGGTGTTATATAAAGTTAATATCATATTGGTTGGATGGTAGGGATGAGAAAGATTCCCGTGTTTACAACTTGCAAGAGTGCTCATCATCAGTCAGCTCCAGACAGTTGTATGATTGCAAAGTTGGTTGCATGAAGATTAGATATACTGTTTGCATTGATAATATAGCATAATATCTATCAATTTGGGTTGAATTAACCCTGAACGAAGGACTGAAGCATCCAGAAGCATTTGTTTGGCATTTTAGGCACCTTCAGTCCTCCAGTTGTAATTATTTGATGTTGACATAAGGCCATTTATCAATCAGTAGTTTGGTCATTTTTATATAACATGAACGCAGCATTTTTCCTGCAGCATGAAAAACAAAGTTTTCTTTCTAGAGCCGTTTTGCACTGATATAAACTAATCCGCTGGCTGATTGATGTGTTTGGCTCTCTAGCGGTGTGTAGATGGATAGATGGTGTGGATGTGACAGCTCTGTGTAGTAGTTAAAGCCTACCTTGTTCATTGCTAGTTTATGATCACAATCATCAAATAATCCATAATTTCTGGCATCATAATCAGATGAACCATTTGATCAATCGTTTGATTAAAATTTGAAACACAAAGTGGAATTTTGGCTTGGAAACATATACAGAAAGTCTGGTTTTAGTTAGAATGTGAGAATTTCAAAATGTGTCTATGTGAAATCAATTTCATGGAGGTAAGCTCAGTAAGTTTTGTTTTGGTTAGTTGCATGTGAAAAGACATTAATCCATCTGTTAAAAAAATGGCTAAATTTAATTGAAAGGTTTGTCAGATTACCTTTATATCATGTGGTATTTGATGAAGTTAAGTCCTTTATACACAGTACAGTCCAGTGCACAGTGATACTGCAGTTTTACAAGTGAGATGCTAGTGCTGTAATGATAGCATTTTTACATCTGCCTACAACCTGGATTAGTGTATAGAGGAAAGTGAAGACAGAAATTCCTATATTTACAGCAGCCTTAATAGATAAAATGCAATGCAGCCAAAAGCAATGTTGGAGCTGGAAACATAAAAACATTGTTCTCTTGTTCTTGTGATGCTATAACATTCACTATGTTACTGATACGTTACTGTGTATAATACAAAAGAAAATTACAAGGTCAGTGTTCATAACAGGCATTCTTTTAACTTTTAACTTGTGAATAAGAAAGTTTATCACTGCAAGTAGCTGCATGACATATTTAGTGTTGTCACACACTCTATAATTCATTAAATTAAAAAGGTGATGTCCTTGCCTGGTTACTGAATGTAGAAAGTTGATGGTGCTGAGTAACTGCTGAGTGATGCTGAATAACCTCGTCAAACTGAATGTGTCATTTTGCAACACGCTGTGGCTTTACAACAGTAGCAGCGAATGAGCAGGATGAACACATGCACTTACAGAACGATAAAGGCACATGTATAATATATGACCAGAGCGCATGCTAACAGTGGTAGATTGAATGCACGCACACAGTTCATGAGCAGGGTGACCCAAATAGTGGCAGTGATATTTTCAGTGTGTGTGAGTCATGCAATCCAAAAACAAGGCAGGGTGTGAAACGACTTCTTTAGAGCTTAGTAGGCAGAGCGCACAAGTGTATGGATAGTGGGAGGAAGGTGGAGAAAGGAGCATAGTAGGCTGCATGTGTGGAAATCTGCTCCGTCTAGCTCTCGGAGAGAGACGTGGATGTTTGCACATTCAGCCAGAGCTTCTTCCAGGCCAGTGGAATCGCTGGATGTGAGCTCTGCATCTGACAGGTGGTTCATTAAACACTTTGCAAAAGAACACCAAAACAAAACATGATCTGTTGAGAGAAAAACTAAATAAAATCTGTATATGACTCATCATTTAATAATGTTGCCTTACAGATTCAGCTGCAGTGTATCAACATGCTATAATTTTGCCAAACCAAAGATGGCAAAATGGCAAAAGAAGTTACTTAAATTATTTTCCATTAACTCAAGTATAATTGGGATTTTTCTGACAGAAACTTTATGTTGATAAAATGTACAGGAGGTATTGATTCATATTGATGTACTCTGAACCTACTGCTGCATTGTCAGTTATTGCCATGCACTAAGATTGCTTGTCCTCATTGCCAGTAACATTTTTATATTCCTGCAATGCTAACAAATCGAATATTCCATGACATCACTTTGTTTCTCCCTCTATTGGCTTGCCCAAAGCGGGTGAGAATAGAGCATCGCAATAAAACAGTTATTTCTATGCATTTCTTCATGTTGGCAGTAAATATGAATGAAGCGGATACCAAATAGCACCCAAGAGGACTATTTAGCTGTTGCTAATGCTGCCTGACTTTGCCTTTAGACACTGCTACCCAGACGCAAGGGGGACGAGTGAGAAAAGATGGTTTTCATTTGTATCCAATTTAACATCTGTGTTGTGTTCTATATTGGGATGCAAAATAAGTGATCACAGACAGTGTTGGAGATGACACAATGTTGCTTGTAATGGCAAGAACTATCTGTTTCCAGCAGAAGTACACCAGCGTGTTCATTCAGAAGGTTTATTAGGCTCAGTTGGGCTACCAGTTTCACACCAACCATGGCAGACTCCATTGATTGATTGAGGTCAATTGTAAAGCATTACGTTAAATTGTGAAACAATATATACCTTTCAACTGTCACTTAAAATTAGAGTAAATTTGAGTAAGGAGCTATTAATTAGTGAATACCTAATAGAGCATGAAAGTTCATTCTTGACCTTAGAAATAGTAAATTGACAAAATAATCTCAACTCAAGGCCACTTACTAGTTTTTTTCAGGGCTTCTTTAACAGATGGAGTTTGTTCAGTTGTCATGGATCCAGGAAGCCATCTGCATTCGACGCCAAAGACCATCCTTCAACAGAGACAAGGGATATCCCACATATATGACCACTTGTTATCACGTGACCCCGGTTCCATACTTAGGTCACATGTTCTTACAACTAAGCAAATTCTATGCTGAACAAACTCCATCCATGTTTGAGATTCTTCAAATGATTGAAAGTGTACCTTGAATTGAAATTATTTTGTCATACCTAACAAGTAGTTCCTGAATTACCTGAAACAAGATAAATCTGAGGGTTTCACAAGATGATAAGAAAGAAGGAAAAACATATTTCTATTGCAGAAAGTTAAGTTTTTTTCAGACTGTCCTCTAATCTTTGTCTTTCTCTTAATTTTACTTCTTCAAGCCTCTGAATAGAAGCAAGGGAAAGAGTAATTCTTAGTTGACTTGGTCACAACTAGTACACATATGCAGCCTGTGACAAAGTATCACAAGTCGACATTGCTTTAACTTAAGGGGCAACAAACAAAAAAGTTTGTGAACCACAGATTCTACATGGATGCATTCTGTCATGTTTACAATTCTTCCCCTCCTACTTTAATGGACAATTGAAAAACTCTGAAAACCAGGTAAATAGAACAACACCCCAACATTATACATTGTAAGTACATGAAGATGTGGTAAAACAAAAACAAACATGACTTCATATGCTAAAATTCAATAAGAGATTTACAAATGGACAAAATAAAAGCAATGCATAAAAAAATACCTTTCCCAATTCCCTAATGATTCTAAGGTTGCGTGGTTGGTTTAACCAATTCCCTGCTTGCTTTACTGCCAACTGCCCAACATACCAACAGCAGTAAATTAGATCTGACTACATCTGCATTCCCATGCTACATTTCCACAAGGAGCATGCCAAAGTGTGTGTTTTATTTGTTGCTCTTGCTAATTGATTGCTCCTCTCTCTGGAGTCCATTCAAATTGATGTTAATTAAACTTGTCTGAGTTTACCCTTTTTCTCAAGAGTAAATCAAATGATTGATCTTGGCGTTGTATGCACACTAATCAAGTATAGTGCATAGGACGTCATGGTTCAAATTACCTGAAATACCACGTTTGTAGTAACTTATGTTATTCTCTTTTCTCTTTCCCTCTCCTGTAGTTTATTGCCTTTGCATCTTTGTTCTTCATCCTGGTCTCCATCACCACCTTCTGCTTGGAGACTCATGAGGCTTTCAACACCATCATTAACAAGACAGAGCTGATGCGGAACAGCAGCCTGCCAGACTCGGGCCCACAGTACGAGATTGAAACTGACCCCGCGCTCACGTACGTCGAGGGCGTTTGTGTCTTCTGGTTCACCATTGAGTTCCTGGTGCGTGTGACCTTCTGCCCGGTCAAGTTGGAGTTTGTTAAGAGCGTGCTCAACATCATCGACTTTGTGGCTATCCTACCTTTCTACTTGGAGGTAGGGCTGAGTGGCCTTTCTTCAAAGGCTGCCAAGGATGTGTTGGGGTTCCTCAGGGTGGTGCGCTTTGTTCGTATCCTGCGTATCTTCAAGCTAACACGTCATTTCGTGGGGCTTAGGGTGTTGGGCCACACTCTACGGGCCAGCACCAATGAATTCCTGCTGCTCATCATCTTCCTGGCATTGGGAGTGTTAATTTTTGCCACTATGATCTATTATGCTGAACGCATCGGCGCTAAGCCCAATGACCCCACTGCTAGCCTCCACACCAAGTTCAAGAACATCCCCATCGGCTTCTGGTGGGCTGTGGTAACCATGACTACATTGGGCTATGGCGATATGTATCCAGAGACATGGTCAGGCATGGTGGTGGGGGCATTATGCGCCTTAGCTGGCGTGCTGACAATAGCCATGCCTGTGCCTGTTATCGTCAATAACTTTGGGATGTACTACTCCCTGGCCATGGCCAAGCAGAAGCTGCCCAAGAAGAGGAAGAAACACATCCCTCAGGTGGTGCAGGGAGGGTCTCCCACCTACTGCAAAGCCGATCTCAACACTACCTGCAACAGCACTCAAGGTGACCTGTGCCACGTCAAAGGGAGCAGGGTACTAGAACGCAACCGCTCAGGTAAGACCATATGGCCAGACCAAGTCCATATGAGAGAGAAAATTATGACCAACCACACCTCAGTAGTTAAGTTCAGCAAGAGTATTATTCATGTAGTGATAGTGAGGAGAATACATAAGGGACCTCATCTCAGGTAGAAAGCAGTGACCATTTGACAGATTTTCCCCTGAGACTTGGAGTGGTTTCTCCCCCTCGAGTCTTACAAACGCCACAGCAGTTCCCTCACAAAAGACTGAGCTCTTTTGCCCTGCAGCCCTCATCTCCGGTTGCCACAGTGATAAGGGAGGCAATGCAAAAGGTATTGAGAGAAGGAGAAGCATTGGAATAGCTCATGCTGATAAGAATCCAGAGTCCTTGTGTCGAAGTGTTTCTTCCAGTAGAGATTGTTCAATTGTGGCTTAGACCGTAGGTGGCTGTTTTTCCCTTTAGGCTCATGTCAATAATTTACACTGATACATCTTTGATGGAAATTAGTGTCGACCTCTGTATACTGATTTTCTTTGAATTCTAGTGCAGACAATCCTGAGGGTAGGTGCACACTCCAAGCTTCTCACAGTCAATTTGAATAGGTCTCGGAACCTTATATTTAATAAGCATAGAAAAATTAATTCCTCAACTGCATGCACAAACAGAATCAATCTGGTTTAGTTGCCTGTGTGATTTCCTTAGAGGTCATTTAAAATATAGAGCCAGCAAGGTTACTTTCCTTTTCAATGTCCTTTAGATTGCCTCCCTCTTTTTGTTACAATGTGAAAGGTTTCTTTTACATATACTGTATATTCATTTTGGTCACATTTGAGGAGGACTTGTCAACTTCCAGTATATATGGATTTACTCAGGGATTAATTAATCGAAAAAATTTCATTTAAAAACCTTTATAGTAATCTAAAGAAAGTAACTTTTTGGATATTTACTATCATTAATAGAAATTCACTGTAGCATGAACATTTCTGCATGATTATTTCTGTATTAAACTGAACATTTTCTTACTTGATGGTATTATGTTACTATTATAAGTAACTGACTGTTCATTAACACTCCCTGAACAGCAATTTGAAAGGCAGAGCTTAGCAACAGTAACTAGGCACAGCAGGCCTGTCAAGTGTAGGATTTCTCCACATGTTGAGGCACACGGAGCTGTTGTAAGAGCAGGACTCAAGCAATACCCTTTTTTAAGCTTTTCTGTGTGCTTATCTGCTTCAACATAGGCTGCTATGTCTAGCTACTAGCTTTCTACCAGGAAAAAGTAGCTGAGCATTACTTCTGAGGCCAAGGAGCATATCATTAATTATTATTTCTCCACAGTGTGGAAGCCAGTCCTGGAATCTATCAAAGTTTAGGGTAATGTTAGCAGTTCTGTAATGTTAGCAGCCCTTATAACAATGCTACAATGTTACATGTCCTCCACATGCATCATTAGCTGGAGAGGGACATGCAGCTAATTAGCATTCAGACTCTTAGCACACTGTTATAGTCATCAAGTGCATCTCTAACATCCCTTTTACAAGACACTTTTTAATACTTCAAGCTGACTTGTTTTAAAACAAATCTGCTGGAAGCATTGAAAAGTCAGGACAGCGTTTTCAACCAACTCATGCAGCTAGCTTAATGAGCTAGCTTTCTACTGATAAAATTTGCTAGTGAATAGTGTCATTTCAGCAAAACGCCTGCTAGAGACGAGACGCTTGCTTTTGTCTATTTGTGTCTGTCATCATGGCCCATTCCTTCAAGTATGATATATAATATTATCATTTCAAATATTGAGAATTTCAAGTGGTTAATCTGCCACTGCTATCACTGTAAACTGCATATGTGCCATGTGAGAACGGCAGGTTTGACAGGCGTAGGGAGTTTGTCAGACCCCTTAAAAAGAAAACACTGGTGTTATTTTATCTTTTTATTATTAACAACAAATCAAATGACATGACTAAAACCAATAATGAATTTATCCTACTAACCATTATTGCCTTTGTAGCCAAAGCCTAATATAGTTTATGCCTCTATGTCTTCCAAAAACTATTAAAAACCACACTGATGCAATTCATGACATATTCCATCATTACAATGGACATGGCGGTTGTGAAACTGCCACAGCATTTTCAGGCTCAGGAGCATACAGCACACACAGCTCCACTTTTACATGGTGAGAAGAATATATTACACTGGCCTCCCTGATTGTCATGATGGAATACAGTATGTCATCTAAATGCAACAGTGTTTATAAGCTTTTAATAGTTTTTGGGCAGAAATGGAGTTGTTTGGCACAGAGGCAACAGTTATATCAGGCTGTGGCTTCACAGATAACACTTGTTAGTACTATAAATTTATTGCTGGTTTTGGTCTTTTCAAGAGATTTATTGAGAATAACATAAAGATCAATGTTATCCTTGTCCTTTGAGTATGGCAAATGCAGGCATCCCACTAGTAAAAACGGTTGTTTTTGTTGTAAATCCTCATTGGCCCATAAGAAAACAATGTGTCTTTGTGATCAACTGGAACTCAACACTCTGTCTTACCTTCGACCTCTGCTGTGCTGTGCGTCGGTTTGACATTTGGCACAGGCTTGTTATGTGGAAGGCCGTTTGATGTTTGTCGTGATTGTGATTCCCCTGTCACCCCGAAACTCCCCTGTTCCCTCACCCACCAAACCCTCTCTCTCTCTCTCTCTGCTTATATACCACTGAGAATATACCAATGGGAAGTATGTTTCCTTTTCATTGCTCCCCAGAGAGAATATAATTACTAACCATAACATTTAAGTAATGTTAGCTAGATTGTATTGTGAGTTGTCAGATTGTGAGAAAAAAATGTAAGGGAATAGAGAGATATTATATTTTATAATATATAACTTGTGTCTTTTCATTTATATAAATCATTATTTAACATATTTGCATTTAGTTCCTTGAATTTTTTGTCAGTGCAACTAAAGGAGACAATGCACAAATTTGGCTTTGTTAAAATCAAACCTTATCATTTTAAGTGGCCTCCTTGATCTTACTAATCCTTTCGGAAGTGTCCTGTCATAGTAGATTAATAATGAGATGAGTAGATGTGTTTAAGATAATAGAAGATTTTTACTCAGTGAGTATATCTATGCAGTAAGAGTTCACATTTTAAAGACATGTTTGTAACTTGGAAGTCATTTTTACAGACAACATAACAATGACATGAGTCCATTCTAGTAAAATCTATCAGTTTTATTAGAACTACATCTTGATAAAAAATCATGTTTTATTCTTAAATTTATTGTGCAATATTACACTAAAGACAATTTCAAGTAAACTCCCACTAAAGAAAGTTGTCGTTATTAGGCAATTACAGACTGTAAAACTATAAAATATGAGGCCTCAGCCATTTGAGTTAAACAAAGGAAGTAGGTATCTTCCAATTTTACTGTCTTTTTAGTGCGAAATTCCCTTTATATGGTAATATACCTCTACCGCAGCTCAGCACAGAAATACTGTCCAAGGAAGCACAAAGAGGGAATTCTGTACTGGAAGGACTGACTGTGGAAGATCTATATTTGTCTAACTCGACTGCTACAGCCTCCAGTCCCCCATCTCCTCTATTTGAAGCACATTATGAAGGGATTGGCCATTGTGGACTTGGGGGGTGCCCGAATCCAAATACATTATTCAGTAAAGCACAAATAGTGTGTTTTTAACAAACATTTATTGTAGAAATATTTCAGAAAATGATTTGTTTTTGGGAAGAAAAACAAAAACCATGTCAAATACCGGAGCACAGTTTGGTTACAAAACTATCTCAGTCTCTCTCCTCTGCTCCGCTGTTACGTCTATCAGCAGGTCTCTTATTTGGACATCATGTTCCCCAGAGATAAAGCTGAGCTACTGACACAAGTGAAGTACTTACAAGAGACTCTCCGTAACCTGGTGTTCCCCTTCTCCTTTCCACAAAGTTAGGTTGTAAAAAATAAGCAGTAAATGAAAAGTGCAAAGCAAGAATCGCCTTTGAAGTTCTTCTCTACACATTACATACTGTGCTGTCTGTGTTATGGTTGTATAAATAGGTAGAGGTCTGTCTGCACATTGGCAATGCACTCAGTTTAGCTCAGTAGTCAGTGCAGTCGTCTATGATCTGGGGGACTCGAGTTTGAGACCTGGTGTGGGGACCTCCTTTGTAAGGTAGTTTTTTCATAAACACTTATTTTAACACTTTAATATCCTAAAATTAAAAGTGTAATAAAAACAAAAACTGGATTTTTACGCCTATTTCCACTTTTATTTGAATAATTTTGCTGCGACAAATACAAATACTGGGCCCTCTGCACATCCCTATTATGAACAAGTGGAATGATTACAGCAAACAAACTTGTTTCAGTGTACATGGCATGTGACTTAATAAGAATAAGTGAATCAATCGCTTCAGCCTGACAGGACATATTCATGTCTGTAATCTGTGTTAATTCCTTTCTTGCAGTTCTGTCAGCAGATTGCAGCGGGGGCAGTGACCTGACCATGTCTCCAGAGGAGAGGGTCCCCATGCGAAGGTCCAGCACTCGGGAGCAGGACCGCCGAAGTGGGGGAACATGTTTTCTGCTTGCTGCTAGTGACTACACCTGCCCTGCAGATGGAGGGATACGGAAAACAGGTAACTGCATGTTGAAATTCAACTTTGAGTTAATATTTTAAAATACGTATGGATTTTTGGTCTTCATTTGTTTGAAAGGCATGCAATATTTTCTTGTCTTATACAGAATCATTCTGAAATTCATGCTTGCTATTGTGCATTGATACTGTTTCATTTTTGATTCTTTAGACAGTCCAAGTCTGGTTAGGTTTCATCTCTAAGGGATTTCCTGTGACCACCCCCAGTATGTGTGGAATATTTGTTTAATAATCTCAAAAAACAGAGCAGTTCAGTTTTCAGATGAGTTTATTATTAAAAAATAATTTTATTTTTAAAAAATTGTATTAAAAATAGAGAAAACATCAGTCACAATCCTCATCAGCTGATCCGTATCCTTAGTGACTGGGACACCCACATCCCTGAAGGGGGGAAGGCTGTTTGTTCAGGCCTAGCGAGCTAAGGTAACGTAACCCCTGATCCAGAAGGTGCTGCTGCTGTGGTTCTCAGCAGTGACACACAGCACAACTTTTTTGGCAACTCTGATCGGCAGAACTCAGAACTGTTGCTTTCTTTACAATTTATTCATGCTTTCTTGTTGCCTGGAAACACTTGAATATATTTCTGACCTTGTGTCTCACTTTTTTGGCTGTTGCCAGGTTCATTGCCCATGTTCAGCTCCCAGATTAATTGCCCAGTATATCATCTGCTTTAAGGTAATGATACACCAGCAGATATTTCAGATACATACGATCAGAGGAATTAAAATTGTTAAATTAATAGATTTGAATCCCATCAACTCATAAACATGTTGACTTCTTCATTGTTACATTGTAACACACTAACATTTGCAACTACTTAAAAAAGCTGTCCCAGCTAATCACCAGTGTATACAGTAGATTCATTCATATTCAAATCAAATAAATATAGCCTTTTTATCTAACATACAAAATATGTTACATTCTGTATTTTAAGATAAGACCAAAAAAAGACATAATTATGAATATGTGGAGAGCATAATTTTCATCAACACAAAAGTCAGTTAATTACAGTATGAAGGCCTTTTAACTGACACTTTGCTATGCCCGCAGTTCCTCATAGGCACTGTTACTAGTCTGTCAAGCTTTCCATTCTAGCACTGCACATATACAGTTTACATTCATAATGGTGGCAGACTTATTATTCAAAGCTTGTGTTAATTTTTGAAACCTTTCAGTCCTTAACTTGTGCAATAATGCAAAAAGGACTGAAGCTAAAGCAACATGTCACCTACAAGAAGTCAGCAAGCTCACCAGTTGATGATCCATGTAGAAAACATGGAAATAATGCATTACTCTTATATTGGATGGTTAGTTAGCCACAGTACTTTAGAAGTATTATGAGAAAAAATGTTATTTCAAACAATTTTCTGTCTAACATCACACCATTCAGATGTTTACCATAGAAATACAGTATCAGTAAAAAAATTTGGACACATCTTCCCATTCACTTGAATGAGAAAGTGTGTCCAAACATTTGATACTGTACATAAATTACAAACAGCATAGTTAAGATTTATGCTTTATTGTTAGTATTTTCAAACAGTATAGGTTTCCCTTTTACATGAGAGAAGGGTTTGAGAATGAGAAGGAGTTTGGCAAAGTCATCTTGAATAAACATACCCATATCCAACACAGAATAGGACAGAGCTGCAAATGTCACCTTAAACTCTGATATTCCAGTGTTAAACCAGCTCCCAAACAGTGGACGTGTCAATCCTGTGGGGATTTTTTGAACGTAACATGTAAGCTGATAATGTAGTGTGATAATGTTGTTAGGTAATGATATGCTAACTTCTGGCCTTGAAAGTAACCTGGGTCACTTTTCTAGGTAGTGTTGACTAGTTAGCCAAGCATGCTAACATTAGCAGCTTGCAGACTTTTTAATTCATCCTTTCACTCATGTATTTTTGGCTTTAGAAAGGCGCAAAAAACTCTAAAATCTTTAAGATACTGAGTATCATTCTTATAGAGCCCCATGCACATGTGAAGAAATCCAAAGTTTGACAGTTACATTTGCTAGGCTATGAATGATAATCACTGCTTGTGGGAAGGGTTTTGCAAACAGTCAGTTCCAAGCCCTTGATAATAATATATTGTTACTGCAAGTTTTAATATTTGTATTAATGAAGAAGTCAATTCACCAATCATTATGAGTTGACCATGGTTCTGCACCACCGCAGTGACCTGATTCTTGTTTCTAATTGGACAATGCTGAAACTTTGCCAATTAGTCATGAAGCTTACCTAGATATTGAAACCGATATCTTTTTTCATCATTGTTTCCAATGAGAAATAAAACTGATGAAATTTGTCTTCAAATTTTGCTGTCAGATTTGCCCAAATTATTTGCCTGTCAGTCATCACCTTCAGTCATGTAGCGATGCCACGGTGGAAAGGTCAGACTTAGAAAGGGCTCGACTTTCCAAACACTTTAACCCAAGCTAAAGGTCATTGTGAAGTTCACATCTGCTGCATTATCAAAAAGCCTTGTTTCTGTCCCATGCCATTTCAAAGCCCAAAAAGGTCATGAACCAAGATGTATAAACTGAGAAGTTCACACAGTGGAAATGAACTCATGCTGCAGCTGATTTGATAGGTGTTCACTACAGCAAAATCATAAAACACCATACTTATGTAAAATACTTTCAGATTCAATCTCCTTTTGACCACACTAAAATAATATTTAGACACCACATAAGGTGTTTGTTGGCTTAATTCATCAATTTTATCTCAGGCATCTTGGGGCATTAATGTTGTGTTAATCTGCACAGTAATGTGAAAGTGTTAAGCCTCGGCTAATTGCTTTCTATCAGAATTTAACTGCCTCTCAAGGAAGCTCTCTAAATGTCCTGCTTTCAGTGGTATTGCTCTATAGCCTTACAGTGCTGCTGTACTCACTCTATAGCAGGCAAATCAGTGCTATCACACCATTATAGTGCCACTCATTAAAGGGAAGATTTTGTTAAATTAAATTTTAGCCCCCATTTCTAAAGAATTCTAATGAGATACATCATTTAGGTTCACTTGTGGAGCCCTATTCTATCTTGTTGATGCTTTTCAAGCTGAGTATTGAGATAGTCAGCAGGTTAAACTACTGTACATGTGGTCCAGATCCTCTAGAGAGCCCATTATTGTGGTCTCTCTCACAGCAGGGCACCTCGCCAGTCTTGTTTTTTTGACGTAGGCGGCCAAGCAGCTGTGCCTTCAGTGTTTCAATCTCTGCAGTTGCCGCCACACTGGTGCCAATGCATTAAACATCAGGTCCTTTCTAGCCTCACTACCTGTTGGCATGGACCCAGTCCACCCTTTGTTCTGCCCGCTTGGCTGGTTCTGAAATAGCCCTGGTTTAATTTACGCCCTCCCTCTCGGTGAAACAAATGGTGCCGTATGCAGTATGGTAATGAGGCCACGTTCCCATTAGCTGTTCTTCATCAGTGCTTACACCAGCTGACTGGCATGTTCCATTAATGATCTGGCTGCTTTGGCTTGCTTGTTTATTTTGCACCAAGTAACCAAATGCAAATTTGCCAGCGTGCATCACATGCTGCATTTTTAGAAGTTTGAGCTGTTGTAAAGTGTGATTCTGTACAGATAACTGAAGAATTAATAATTAAGGACTTTTTAATCATCATCATCATCATCATCAGTATGTGCAGGCTACAACCTAGATTTATACACATATAAACAGTTATATTTGATAGATAATGTACATGTTGGTAGTCTAAAGGTGTACACTTGGCTCTGTATGACTGGTGTATATTTGAACTATGTGCCTCCATATGAATGAATGATTTATACAAGCATTCCTTAAACTTTTTTCCATTTATTATACATTTGTAAGATCTATAGACTTAAACAATTTCTTGTGAGATGAAATACTAATGATGATGCCATGAGATGAATGACTTCTGGTGTATTATTCTATTCTTCTATACCACTAGTTATAGCAATAGCTCTAATTTGACTAATGGGTTGGTACATTTACTCTGGCAGTCTGGAGTTTTAATCACACAGGCATGTCTCAGACACAGGGCTGCTATAGAGTTTGAAGCAATCTGATTGGTTGACTGAGTGGGTGGAGCCATAGAACCATCATTAGCTGAATGGCAGCCTGAAATGGCAGAGAAGAAACTGGCCAAAATAGAAATGGAAGTGATTTCATTATTTCATCCATTCATAACCATAACATTCATCATATTGGAACATCAGCACTTTACCTAGCTGGCATACCTAGCAAGCTAACATAAGTCCAGCTAACATATATAGATATTTTACGTATAGGCCGAAACTATGAGTTACTGTACAATATCCCCCACTTGGGAAAAGGAAAAACAGAAGTGTTAACAAATCAGAAAAAAAAAAAAGATGGCTGCAAAGCAACCATGGCTGGCAGTCACATTTGAACACCTAATTATCAACACCAATACAATGAATTCAGCTTGTTAAATTGTTTGTTAATGAGTCATTACAAAAATGTAAGTAAATGTAGATCCCATTTATCTTGTGTGACTACATTCCCAAGTTGGAGTAATGGGCCATGTTTCCTGTTTTTTCCATTCTGCCAACATGGCACAAATGTAGCATAAAGGCCGTAGAGGACACATGTCTAGTGTTGTTAAAACTTAGGGCCTCCACTTCTTTTAAAAGATGTTGGCATAACCTTTGAAAACGTTACTATACATGGAAATGTATGCTAGCAACTGTCAATACAGATAGGTTAGATAAAACCTAGCTAGTATCAGCTATAAAAATAGTCATCTTTTCACTTAATGTAAAGTCAGGTTTAACAGATTGTATAGTTGACAGCTTTGCAGCCATTTTGCCGCTGGTTTGTTGACATTTGTGCAGTTCTTTTTGCCAAGTGGGAGATACTGTAGCTATCAGAGATTCCTAATATCTCAGACGCAGATGTGGATGGTTTTCCCCACTCAGCTGCTTGTAATTACCCTCTGACAATCTGAAGTGACCGTAATGTGTTTTCAAATTAAGTGGTAACCTTTCCTTTTACAGTCCCTTAATTACTAAGTATTTACCTGGTAAATATATGGTAAATAACAGTATATTATTGGGTAATTATCACTGGTAATAAGTAGGTAAATACAGAGAAACTACAGCCTCCACTATTACTCCTCAACTCAACTAAGTACCGTGCAGTTGTTTTAGGTTGGTAAGAATTGCGTACTTCCTAGGAAAGTAGAAATTCATAGAAACACCTCCTCTATTACCCATCAATTCAAGTTACAATTGTAGTTATCCAAGGTTTATGTTGGTAACAGCCCAAATTTAATGATGTTCTATCTGGATGAGGTTTAGCTATCTGTGTTGATTGCATGGAAAAGGGAATAATCTTATTACAAATTATATGGTAAGTGCCTGGTAATACCGTGAAAACAAAAAAAGGCTTCCTTTTACAGTACAGTTTCAGCTTATTTACTGAGTAAATTGTAAAAAACATCTGCAAGAACATACACAGTATTTAATATGCACCACAACACTAGAGGAAAACTGTTTCTGCAGAGGTTGTTACGTGGTAAGTTTAAGTTAAATCTAATAAACCCTTTATAAATGGGTGTAGCCATGAGCAATAACTTTATGAGAAAAAGCAATTTATTGGAAAGTACTGTACTATCTTAATTGCTAGATAGAACATAATTCAACTTGGGCTGTTACCAACATAAACCTTGGATAACTACAATTGTAATTTGAATTGATGGGTAATAGAGGAGGTGTTTCTAACGGCCGGGACACACAGCCTGTGTAAGCAGTGCGTGTGCGTTGCAAAACTTCTTGCTTTTCATTTCGGCACCCATGTTAACAGATTAGAGCAGCCACACAGCCTATGTGAGCCATGCATCTCATGCTGCGATGCATCATCTAGAGATTTGGGGTCTCGCCTATTTTTGACGTGTGATGCGCACATTTCCCAGCAAAAATAGACAATGAAAATGATCTGTTGAATGTCATATTGACAAAATACCAGCAACATTGCACCTTTCACTATATTTTCAATGTAAATCTGTAGAATATGTCACAGACATGAAAAAAACAAAGTGTCACCACTGTGGGTCAGCCTGCACAGTGCACGCCAGGGCAGGGAGCCTCTCTGGCAGGGAACTCCAGTGCGGAGAGTCAGCTATACATGAAGCTTCTTTTCTCAACTTCTGTCGCTTTCTATGATATTAGTTCAAACCAGGACTTCTGCCTGTTGTTTTACCTGCTTCCAGACGGAGATCTGGTGTTGTTATTTTCCTTATTTGTTGTCAGTATCCCTCCTGACAGTTAGTTCAGAGGTTTGTTTGTCAGAGTGTGTTTGGCTCATTTGGGGATTTTGGTGTCGTCTGGAGGGATTTTCTTCACTTGGAGCAGTGACAGCAGGAGCTTAACTGGCAGAATAATCAATATAATCAATAAAAAAAACTGTCCTGTGTGAGGAGTATATGTGGCTGACACAGAAGTAGTCCCAACCAGACCTCACCATGCCTGACAGAAAGGAAGTGCTTTCATCTCATGTTATTATTTATTTTTCACAATGAAGCACGTTTCTTAACCTCTTTCTGTCTAACCTAAATATAAATGAAATTTATAATGAAATGATATAAGAAATGCTATTATTGATGGCCATTATCAAAGTCAAACTCTATGTAGAAAGATAGGGCTGGCAGTAGCAGTGCCGCAGCAGCAACGCTGTCTGTGTGGACACCGCAGAGCCGCAGTAGTTCAGCAACGCACACACGCTGCTCAGGTAGAGGTAGGCTGTGTGTGCCAGGCGTAAGAATTGGTTGCCTACTTTCCTAGAAAGTACGCAATTATATTTGAGTTATTACCAACCTACACCGGTCACAACTACACGGTACTTAGTTGAGTTGATGGGTAATAGTGGAGGTTTTTCTTTCATTTTCAGCTGTAGTTTCTATGTATTTACCTACTTATTATCAGTGGCAATTACCCAATAATATACTATAATATATCATATATTTACTGGGTAAATCCTTAGGTGACTGTAAAAGGAAGCGTTACCAATTAAGTAGGTTACCAAATAATAGTGAACCGTTTTTATGTATTTGACAGTTCAGCCATTTTCAATAATTTCCACCAAATTATTTACATGATTAGAAGATTATTTACAACTTCAACCTTGGAATTAATGCGATGGTCCCATGTATCTTTTCTGGTCAGATACATGTTTCCAAAATAGATGGAACATACAGTAGCATAAACCAGAAAAATAATGGTTCTTTGGCCCCACCCATTAAGGTTTACCTCAGCCAATGAAGTTAATTCTCCCTGCAGAGCAGCAACATTTGCCTAAGACTCCAATCTGCCTTACTGTCATTGTCAGGAAATGTGCTGTGCATGCACTCACCATACAGTATGTTACCGTTGCTCTGTCTCACTCCTGTCTCCTGTCTTGTCTCGGTTTACTCGGCTGGCTCGGACTCGGATCGTTGCCTGCCTGCGTGCCTGCCTGCCTGCCTGCCTGCCTGTGTGTGTTCATGTCCTGTTCCTGCACAACCACCAACACCACCTCCACTACCACCACCTCTCTGTCGCCCCCCCCCATCTGAAGGCTATGAGAAATCCCGGAGCTTAAACAACATAGCGGGCATGACTGGCATGGCTGGTAACGCTCTGAGGTTGTCTCCTGTGACCTCGCCCTACGGATCGCCCTGCCCACTACGGCGCTCTCGTTCCCCTATCCCCTCCATCCTGTGAGACGTCCAGCCCTGGGCCACTTTTGGCCTAACCCACCTTACATTCTACCCCCAAACAAGCCACCTCCCTTTGGTATTATATCTGAACTCTGTTCTAGATATTGTGTCTAGTGGTTAAGTACTTAACTTTGTAGCTAAGACTAATATTAGTGGTCTGGGCCACCTGAGCAAATCTTCACTCTCCCTTGAAGGTAGATCTGCTCAGCAAACATCTGCAGTAACTAGTCGGTTCTCCTGTGTCACCTGGAGTTCCCTTTAGTTCGATGTTGTCGTTCTTTGAGACTTGCAATAAAAGGACTCTGACTGATGGCTTCAGAAGTAGCAGCCATAACATTTAATAAAGGACATATTAATAATCAGGGATATTAGATGTTGCTATATTTAGATACCTTGAAAAAAAAGACGTGCTTCCAAAAAAAGAAAGAGAGATGTCACTTCGTTTTAACCTCATACAACTGTGACTTTGTCTTTGTTTGGTTGGTTTGCTGTTTATTTTTGGGATGGAGATGGGAGGGATGGGGGTCGGGATGGAGGATTTGTCTTTCAGGAATGTGTTTTAAGTCACACAAGCACACATACAGTCTGTCACTCTTCACCTGCTGCTGGGCCTGCTCATGTTTTTGCATGGATCATCCTGTAACCATCGTCTGCAAGCAATGTCGCCAGGGGAAAAGGGACGAGGCAGACAGTGAAAACAGTTTGAGGAGAAGATACATATATATATATATATATGTATGTATGCATATATATATATATATATATATATATTGGAGTTTAGAAGGGGTACACTTAACTTGTATTGTGTCTCATTTTGCCATTGGCTTCACCAACAATCAAGGAGACTAAAAACACAGAATGCCAGCTGGGTGTTAGTTTCTCTCTGCATGTGGGTTTTTTGCTCATCTGCTGCTATTTCCAATTAACTTTCTCCTCCCTTCTTTATGTTTTTTTTTTCTTTGACGGAGTGCCACCAAAGCTGTTGTGTCTCTGGTTGTTTACTCACAGATAACTGCAAAGAGGTTGTCTTTACTGGTTTCACACAAGCAGAGAGCAGCATTCTATCTTAATGGCTTGGGGAAAGGCACCGCCATGGCGGAAAGGTAACCTTCTGAATGGGTGTGTGGCTCAGATTGCAGTGCAGAACCCTCTCACCTACTTGGTCATGAATTACGAATTGTGGTTTTGTGTGTATGCACTAAGAAATGGGGGTAATTCAATAACCAATAAGAAGAGATACCTGTATGTGGTTGCAGAGAGAAGCACAGATGGTAACATTAAAGGTGCTGCTTGTAGCATTTTAGTCAGTGGATCATTACCACATTAAAATAGTAACATAATTAGTGTAAAATAAATGAGACCATCACTGAGGAGAAAAACAGTATTTTGCATCATGTGCCACCAGAATTGGTACAAAATTTGCATGATTTACACTTAAAAAAAACCCTCCTTTCCATTTCTGCTTTTTTAACTGCACATCACCAAAGGCTATTAACTGCAAACCCCCAAACCAGATAGACAAACCTGAGCTCCCTTAAAACATTTTAGGACTGTCATTAAACCTCATATGAAACTAAGGCAGCCTTTCTGTTTCACTGAAAGGCTGTGTTATTTATTATTGAGGAGACTTTTCTTCATGAGAGGCATAAATTGCCTCGGTGCACCAACAGGTGTTGGACAGCAGACATAACCATGCAGTGATGTGCCTCACCCATCCCTACAGTATGTCTATACCAGAAGCAGAAGGTTGCTTAGCAACTGGCTCACAGCTAGATGCGTCTTACACATAGCTCGGCAAAAAGTCAAACAATTAAAAAGAAGAGCTCTTGCAAACATTTTTCTTTGTCTGTAGACCAAATTATTGAATCACCCCCACCCAGACCACCGCAATATACAAAGCAGCTTTTATATTTCTGTATATATGCATAAAGAGCACCATAGGTTTGTACTATGTTGTCATTTTTGTGCATATATTTTAAACAGCAAATGTGCATGACAAGGTATTCTGAAATGATGTTCAACAAAGACAGATGATGCATTTCTGATATTTAGAGATGTGACCTGTTTATATTTTATTTAGACAGTTCATTTCCTATTTGAATGACAGTGGGATGAGACTGTCATCAGTATGAGGACCTATTGCAGTGGGAGGACGCCATTTGGAGCTATAAGGCCACTCCTACAGGACAATATGGATGGGAACGCACGCAAAAACCACTGGCTGACAGTTGCCCAGCTCATGGCTCAGCAAGCAGGAAAAGAACCTTAAGATCTGGGAGGACTTTGATAAGCATTTACCTTTTCCTGATTTCTCTTTTTGTTTTCCTCTTTTGGGACTCTGGAGAAAAAAGAAAAAAAAAAGGAGAGCAAAGCAAACGGGACACGTCCTTAAAAGAGACTATCTACTGTATAGATATTACTTGTGTAAATAAGATGACAACACAGCACATCTGGGCCAAGCGGCTCCGTCCACACATCTGTCTTTTGATGGTGAGTCAGGTAACAAGGTCGTTGGTTGCTAAGTTGCGCCGTGACACTCAACGTCAATCACTTTTCTTGCTGTGGTATCCCTCCTCGCAATAAGTGTATTAAGATGTATCAGTTGAGGCACTTTGTGTTCTAAAAATGGAGTGTATTCATATATGAAATTCTACATACAGTATATACAGTTTAGAGAGACAAATGTGCTAAGTTGAATAAATGTGACATTATGGTCATCTCTGCTTTTGTTTCTCTTGGTAATTTTCAGTAGGTTAATTGCTCTGCTGTGTGTTAATGTGTGTGTGTATCCTAAAACTCCAGGGTAAGATCTGCAGTTTTGAAAGGCCAGGTCAGTGGAGACCAATGAGTGGACTTGATGCTGCACTCTTCCAGTTAGTTTTAGCACAAACATGAATGAGACAGAGTCCCCCTGTGATGCAGTCGCCATTGTAGAAGTCCCCTGCTGTGCATTGAACATGCAACTACCCTGCGTTAGTGCTGCAGATGTTTGTCTCTTCACAAACCAAATTATTATTACCAGAATATTCCTCATATCTCCTGGTGGCTAAAAAAAAAAAAAAACTGCATAACTTGATTCTTCCAAACTTTTCCCCTTTTGGGGGTGGAGCAAAAGTGTAGCAGAAGTTTACCAAGTTTTTAAAAAAGTGGGACTTCTAGAATGGCTACATCTGCACAGTAGCAATCCCATGTACCCAAACAATCAAATCGGATTTGCAATAAGCACCCGAAAACAAAAAGCGCCGATCCACACTGTGATTTCAGCAGCCCGTTAAAACAAGAAGGCAGAGGGAAAGCAGAGTGAAAATGCAGCTCTAAAAGCTGATAGAGAGGACTGGCAGGTGGCACAGCTCATGTGTCATTTCGGTTGCGACCTGCTCAGTTGTTGTCTCGCTATTCAAGTGTCACCCTGTACCCACAATCCTCTTTGTGTAGTACACACGCTGCTTTACTCTTTGAATTGACAAAGGGGTACCGTTCTTTGTGTATTTTTAGGAAGACGTTGTAACTTGAAAAAAAGGTGTTTATTTTTTTTAAATCCAGAACATGTATTTTTGTGTCTAACTGTTGAGTACATTGCTCTTACCTGTAAAAGTCATGGTAGTCTGATGCTGTGCTTCTCCATCGTGTCCTCAAACTGTCAGGCTTTTGATCCGAGTTCATGTTTTGTATGTTTTACTGTGAGGAAAATTCTAGTTTGAAGTCTGTATTCGTGGAGCCTTTTGTTGGCATTCTAAAGTGCATGCTGAAAAGAACCATTATGTCAAATTGTAAAAAAAAAAATAAAATAAAATAAGATGACATACTGTATATCATGTTCAAAATGATGTGTATAGAGTAAAGGTAAATGCTATGTGAGAGATTCACATAAACTATTTATCTTTTAACTGGTGCTTTCTTTCTTTGCTTCATATTCTTGTGTATGGTCTGTTTTTCTCCAGAGATTATAGAGTGACTGAAAAGTACCTCAGACAGCTCACAGTCAAATGTTGGTTTCCCAACAACAATATCCCAAGTATCCCATACATACAAACAAAAGCACATCAAACCAAAGTTAAAGAGTTGCATCAGGTGCTTCGACCCCAAAGTACCTGTTTGCAGGTTTAGGTCATATTGCATTTATTATTATTCTCCACATTATGAATTGTATTTGCCTGCTGTTGTGTTCTCATTAACAGAAAAAAACAGGCTACACTAGCAATTAATAGGAATTAATCCATTGCAAGTGTATCAATTGAACAATGTCTTGTCCTGTCAGTACCATATAAACAAGGACATTACAGGAAATTATTGAATGAAGTATTACCTGATTATGTTATTTAAACCAGCTGATCTGGGGTGTTTAATATCTTTTGATTACTTTTGATCAGTCAACTTCCTGGAATAAGACAATATATAAAACAAAGGTCTGTGGGGGGTGGGGGTTGTTTTTTTCATTCCTGCAACTCCTAAAACCCTCCTGCATGATATCTGACCATTAACACATGGTCCAACAGAGATTCTGATCAGATCACTACTTGTTTTCTTTTTTCTTTTTAAATACGGCACCATCGTGCAGGAAAAATAAGACGTTTTTAGCTGCTTGATATGCAAATGCAAGTATGATTCAGTTATACAGTTCTGGGTGGTGTCGTTGCCCATAGCAACAGATACAAAACCAGATGCTGGAACATCAGGCTTCAGAGATTTGGATTGGGGATGACAAACTGTAATGTTACCAACATGTAAATGTAATATATATATATATATATTTATGTGACTTGAATGAGAATGACATACAGTAAAATGTGTAGCATCTCAGTTAGTGGAGAGGAGATTGTTGTAGCTGCACTTAATCATTTAGTCTGGTAACACAGGTGTGGTTTAACCTTAAAATCATGCCTAGTGCACCTGTAAGTGTAATTTCCCAGTGAGGGAATAAAAAGCAAACAAAGCAGCCGGTGCCTAAAAACAGTAGCTGCATTTGTTTGGCGGGTGGCGTTGATTTCTCCAACAGGTTCAGTCTGAGATAATGGTGAGCTGGCGCCCTCCTCTCTCACTTCCTGTGTTCCCTCTTCATTCTTCAACTCACGTCCAGCAATCAGCAGCAGTTGGCGCACTGTATCCCTGAGACATCCCAACTATCTTTACACCCGTTGCCATGGAAACAGCCACAGACTTGCCAAAGAGATGTAAACAGCCAGAGCTGGGAGTGTGTTTTTCAGGACAGGACCCCCCTCTCTCTCTCTCTCTCTCCCTCCTCCACACACCCACCCACCCAACCTCCACCTCCCTGCCTGGGAAGAGGGCGGGGTGTACGGTGCCAGCTGCTGAAAATCCAAAATACCAAATTCGTGACATGAATATTGCATCAGAGGCTGTTTTAAACTTATTGGTTCTGCCCCAGTGAAACACAAATAAACACACATTTCACCCAGACCAACTTAACAGGTGTGTGGGTGGATAAATAGAAAGATAGATTGTAAATTCATAGCTGTAGTAAAAATGACTCCCCACAATACAAAAATATCAGATGCAACGAGGAACATGCTGATGATTTAGAGTCTTTCCAGTAGCGGTGTTCAATATGTAAAGTTTGACCTTAAAGTTGGCTTGTAAAGGTCATGGTCATTAAAATCATTAAAATCCTCTGGGAGCAGGAATGTGCTCGATGAATTTCATGAAATGTACCCATTTGATTCATAATATTCCTCCCGTACAAGTGGAAATTTTGGCCCCATGGTGGCGCTCAAGGAAAGGTCAGAAGGTCACCAATGACGCTATGCCATACTTCACATTGCTGCTAAACAGGTTTTGAGGATGTAATGTGTTCAAAATGGAAAAGTGACTAAATTAAATATGCTGAACACAGTCAGCATGCAGAGTAAAAACTGCTCAATATTTGAGTGTGCAGTTGTTGTACACTATTATTCCATAATGCATTACCCAAAGGAAACGGAGGAGCTGCTCACACCTCCAAAACATTAACATAAGTTGTGAAGGGTGATGAAACAGCTCCCGAAAGATCTTCAGATCAGATCAGGAAAAAAAGTATTAAAGTATAAAGTGTTAAAGTATGTTTATTTCTTGTATATTAACTGCAAAAACTGTATTCTATAAAGATTAGTATATACTATGAGACATAATTTAAAATTCCTCCACTGGGGGCCATGTAGCTTTTACGATATCTTGATCTATATTCATAGTAATGGTGGATGATGAAATGGCCAATCCACAGATCAACTTCACTATGTTTATCTCCCAGTAGTAGATCCACATACATTATTTAAGAAAGTGTTAAAACTGTTTTCAAATCATAAATTGAAATGCATTTTTAAGGAACACATTACTGCATCATTATAACTTTAAAAGTGGGAATTTTACAAAAAAGAAAGAAAAAGTTATTAATGTGAAACTGACAAGATGAAAGCAGTTACAATAAAGAGTATACTAACACAATGATACAAGCACACCTGACATGACACTGATGATTACCAGACTTTGTATATTTACACACACCGTAATGTATAAATGAAAGCAAGATGTTGGGCCCTGAAGTTGTCATACCGCAGTGTGGCATTTAAATCCTGATAAGTGCCATGTAATGAGACTGCTGTAGTCGACGAGGGCAGAGTGAGTCAGGCGGTAGAGTGGGGGCTCCGTTTACAGGCTTTGTTCCAGGTGCGTACTCAAAAAGCCACGGAAAACGCTCTAAATTACTCACAAGCTGACATGGAGCCCCTTATTGACAACCACGAGGGCAGCGTGTAGTGGCGTGCGCTAAGTGCCGGGTACACACGAGCGCCGTAAATAACGGCATCATCTCTGCGAGACAACAAAAAAAATAATAATTAGAAAACAAAACAGCAGAGATGAGATGATGATTATACTGTAAAGACACTCCAACAACAACTGCAGCAGGAAGTGAGTCCACGCCGCACAGGAAACCGGCCCTTCAGTCATCCTGTCCACCACTTCACTCCTGTAAGTATGTGGGATACTGATGTGTACTCCTCCATACCTCTGCAGTTCAATCCTTTATTTAGCTGCAGGAAGAGGGATGGAGGCAGGCACTGCTATGCAAATGTTCTCTTCAGCTACATTAAAGATGGACATGTTTCATAATATTTGTTTAAATACTGATGACTGAGGATAGAAAATTATAAGGGCAGCTCAGTGTTTTGGGTGTTTTTTCTCAGCAGAATGGATACTGCACAGCTGGACCAGTGGAAAAAAATGTTTTTTTTATCTAAATCTATGCAGTATTGATCTCCAAAAAGAAGAGGACAGTCTCTTTTTGTCAGCCCACACATGGAGGTCAGAGGTCAGCCACAGAGCAGCACAATTACTCAAGGACACATCAGACAACAGGCTGGATATAACTATCATGAAGTGTGATAGCCTTGATGCAAACATGCCACCAAACATACTGTACATGTGTTACAGAGTCACCACACTTTGGAGGAAATTAAAATACCCATGTTGTGGCTGTTCTGGATCCAAGGAGGGCCAGTGTGGCTTGCTGTGAAAAGTCTAGAGTCTTCATTACCATTTTAGTAAAACATTTACTTATTTTCTTTCTCACTTGACACAAACATACCATATTTCTCTTCCCCAGTTTAAACTGAGTTTATTCAAATCAGTGAAGCAGCGTCTCTCCGGCTTGTATCGACTGGTAAATGTCACTCAGTCTGTGAGGTGAAAGAGGGTATTGTGCTGTCGAGTCTGCGAAATGAAGGGAAGCTAGGTGAACCTGACGTCCTTTGATTAAAAAGCAGGAAATATGAAGTGAAGTGAGTTGCGAGGCCAAAGCAAAGAAAGTTAAAATAATTTACATAAAACAGGAGAGTTAGATCGTTTTCCTGTGTTGTTAATAATATCAGCTTGTAAGATGATGGAGGTTGAAGATAAATTCCGGCAATAACTGAACAAAATTGCCATCAGCAGCAAGTACAGAGGATAATATGTGGACATTGATCACTTTGCTTCCATAAAAGAAAGGAGAATGGACTTCAGCGTCTAAAACATGAGTCAAATATGGCTCTCGTTTGTCCGTCTGTGTCTTTGCTCTCTAGTGGTTTAAGTGATGCTTAAATATCCTGCTGTCACTGTGTATATTTAACTCCTTGCTGTGCTGATGTTGTTTAGAAGATTATACTGGAACTTATTTCTGCTGTCTAAACAGCATTTTATTTAATCACGTGAATTTTCACAGTTGTACCTTTTAGTTATGTTTTTTTTTGTTAATTTGAGTGTTTTAATGAACCGAGGAGTTGTATTCTACAAATATTACACATAATGAGTTATTTAAGGTAGATTCTGATTTTTTTTTTTTAGACTCAACATTGTTTCTGTTGCCAAAAAAGAAAAGTTAATAACATAATTTCCATGTATCTATGACGTGCATTATTTCTCTATATCTGTTGTCTGAATGTAATTCCATTATTACTATTTGAGTCATAATGTGGTTTGTTGTTTTAGTTAGTTTTAGTTTGTCAGTGGTTTTGTGTTTGTTTTGTTTGGAGCACAGATGCTGGTTATATTGGGAGAAGGATGATGTAGATGGAGCTGCCAGGCAAGAGGAGGTTTATGGATATGTTGAGGGAAGACGTGCAGGCGGTTGACGCGACAAAGGAAGATGCAGAGGGCAGGAAGAGATGGAAACTGATGATCCCTAACGGGTCGAGCGGAAGGAAAAAGAAGAAGAATTGGTATGTTGTTTTACACCACGATGCAACAGCACCGCAAATCAGAACTTTTGACAGTTTGATGGTAAAATGACACAATGTAATATCTTACATGTTATGTCTGTTTGATGACCTGCCTGACTTAGTTTTCCCTCCCTATTTATTTCCTGAAACACACTCAGTATTTAACACACAAGTATTAAAATAAGCCCTTAATTTCAAGGTTAATGTAACTGGCCTCTTAAAAATAACAGCTGGTCCAGTACGGTCCCTGAGGTTTAAACAGGCCACAACCACCACTGACCATATTGTCCGATGGGGAAAAATGGGAGGTTGGCACATTCTGAACAGATTTTTGAGACTTTTTTGTGAACGTCCTCTACACAAACACACAGAGGTTAATGCTGTGTCCATAGCAACTCGTTGAAGAACATGCAGTTTCAAATATTTGATGTTAGGATGTTTTATAATACCTGAAAAGAATTTTTTTCTCAAGCAGTGTGGATCAAATTCTACAAATGCAGAAAAGCATTATAGTACCTGTAGGTTTCTATGCAGAGGTTTGCTTTCATTCTGGCAGCAGAGTCTGGCAGGAGCTGGCCGAGGCATCGCTGTGACTATAAACACAGATGAGAAATAAATAGACAGAGACAGAATGAGACCATTATGATCAGGGAGATGTCTGGTTAATGAAGATGGGTGTGCCGGCTGTCAGATGATTACCTAGCTCTGTAATTCAAACGTGAATCTTCTGAGCTCCTCTCACTTTCACAGTATTTGCATACTGTACCACTGCTAAAATCACTTTTACTGACCAAACAGTGAAAGATTTACAACTTATTAAGTAGAAAAACGGGACAATTTCCAACATACTGAGGTACCCAGACTTTTACAATGTAGCGAAGAAGTGAAGCACCTAGCACGCTGAGCCATGGAGTCATGATGTTAAGGAGGGGGAGAGGAGAGTATTAAATATTTTACGTCAGACATTCCCATTGATCAGCTGAAGCCTCTTATCCAGCTCAGCTGCCTCCATGTCATTACACAGGGAGAGATCATAGGCTGCTTGCACCCAGCAGCGTGTTAATGAGCCAGTGGAGCTAAGGTAAGCCTGTGCACACCATTGCATCAGGCGTTGCGAGCAGCACTCATATCAGCAAACTAAATTTAGCACGGTGGATTTGTAGGTTGACAAGCTTTACCCCCCCCCCCCCACCCCCTGTCGTCACAGTTAAACTCCTTCATGTGCTGCCAGCAAACCTGTGAACTCTCTGAAGCGTTTTACAGTCTGATATTTTAATAATTCTCAGAATGGCTACGTGGTTTTAATTTTGAGAAAGGCAAAAGGCATTTTGTGAGCGTGTAAATCTGTACAATGATCTCAGCTCCCATCTATGGATGTACAGTATTATTCTGAGAACTGGATCCTGCTACATGATAAGAAAGAAGACATGTAAAATGATATACTTTTTTCCACTTTGTCACATTTTGCTTTTATCAGCACACCAAATTTTCCACCATAGACAAGCATGAAAACTTTTTTTGTAATATTTCAAAAATTCCTCAAATTTGGTTGTTTCCACCCAGGTTTTTTATGTGCAAATTGAAAATGCAAATAAAAATAGGTAGATAGATACGCACCTATTTTGACTAGTCATAGCTGGAACAAGTTTCATTAACGATGACCCCAAGTTCTATTGAAGTGTCATCATGCACAATACCAAAGCCTGGAACTGTCAGAAATCAACAGGATGTCGCCATTATTAATGTTATCAATTGCATTTGTTTTTTTCCTTCTATGACATATCAAGATATCTACAATTAAATGGTCTATTTATGTGTCATACACTATACATATACTTAGTTGTTACAATAAAACACTGTACTACTTGTGAAGTGGGCTGACATAACTCTACTTATGCCCAAACTATTTCCACGGTAAGACTGCAAGTATTTAATTTACTTCATTGTTTTGTACAAGAAGTGACACAAGGCGTGCACATATTGGTTTTCTGGATGCTCCCTTTAGCTCTTTTCCAGCTGAGCTCACTTATTTCTGATGTGTAAAGCACTGTGGGACAAATGTGTCAACACCTCACTCAAAAACCAAGAAATCTTAGTATCCGTGCTGGTTGTCATTTGTCCAGCGTGCACTATACTACACACTTAAAACATGGTTTAAAAATTGTGTTTCGTGCACAGGAACAAAGGCAGTGATCTCCACTGGAGTCACAGAAAGGATATGACATTCTAATAAGATAATAATTAATGGAAAATCTATGTGTTACACCCACTAATATGCTGTGCTATTGAACATATTGTTATTCCTGTGCTCAACTTGCAGTGTTGTGCTCATAAACACGCCCTGCACATATTTCTATCTCTCTGTGAGTCAGTATTTGTATACTTCAGAGGAGACGGGATGATAGTTCCTTCTGTAATTATTGCATGATATTGTGGATTGTTGGTGATTTACATGCCTGTCTGGAGTCACCACATTTTTTTAAAATCTCTATCTGAATTTACAGTACACATGTTTGCATCTTAACACAAACATCTGCTCTTTATGCTTGATCGTTATCGTTGTTTTCTCATTATATTCTCTTGCTGTAGCAGCTGATTTTTTCTGTAAACATTTAGTATTTGTTTCTTTTGTCTTTTCTCAGCACTGATGCATAAATGATCGCTTTAATATACACCCGTCATATGTATTTATTGTTTAATGTTTATTTGCATTATTTATCTGTACAATATGCATGTACTAATGAGTAAAACTGACACTAAAAACAATTGAAATGGCTCAAAAACAATTTTACTCATCCTATAAAGGCAATGCATGATACAGTTGTGAAAATTTAACAGCGTCTGTCTATGTGGATACTGTTGCAGCTTAAGTAATGTCCTGTATATAGCCAGATAACCCCTTAATGGATTTGGACTGAAACATTAGAGTCTCTAGGTCTTGTTGTTTATTTGTGCTGTGGTGCATTCAGGCGCCAAATTACTGAGAGAACACTGAAGGTGTCTGATAGCGTCTATTCTCAGCTTATCTCCTCGCAGTTACTGGCTCTCAGCTGATGTGTAATTAACAGGAAACATTTGAAATCCACCACACGTAAAAATAAATGAGAAGGTAAATAACTAGAATGGCCTCTGCTTCGTTATGAGCTGCTAGAGGGTCCTCGTTTGTATGCGCAGGTGTGTGCAGAGAGGATGAGACGCAGCTATGAATGGATGGCCTCATGAGAAAAATAAATAAGAAAATAAATAGAATTGAGGTAATTTTCCGCTCGACATGAGGACTGAATGAATTGAATTATTAAGTCCACTCATTTCAATGTTTGTTTTTTTTTACCTTCGCAATTTCAGCCTTTATGGAGTCGATGTAGTAGCAGGTAATTAAGCTGTCAGGTGTCACAGAGGCTCCTGTGATGGACCACACATGAATGTTAATCCAACCCTGCATTGGCATCCCCCCCCATGCCAAACCTCCAGATCTGTAATTGAGTGTGTAATGAAATTTAGTGAAATCAGTGGTATGTGGCACATGTTCACTGACTCAAACAGTATCGTTTATTTAATCCTGCATGTCATTTAAGTCCGCTGTCCTTTCAGAGAGATTTGAAAAGCATAGAGTTTTCTTTGTATGACTGGATTTGTATCAACTGACCAAACACTGAAAACAACAGGTATGATGAAGGAGGACCAGCATTCAGAGGTCATTGGTACAATTCCATAAAGCCTTTTGTGGCATACAGCCCGTCAAACCACTTCTTTGTTTTTTAGTTTGCTCCACTGCGCGCATTATGATCCTTTAATTTACTACAATCATGTTTCATCTTTTTAATTTTCTGCAGTTTGCTTCTGCCAGACATTGAGAAATGTTCTTCTACACCTATTTGTTTCTAACCACTGACTCCAGCGCCCTCTGAATGGCCTCGTCTGCACACATACAATAGAAGGCCTGGATATCGTATATTTGTTTTTCTAACAAGCGTTATCCATTGTTTTAAATGTTTTAAGTATTAGTCGTCCTGATCAATACAGATGCAGTAGTGAAGTCCTGAACACAGCAGGATTTAAAAGAGGTAGATTTTGCAATTCATTCCGTTATATTGCTAATCAACTGTTAGCAAGCTTTTTCGTTAGGAGAGCTTTATTTACCTTCTTCAATAACTTTTTATTGAACGGAATGGTGTGCAATCATGAACAAAATTCCAGGGGGACGTAAACAGAACAGTGGAGAGAAAATAGAGAGAAGCTGCATGAGCTGTCTTCACTGACTAGTGTTATCCCGACTGGGTCCAGTAGTGAGTTAGCGGTTAGCTCACCAGCTACAGCAGTTCACAAACTATCCCTGCAAGTAGTCACTATGGACCCACCTATTTCGTATGGACTAGCAAATGTCATTTTGTGATGGCACTGTCGCTTCAAATGTTGGTTACCATTCGTTGTAGTGTTGTATTGTATTGTGACAACACATCTGCTCCAGACACAGTTGGCAGCACTTCCAGCCACCTCTCCCGGTCCCTGGAAGTTACGATTCATATCACCTGCTGAGCAGTGCCAACATTTTGACACAACATGAATTTTCCACAGAGAAGTTCAGTTACCTTGTTAGAAATGATTAAATCGGGTGCCCAGTGGCCTATTGGTTCAGGCATACTACATAACTGCAATGTCCACAGTTGGACCTTTGTTAAACGTCATACCCCTCTCTCTCTTTTTCTCCCTGTGTTTCCTGCCTCTCTCTGCACTGATGATCAAATAAAGGCAAAAGGCCAAAAAAAAGTAGCTTTAAAAAATAAAGAAATTATTAAATTGACATCTCTCTCACTGAGAAATAAAGAATCAGTGAATAAGCAAATGTATTTCATTTCAAAAGTTGCCGGAAACAGGATGACTCCTACTTCACTGTACAGTCCATCCTCAGCGTTTGTGCACTGGAGGCTTCAAGTTTCCACATCACACTTGTGGAAGTTGCATAATGAACGGTGATTGGCTACAAAGTAGTTATGACGTCACAAATCATGCTCGTAGGTCCACATGTTAAACTCAGATTTTCAATGAGAAACAGAGAAACTTTCTACTTTCAGCAGATGAATGTGAAAACAAACTCTGCACGTCCATCATTCTGCACAGTGAAGCTCAAACATCCAACTGAAGGAATAATAAATGTATATTTTTGAGTGGAGGCGGATTTTAACTTACGAGAACTCTCTGAGAAGTTGAGAGGTTAAGATACTTTCTACATCATCACAGTTCTGCTCTAACTCTTCCACTGGCCTGCAACAGCAGCTGCCAGGTGTGTTTGGCAATTTGAAGAATTGCTGGAGTCAATTTTTACAGTAACTGACAAACGTGGCTGGCAGTTCCACCTAGAGTAATGACATTCATGTTTCTTTACACACTCCGCTTTAATCGCAAAACTACAATTTTTAAACAAGTGAATCACAGTTTGGGGGCTCTTCGCTTAGCAACATCCATTAGAATAGAATTAAAAGGTGTGGGAGCTGTAATTCACAGAATCAATTTTTACTGCTCTTAATTATCTGCTGGATTATTGCCAGATGCGGTCTCAGAGATAAATTCTAATGTACTCGATAGTGGTTGGAGCCTTATGCTGGGTTAAAGAACAGCGCTAATTACAGCAGAGAAGCCTCCCACATTCCCTCCCCGGAACAGTGAATAATTCAGATGGCTGTGATTTAAATGCAGCCAAACAGCCATAAACTAACTGGAAGTCTCCTCATGTGCCCAAGTTACAGTACATGCTGTGTTTTTCCGTCCTAATTGTCTCACTTAAGCACACCTTATATCTACACTGTGGAATTGTGCTTTTATAGGAAATTATTTATGTTGATCGCATAACTGAAAAAAGATAGTGCTGTACCACTTAATGTCAGTGAAAATCAGATGACTCATGCCAAGTACAAAAAAACAGATGTCATGTATGTTCTTTCATATTGGTATCAGATACAGCTCACTTCCCACAAACTGAAGAAACCTTGAGTCACTGTGACCAGCAAGGCAGCGCTGCTTACATCCTCATACTGAACACATTCATGCTGCAAGACAACGAATACGCAGGAGTCACGAATTAAATCAATGCATGAGTAATGCAAATAGAAAGAGATGATGAATAGATAAATAGCAGAATAAAATAAACAATGACCAGCATCCTCTCCAAGGAAATTCAGCATTTTCATCAACAGACTATCAAGCAGTCGAACATGAGAGTAAAGCTGTGTTTGCGGGTGTGTGTGTGTGCGCGTGTGTGTGTCTGTGTCTGTGTGTGTGATCTTCAGGCGCCAGGAAACCCTGTTCTCCCATTTCCACCATAATGAAACATAATCACTTTGAGAGTGGCAACTTTGTCTCACAGAAAGCTTTGAGATGATCTGGGTCTTTTCCAGTTGGCACTGAGTCAGACCTTGTAAGTGTGTGTGTGTGTGTGTGTGTGTGTGTGTGTGTGTGTGTGTGTGTGTGTGTGTGTGTGTGTGTGTGTGCGTGCGTGTGTATACAGTATGTGTGTGAGGTTGGGTGTGCATGAAGATGAAGAGGGGGAACAAAGACAGGAATACAATGCAGAAGAAGAGAGTACAGTTATAAATATACAATTTGGGGAAGAGAGAGAGCACCTTTAAGCATAATGGTCTTTAAAAAATAAACTTTTGTAAATGGAATATCTTTAGGTACTCAGCTATTGGTTGGACAAAACTAACAATCTGAAGACTTTGGGAAATTTTTCACAATCTGTCATTGTGTAGACAAATAATTGATTAATTGAGAAAATTACCAGCAGATTTGCTATTGAAGTTGCAGCTCCACTCGTAGTATAAACATGTTTTGATTGGTACCAAAACATGTACTGAGGTTCAATATTCAGCCTTAGTCAAAGCTTTATGAGTAAACATTTTAGATGTCTAATTGTTTAATTAGATTTAATTTAGATAATTCATTTTCTAAAACTTTTAATCCACTAGTTTTATAACCCCCCAGTGTGCAAATCTTCATAGACAACCATGGTCCAGTGGAACCTGAGGAGGAGAAATGTGCAAACAAAGACATAAGAGTTTGAAAGAGAGAGAGAGACAGAGGACGAGAGACCTTTTAACATATTAGACCAACTGGCATTTACTCTCCCTGTCAGCTGCTGTCTGAGCAAACAGGAAAACAGGAAGGAGGTAGAGAAAAAGCCAGTCTGAGCCCGAGGAGTGACCACAGCTGTCAGGTAGAGCTGTGTGTCACTGAAGACTTACACCCCATTTATGGAAAAGGACAGAGGAGTGAAAAAGCAATCACTGGGCAATTTAGCAGTCTTTTAGCCATCTATTGTTGCTGGTGGGGAGCAGAGCACAGCCAGGGACGCACGGCTGGGTTCTTATCTGATGTGATAGATACAGAGCAGCTATTCCTCTGCTTTCACTGCTTTTTAGCCCTTATTAGAGGCGAGGGAGTCGCTTTTTCTGTTTCCTGGTAATGAAAAATGAATTCATAGACATCATTTAGAGGCATGGTCTCATTTACCGATAATGCCGCGCTCTGATCGGAGGCTTTATTTCCTGCTGGAGCACAAAGAACTGTGAGCGTCATTACAAACACTGAGCTCAAAGGCTGCGAGGAGCCTTACATCACCGTTGTTGCTATGCGACACAAACTTCAACAACAACTTGCAGGTTACATCTAATTAGTGTCGAGCTGGCTAACAAATGAAAAAGGAGACAACGTTGTTGAGAAGTAAAAACGGAGAAGATGAAGACAGCGATTGTGCTTTTGAAGAGTGTGTTAAAGGTGCATTTCACCAAAAACCAGAAAACATATTTCATGCCTAACTTGGAGTGCAGTCCATCCATCTGGATAGTTTCTGTGATTTACGCATTCTGACATGAACTCATCTTGTTACAGTGGAGCTAAGTGCCATTTGGTTGTGCTCAAAATGCCCAAACATGACATTTCAAAGACCAAACAGCTACAGCAGTTTCCAAATGACAGCCAACAGTGACCTGTTTGGAGATAGATGGTTAGCAGGCATGTGATGTGATGTTTACAACGGACAGTTTGGGTAAAATTTTACCATTCTCATACAGATAAGTTCCAAATAAGTTCAGCTAACCTCAGGGTTTCTTTAAAATTTGTCTGATCATCTGTTTCTTACACTGTCTGGCCTGTTTTGGCCTTGAGTGATGTTGCTACAGTAACTGTTATTAGGAATAGAAATGATGGCCAAAACAACAAAAATAGGAAACAAGTTGTAATAAAATGAAATCTCGCTTTAGGCTCCTAACTTCACTCTCTACAGTAGATTTGTCATAGTTCAGCAATAAAAATGAAAAAATGTGCCTCCCAGATAACATCACATGTGACCAAAGCTTTCCTAGGTTATTATGGAACAACTGCTACTTGTACTATTATTAAGGCCCTAAAAGAAGGCTTATCGCTGTAAGTGTGGCCAGTTGACTTTCTACACAGCAACATTGTCTCTCCAACTTAACGAAGGTGTCCAATGTGAGTGTAATCTATCAAAGAGCAATTTCATCTGCACTTCCAGCACAGTATGATAAGGCTATAACATTACAGAATGTTGGACTTTGCAGGTACTGGAGGATGAACAATATCATTCAAAAATGAGATACCCAGCACTGGAAAAAACACTCATCCAGAGATCCAGAGAAAGCTTATCTGTGGTTTGAAATCACTGATGGATTAATGTCAGGTAGCAATTTTTCCTTCTAAAATCAGATAAAAAAAGATTTTGTAATTGAACTATGCCTGGCTGCTTTGCTGAAAAAATTATTTTGCCGGGTTAGAGCTTGAGTAAGCAGCACCATTCACTAAAGGTTATTACTACATTTTTCTTTTTCCTACTCTAATAAGCAGAGCTGTACAGTGAATAAGTGAAGGAGGTCTGATACATGGTCCATGTTCTCCAAGCATGTCGACTCTACTGTTTGTCCTCCAGCAGTGGTGAAACTGTGGTCATCTATCAAAACACTGACATACCAGCAGGTTGCTCTCACTTCTAATTTACAGTATATGTGTTATACCTAACCTTACTAAAATGTGTTTTTCTTAATGACTCCTGACAACTATAAGATGATGACTGATGATGACCCCTGTCATGTCCTACATACACTATGAGTTAACACACCTCAGTAGCTTTCAGTACTTAATGCATATCCATCTGACTTTAATTCCCCTCCATCCACTCCGCCGTGTCGACACAGGCTGAGAATCAAGTGTGCTTTTAATGCCAAAGAGTAATCAATCTGTCGGTTTATCAACCTCCACGCTCGCCGTTCATTTCCTCCAGCAGCAACATTTGGCCCGCCATCCATAACATTCACCTGCCGTTAGACGGACGCTCCATCAGCTTTTGTTTCATGATTGAGTGTGAAGCACTTTGCATGTTTAATGATGCTCGTTTGGGCCTCTGCTGGCCTCTACAAAAGTTATAAAATAAAATCAAAAAATGTATTTGATCTAATGAAACTAATGAACTGGGGTTGGGTTTTTTTTTACCAAGTGTGGGGTGTGGACAGAAGCCATAGTCATTCTGAGAGGATTACAATATCAGGCTTCAGGCTTGAAAATGAAATAAAAAGATTATTATTATGCATATTAGGGCTGCAGCTAATAATTATTTTCTTACCCTGCTGGTTATTTTTTGATTATTCGATTAACTGTTTGGTTTATTAAATGTCAGAATAGTGAAATATGCCCATAACAATGTCCTAAAGCCCAAGGTGATGTCATCAAATTACTTGTTTTATCCAACTAACTGTCCAAAACCCAAAGTTTTCCATTACATAAGACAAAGATGCTTGAAAATTTAATTAAACAATTGCCCATTATTGTTTTGTCGATCAACCAATTCAGCTAATCGTTTCAGCTCTAAACATTATGTTACACTATGTTTTGGCGTTCAGAGCCTGTGCTTGGATGCACTGCTATTTCTCTTTTATGCATAATGTATGGAGAAACTGCAGGATTCCGTTTTTCAGGGACTAAAGTGCCTTTCCAGCCATTTAGTTCAACCAGCCACTGCTCGTGTCAAAGGTGTTAAGCTGTCACCCACTCACATCTTTCAAATATCAGTCAATCAGTGAAGGTAGACTCGTAGTCCCTCGAGTCCTTCTGTTAGCACTCAGCTGAGCTATACCGCCATGTGTTTCAATTACAGTTAGACTGAAGGGCAGTGAAGGACATGATTCCTGAAGGAAAGTGGATTCAGTGGTAAATTCTACAGGGACTGCCCACACACACATTCATAGGGTAGACTTTTGTTGTGAGTGACACATTGAGTTAACCAACCGTGCCACCCAATTAAACAGCCCCTATGGAGGTTTGCTATTGATCCAAAATGAACACCAGTCACACTCAGATAGGTCAAATAAATACTGCTGTGTGTGTGTGTCAGTGGTTATCTGTACCTTTTGCTCAGGGAAAAAGCTGGGGTCAGCAATAAAAAAAAAATAAAAAATCACGACCCTTGTTTTCAAAGTCAAATTACTCGTCCACATTCAGTGCCTCATAAACCGCTCACTTAGCCATGCAGCTATAATGTGTCCATGAGGATAATGTTTTACAAATGACAAATTTTATTTCCATTTCTCACAGTGTGTTTTATCCCTCGGTTTATCGTCTGATTCAGGACCGGCTTGCCCTCCAACGGACAGATCACGCAAGGTAATTACTTCCATTAGCCCCTTTTCACCTGCTCTGATAGTCAGGATTCATTAAGCTTATCAGTTTATTAATCCACATGTAATTAAGCACTGGGGACCTCCAGGGTCCTGCTTAACAAAAGGAATATCACCTGTCCCATTATCAGCTGGTGACACTCGTTGAGCATGACCCTATATTCTGGCTTACTTCAAAGAACTTTCAGATGGGGTCGCCACCCTCACACACCCATATTAGCCTCCAGTCAAAGAAAAGTTTCTTTTGCGGAACCAAAGTTAATTGAAATAACTCATAAGTTCAGTTTCAAGTTAAAAAAAAAAAGAAAATACATTTTCTGCACTTGATATAAAGTGTTCAGAAGGAAAGATTACTGACTGTACTCTCATCTCCCTCTACTGCTGTGGAGGGAATGTAAAGTACAGAGAACACAGTTTATCTCAAATAAAGATAACCACATCTCAGTACATTTAGCCTCCTGTGCTCAAAAACGATCCTACAGGGATCTTCATCAGGTCAGAATGTTTAAAAAATGGAAACCACACCCATATTTACTAGGGATGTGCAGGGGCTGAGTTTTGTATTTATATCTGTATTTGTTGAGGCATCAAAATTATTTGTATTTGTATTTGAATAAAAGTGGAAAGAGGCTAAAAAATCCTACTTTTGCTTTTATTACATTTTTAATTTTAGAAAATTAAAGTGTTACAATAAGTGTTCATGAATAAACTACCTTATGAAGGAGGTCCCCACACTGGGTCTCAAAGTAGAGTCTCCCTGATCATAGATGACTGTGCTGACTACTGAGCTAAAACTTTACTCATCGCCTCATTGCAGACAGACCTCTACTAATTTATACACTCATAACACAGAGACAGCACACCCATTTTTATTTATTGCCTATTTTTTACAATCTAACTTTGTGGAAAGGAGAAGGGGAGCAACAGGTTATGGAGAGTCCCTTGGGAGCACTTTGTGCGAGTCAGTAGCACAGCTTTATCTCTGAGGAACATCCCCAACTCCAGGAGTGATGTCCAAATTACGAAATGCCCATCATGTAGCACGTGGATGTGACTTCCCTTGTTGAGGTCTACTGATAGACATAACAGTGGAACAGAGGAGAGAGACTGAGATTGTCACATCCTGCCAGGACTTTCTGTTTTTGGACTCTTTGTGTTTTTGTTCTCTTGGATTTTCTGTATTACACTTCTGTTGAGTCAAGTCCTTCTGGAAATGGTTTTGCTTGTCATGATTTGGGTGGTAGGCTTAGAGGACTGCCTTTGTTGGTTAGCTTAGAGTATTGTGTTTTTTGTTTTCTGGTTTCCCTGTGTTTTCTCCTCCTATGTTCATGTGCTCCTCCTCTCACCTGCCCTGCATTAACCTCGTTAACCCTGTCCTGCTCTGTGTCTTCCCCACACCTGCCCTGTATCAGTCTCATCAGCCCTGCCCTGCTCCCTGTGTTTCCCTCAGCCAATCACTTCCAGCCTGCCCTGCCCTGTGTCTAGTCACCTGTTCCCCATTCCCTGATTAGTTTAGTTTGTATTTAAGGTCTGGTTTTCAATTGATTCTTTGTTAGATCTTCTGTTAAGTCAAGTCAAAGTCAGTTCTGTCCTGTTTAGTCTTGTCAAGTCCGTTCTGTTTGGATGTATGCCTGCACTCTCTGTTCCGTCAGCTTTTGTTTAGGTGCTCACACCGAATAAAAGCGTTTTACTTCAGCCCTGCTTTCTGGTCTTTGCATTTGGGTCCACTCATCCCTGCTACACCATGACAGAGATAGAGATGTAACCAACCAAGCTGGTATTTCATGTTTTTTTTTCTTCCTAAAAACAAATACTTTTTGAAATATTTGTATGAAACAAATATTCGTTAAAAAACCCCAACTTTATTTTATATACAAACATTATATCAGATTCATCATCCCATATATAAGGATCAACATCACCTACATTCATGAAAACGTGTATCTATAATGGTGTCCTCGCAGCATCAGCCACTCACTCTGCGTTCAGCTACATAGGACCACTGACATTATGTATGTGAGGCTGAGGCGGTTGCCAGGTCTAGCACCTGCAGTCTTACTCATCTCACGATTGTTGGCTGGTGGTAATCCGGTTAACGTTTCTGCTGTTGATGTTTATCAGTTTCAAAGCTCCTACTGGATTTGTCACATGGGTTTCAGTGAAGAGCTAGGTGTTTTAGACAGCACCTCTGCTCTGTACCTAGAGAACATTCAGGATGACTCACACATATACACTCACAGCTTCCAATGTCCTTGTTATTTTGACTCTATTCCTGGTATTATTTTCTATATGGTCTCAAGCCATTCTAATATAACAAGTATAATGTCATAGTACTTAAAATACAGTAATAAAGTAAGGAGCAACAAATATACATGACATACACATACATAAAATTGACACCAAAAGCACTCTTAAAAGTAGGGTAAGAGGGTTTAAAATATACCTTGAAGTGAGACTATATGTAACATATTGACATAAGAGATAAAACACCCCCCCTTGAACTCAGGTGTTTTATTGCTAGTTTTATTGGTCTGGTATGACCAGTAGCTTATGGTGGCTAATGTTAAGGTAGATATTGCTGTAAAACTGACATTACTTAATCCATTTTGTGACTTTATGATTGTTTTCTTCTTATGCTGCTGTTAAGTTTAAATTTTAGCATATCACAGATAAACATTTAGGTAAAGACACTTGAACAGGAGACATGTTTGTCATTTCCTGCCTGTGGTCCCATCCACTGCCAGTTGGGTCGCCTAATGATGACGTCTTTAAAGCAAGTGATCCAATCTTGGAAAGTAAAGGCAAATTTAATATGACATCATCCTTTAATTGCTACACGTGACCACAGTAGCAGCTGTTCAGCAAGAGTTACATAGTCTCTCAACTGGGAAACCATTTATTTTAAGGTCATTAAACAAAAGAAAGTCTTACAAAGAGGTAAACGATCAGTGTCAGCCAGGCTTACACTGGTCTCTGGTTAGTCTGTCAGACAGATTGCTACCACATGCATAACATAGAAAGCACTCTAACATATTTTTACTGATCTAGATTTTGCAGTAGTCAAGTGATGCTGCCTGTAGGCTCCAGGGTCTAATATGGTTTCCTTTTCTACATTTTACCTCTCTTACTTTGATATAAAAGCAACCATTAAACATTGCAGCCAAAAACACATTCATTAAAGAAATAACAAGCAAATAACAATGTAGATATACAGTGCTCTTGGGGCTAAATTGGACACAGAGCCAGTTATGTTCCTTCTTACTACAGCTGTCAGAGCACTTGTCTTCTCTGGATAATAATCAGCTGAAATGCAGTGGCAGCTGGCATAATGAGATCACTCAAACAGATGATTCATGGCTTCATTTGGTTTAACTTTAATTTTAGATTTAGTTAATTACCTGTACAAATGTCCACTAATACTATAAAAAAGGAATATAACCAGTGAAGACGAGGAAGGCAAAGTCTTAAGCTTTGTGCTTAAGGCCCTAATATCAGATAGATTGATCCAAAATCTTTGCCAAGGCTACTTGCCCTGCTCATGGCTACTGGGCTTCTGCATGTTCAAACTGCCATGAAATGATTGGTTATGTTATCAGCTGAAGCGGGTCGGCGCGGGGCCTGGGGCACTGCAGGCTTCTTTGTTTCATTAGCATCATTTGATTACCAGCGTCTGAGAGCTGAGTGTCTCTGGCATCAAGCTTGCAGCTGAAAGCGTCCGTCTGGGTGTGAGTGGGATGATAGTGGTAGGAATGTGACTCAGAAATATCTCGGGCACGCATCACATCCTGCCGGTGTCATGGGGAAAGCTCCTATCTCCAAAATGTCAGCTTTTAAAGCGCGAAGAGAAACTGCACTTGTGTTTTTCAGTTTATCCACAGAGGGGTTGAGAGGGCTGCTTGAGCACAGAGGTCATCAGCTTTGTAAGAGGAGAATGTAACAGTTCAGCTGCAATGAAAACATGGCAATCGCCCAAATTGTAGTCACGGGGATGTGACTCATCCGTGACATGATACAATAGTAGAGAACATTCAAATCCAAGCCTGCGAGAACTGTGCACTCACTACAAAAACACACACTCAGTGGTGCTGACTCTCTTCCAGTAGTAAGTGTGAGGCCATGGTACTCTTCTGGAAAACAATAGAATGGGAGTGAGTTGCTGCCCCAAGTGGAGTAATTCATGAATCCGTGTATCCTGTTCACAAGTGAAGGTAAAATGGAAAGCAGTATTCACCGGCTGGTGTTGTGTCAGCAGTAACACAGGCATTGTATCTGGCATTGTATCTGACAGATGTGGTGGAAAGGAAGCTCAGCCTGAAGGTTAAGGTCATGAGCCTGAGGTACTGACCGAAAAAATGAGATCGTGGATACAAGCAGCCAAAATGAGTTTCCTTCACATCATCCTTTATGTCTGGGCTCACTCTTAGAGACAGGGTGAGGAGCTCAGACATCTGAAGGGAGCTCACTTGGAGTGAGCTAAAGGAGTCACCTGAGGTGGTTTGGGCATCTGATCAGTAAGCCTCCAAGACGCCACCCTTCTGAATCCAAGGAGGAGACCCTGGGTGCAGACCAAGAACACACTTGAGGGATTTCATCAACCATCTATCATGTCATTATTGTGGCATCCTCCAGGTGGAGCTGGAAGACGCTGCTAGAGAGAAGGACGCCTTCCTTAAACTGGGCAGACTCTGTATGGATTAAGCCAGATTTTAATCCTGAATTGATCACTCCTGACTCATCTCAGAATAGCCTTGTTAAGATTATGAAACATCTGGTGTGAGTTTAAGTTACTACGTCCTTTGAGTTAGGTGACCCTCCTGGTCATGGCTACCATAATAACCATGGGGTAGAGGTTTGGGAACAATCCTAGTTACTGTTTTTAAAAAAAACTGTCCCGACTTGCAGTTGGAAATGTGACACTTGTGGTTGGAAATGGGAAACAGCAAAGTCCACTGTTGGGTTAATGGCTCCATCCACCCCTCCTCCCCTGAATAAGGAAAAAATGACAACATATGTACCGTATAAGTCAGGTGAACTGTACCACTGCTCCGGGTCATGATTATTACAGCATCTGCCACTCAAACGTAACTATAGGTTGGGTGAGTGACATTACCTGTTACTGTTGTGTCGTTTTTCTTGGGAGGACAGTCTCCGATAAAACTGTTCTGTGCTTGCGTTTGGTGTGAGTGCCATATCATTATTGGTCGATTGATCCAATGTAAGCATAAAAGTTGCAGCAAAGGATGATTAAAATATGTAGTGAGAGTTAAGAAAACATACAAGACTATTAAAAATGCAGTGTCTGCCCAGCTTTAGGCTGTGTTCAGACAGATAACAGTACTGTGTAAAAAAAAAAACACAGCCTCCTATTCATCTGAGTGGCACCACTCCATTATTGTGGCAGAGATGCCAAGGCAAAGGGCTGTGGTAAAAAAATAAATGGTTGTCTGGCAAAAAAGTAAAAACAGGCTCAACTTTTGCCAAATCACAAATGTGACATCATCTGGCTGCACTGGCCAATCAAACATGCTAATCAAGCAACAACAGATAGAATGACTGCATTATAAACCATTTTGCAGATTTTTCTGTGTCAAAAGCCTTCAAACTCATTGAACTGTTGGTCAAACTGCACTTCCTGGATCGTGTCTCATCTTCTCAAAGTACCTGGAGTAACATGCCCACACCAACGCAGCCCCTTGCATTTTTTTGGGCAGAGCTGCACTCAGTCTCAACACCCACTTAGCCTACTGGCAGTGCAACTCAGATCCAGATAAGCCACGAAAACAACGGAGGGATGGAACATTTCTGGAAAGGCTTTTTCCCTCAGCCCTAACTCTAGGCTTACACTCAACCCTCACCACTATATATCTAATGTTAACCCTGACCTAAACCTTAATCCTAAAGCCACAAACCAAACAAACCAAAGCCATGACAGAGGTAATAAACAGCTTAAAACCCCACCTAAAAAGATTTTTCTTATCTTTAATACAGTCAGTTGTCTGCTGGGCCCTCCTAATACCAGATGTGGTTGCTCTGAGATTTCTGATGTAACAGCAAAGCCTATATAAACTATATGAGTAAATATTCCTGTTTCTCTGATGACACCTTATGAAAGAGAAGGGTGAAGGAAATGGCATCTAAAACACCCAGGTAGTTTAGGGAGTCAGGAGATTGTTCAGCTGGAGCTCAAAGCTTAATAGAAGCAAGCATCTCTTACAGAATTAGTTGACCCTTCACCTTTATATTAACCTCAATAAGAATGTTCTCTCAAATCATTTAGCACTAGATCTGTTCATTCCTGCTTTGCATGTTTGCATGTCACAGTGAGACCGACGGTTTTCCTTGTTACCTTCAGGGTCAGACAGGTCTTGTTTGTGCATAGAAATCCCAAATTCAATCTGTCAGCTTTGCCTTCACCTCTGACTCAAAGATGTTCCTGAGGGCCGAGACCTTTTCAGAGGTATTTCTGTCTGACTGAGATTGAAGGAAAGTGACTATGTACATTAGTAAATGTAAATGCATTCTCTCCTTCATGTTTAACATTTTGACATTGTGTCATGCTAAAACCTTTTTATTTGACAAAAACCTAGTGGCTCATGTGCCTACCTGATCTACCTGAAAAGTGAATGCACCAGAGAGACATAAATCTGCAAATACTGTTAGCCTCTTTAGCACATGAGCCCCTTTTTAAGTGAGCTGTTAAAACATCATTAGACCACCACATTTTTACGAAATCTTAACTTTTTTATTTGTTAATTTCCAGCATTTCCACTTTTTTAAGCACAAATTTAAAATTAGCATAAAATGGAAACACACTTAGTCACATGTATCTCCAAATGTGGAAGATTCAGATAAACTCAAGAATTAAATGCTCCTTTATGCCTTATGAAAATTCTCCTTCTTAGGTTAGTAAACCCCTTTTAAACCCTTCTGTATTTGTGTTGCCACAAAGCTTAGAACAAGCCTCTTTTTCTTAGCTGATGAATAGATGGCATCTTGGAGATAACACTGTTATCACAGGACAGTCTCAAGAAAACTGTTAAAACACATTGTGGACAATAGAGCGAAGAGGAGCAGTGACTGTACAACGGGCATGTAAAAAAGAAGCAGGGGGAAACAGCTAGTCTGGCTTTGTCTAAAGGTAACTCAATCTGTGTACCAACACACTCACAAATTTTGTTTAATCCTATGAGATATGAGAGAAGAGGAGTTGACTGCCAAGCCACTTTGCATTTGCAAATGTAGTTGTCGAAGTATGAAAAAGGATAATGTGAGTTTGAAAGGCTCCTACATTAAAAAAGCTTTGCAAGAGGACAAAAAAACATTTCTCATATTCTTCATTTGAGCAAATATTATCAATCTGCAAGCTCCCAAGATGTTTTGATGGAGCTCTTTGATCCATCATAGACACTACCTGAGACTTAGGCTTGTAAAACAGGTAATTTAATAATAAACTCTTGCATAGTGCAACTTTATGTCAAAAACAAAACCACTCTGGTGCTAGAGAAATTGAAAAAAGGAAGAAAAAGACAGAAAGGGAACTGTCTGTGTGTGTGTGTGTGTGTGTGTGTGTGTGTGTGTGTGTGTGTGTGTGTGTGAGAAGCTGACTAAAACATGGTATACAAGAATCTCCCCTCCACCTCAGGCACACTGCTTGTCCATCCTTTCCGGCAGAATTCTCAAGCAGACGTAGTTGAAGTATTTAAAGCGGCAGCAGGCCCGTGTTACCTGTACATCTATCAAGCTGCCAGAGCAGGTAAATACAGCAGCTACGCATGCAGCTCGTAGGCAGCCGTGTTTTACAGAGTGAAGCTGTGCCAGGCCAAATGGTGACTCCTGAGTGTGGAAATAACACTCACTCAGAGAGAGAGAGAGAGAGAGAGAGACAGAGAGAGAGATAGAGAGACAGAGCCATGAGGAACAAAGAATAATGGAAAATGAATTGGGCAACTCAATATCAAAAAGAGATTCAAATATTTCAAACTTTCAGTATATGATGAAGCTTTAGCACTATGTTGCAAGGGGTGAACAAAGCTTCTGCTGTTCTTGAAATCTTTTGAGAAATTCAAAGAATTGGAACCTTGAAATTTTACAAGGAAAGATTTTTTCCCCCCAGAATACAATAACCAAATTAAAATGCTTCTCTTCACTCTGTCCAGGACTCAACACTTAATATCTTAAGAAAACCTGCGGCTGGACCACAGAGATTTCTAATAGAGACTAATAGATAGGGTTTGGAGTATGATAGCATCAAATCCAAATCCATTTAGATCAGTTAAATAAATTTACTTTTCAACATTTGTAAGCAACTAAACTTGAAAATAGCTAGAAAAACAAAATATTTTTGGGTGTAAACTACTTTTGCACACATTCTTCTTCTCAAGCTAATTGCTCCAAATACTAGAGGTCCCAATTCAGAGCTAATAAGTTGACAAACTTAAGTAAGTAGTATGTTATGAATAATAGTTAAATTAGAAGACTCTCAAAATCAGGCAGGATTGTTTGAGTAGAAAAGACTCACCTAGGGCTTGGCGATATGGCCAGAAAATAATTTGCAATATTGTCATCATTATGCATTTTAAAAATATACATGGTATCCCACACAGCTACCAGATGCTTCAACTAAAGAGAGCATTGACATCCAGTTTAATAATCAGTTTGACCACAGACAGAGCAGAAACTGAAAGTCCGCTCATTAACTCATCTGCTCCTGCTGTTTGTGTTTCTTGGCGAGACATCAACCGGTTCAGTCGACTCCCTTGGCATCACCTCTTTAAACCAGAGAGGATGCCTCATTAACAAACACAACACCTGGAGGCTTATATTGGTATGCATTCCTCTCTTAGACCCAATTGTTATTTGCTACAAAGAGCCAGCTAGCCAGCTGGAGTCACAACAATCCTGTAAACTTCTACTGGTACGCATAACTGTAACTCTTTATGTGGCGGTCGCAACTAAAGATGGCTAATGTAGCCGGCTATCTTATGTTATTTTTTAACAGAAAATTGTCTTTTTGAGTGTAGCCCACCTATCCCTCATCTAAACAGGGAAGGGCCCTGAGTTCTTTAAATCAACTAACTTAATGTACAATAAATAATACTTAGATGTTACTCTGTTTCTCTCTTTTTTATATATACTTTTGTATTTGTCTTGGGTTCCTTTATTCACTGCTAATGAACTGTATTACACTTATTAGGCTAACTTTTATTTAACCCTTGTATTAAATCTATGCACTGTAATCTACTTGATGAATTAGACTACTGCATTGAAGTGGTGTATCACTCCTTTAAACAAAACTGTCACTGATATCCACTGATAAATACCTCTAGTGAAAGAAATAACCAAACATCACACTGGAATCAGTTTTAGAAAGAATGAACTTATCTTATTTACTTATTATATAAACAACAAAATAATATTTAGTCTCTTTCAATAACTTGAGTTACGGCAATAACTCTCCAAATGTAAACAATATACTCCAAGTGAAATTTAGATTTCCTCTGATTTAAATTCAATCAAAATTCGTCGGCCCGCATTCACCAAGCACACACACACAAGCCGGCAGGTATTTAAATAAAATAAAAATGAATGAACAGAGAGGCCCCAAAACTATTTGGCTGCTTCACTCAAAGAGCGAAAAAATAAAATGTGGTACCTTGGTCATGAAGTCTGACTCCAATCAGCAGTTTATTCCAGCCTCGGTCTCCGGGAAAGAACAGGATGTAGTTTACACCAACCTCGGTCTCCGGGAAGGAAGAGGATACACGCTCAAGTCCCAAGATGGCGGGTCCGGCCCATGTAGTGAAAAGTCTCTCTGAGCGATGACTTAGTGGCTCATAGCACTGTCCGATAAATCCTCAGGGTTTCCACGTCGAAAACGACGAACTAAGGCCTTTAGCTTTAGCTTTGAGTTAGCTACACAGTGGCTGTAAATCCATTCACTGTGCTAATGAATGCTAACAACACACGTTCGGCTAATGCGCTAATAAACAAACAAACTTGGAACAACTGTGCAACAAACTTAGTGTAGAAGTATCTCCAGCTGCTCGCTGGAGATACGTAGAATGCGTATCCTGGCATAGACTGTCGGGTAGATAATCTCCGACACCAGCTACACATTTGTTTGTAAACACCGCACATACATCGCATGGATGTATTACAAGAGCTGGACACCGGACAAAAAATGGCGCCCTTTCAGTCCTATAGGAATTGCTCGCCTGGCGCATACGCCAAAAAAAGTTTCTAGCTTCCGGGTTTGCTTCCGCGTTGTACGGCCCACTGAATATGCGCAGTAGTGTTTCCCCCGCTGGCCCCGCACTCGAGCTCCCGCTCGGCCCATAGACTTTACATTGTGATGACGTCACTGATTTTTAAATCGCTTTTCTCGGCTCGAGGAAAGTTTTACAAACATAAGCCTCCATGGATCAAACGTTCATTACAGAAAGAGTCATAACTGACGCTGTTTGCAGTTCGAGGGGTCCTGTCAACAGTTTTACAGGCGTCTCTTTTACAATAGTGGTCTATGGGGAAAATCCTTTTTGGGCCGCAGGGGGATTTTTCGCTGCAATACCGCGAGTGGCCACTGGGAAAAATTGGCTGCAAGGCTGGGCAGCGGCGCCCTATCCAGCTCTTACTATACATCCATGATACATCGCTGCTCAGTCCGTCCAGTTACACAATTTCACTCACACTCTACTTCCTCTTTCTTTACGTACACCTGTGTGATCCAACCCTTTTCAACCAATGAATGACCGGTATTAAACTTATTCTGGAATACTACTTCCTTTTACGACCATGAACTCTTCAAAATAAAACGAATATTAATACTTACATCTATACTATACATCTGCATATTTTTTAAAACTTATTTATTCCACTGAACCTTTAAATATTTTAGGAAATAGCTTTTTTAACCATATTTATGATGTATCTTTTAACGTTAATTATTTAGCTTAACATAAACTTTATTACAATATATGGTATTTTTAACCTGGCTACATGTGCCTGTTGTAATATTTTGTGATTAGTGACAACCCCACTAATACTAGAATTCAAGTTAGGTAATACTCTATGACTGAATACATTTTTTGTATGTTTGTGTCACTGAAGTTGGTAGTTTCTCCCAAAAGGGGACTTAAAGTCTGTTAATTTGCTGCATCATCTCCATACTCCAGGTTCAAGCAGGCCCAGCCCCAGTTTTATCTCCCTTGTTTTCTAGAATACAACCAAACATGATTTTGTCATTTCTAAAGGCTGAGCATGTTTGAGTCTGTCTGGATGACATTAAAACCTAAGGTGCACAGTACAAAACAATGTGGAAATATCATGGCAGCTCCTGCATTCACGTCGCATCCCTAAAGTGTCAGGAGTTGCTTGGCAACAGGCACAGAGGTGAATCGCAGTGCTAAAATGGTGGCATCTCAAAAGCAGAAAAAGCAACCTCTCTGTATGCAATGATGACTCTGCTCTGAAGGACTTTATCGAAAAAAACAAAAAAATGAAATACAAAGAAGCTGCCAACTGTTGAGGCAGTTGCTCTCTAAATGGTATAATAATTGCTCCAGCTTTTGAGGGCAAATGAAAAATGACTGAAGGAAATTTTGTTTTTATTTTATAAATCTGAGTGTGGAACCTTGTGTCACAGGTCTGGAATGTGACTTTAAAGAAAAATCCAGTAATTTCTACTGGGCAGTTGTACTGACCCAAAACAGCATGCAGACAGAAAGTGAGCATAAAAACAAATTAATTTATTATAAGCTAAAGCACAAGTTAAGAACAGATTTAATACATGGGTTAAAAGTCTAAGTCTCTTAGAAGGAATAAAATAACACTAAAGGCAATTAAATGCCTCAGTATTAAATGAGTCCAGTGTCCAATCCAGCTGAGAAGAGCTGTTCTGTTTTAGCTGTGGTTGCAGCGCATGCATGGCCTCCAGTACGTGGCCGCCCCGTGGCGTCTCCAACGTGAATACAGAGGGTGAAAACAAAACAGACTTATCTGTCTCAGTCTCCTACTGCATCATAGTCTAGCTATGTTAACTAAAAGGGGTAAGCCAAAATAAACTGTTAACTAAATGCACTGCAACCAAAACAAATCAAAGATCAATTTAAATAAACTTTTACACTCTACTTTTTGGCAACCAGGCCATAGGCTGGTATCTTCCCTTCATTCCTACGTTGCATTCTGTGCACACCAAGTCTCTTCTACGCTGCTCCATCACGGCATCTATGAGCTCTGTTTCTCTCCCGGCAAGCACACCTGCCCTGCACCTGTTAATTAGCTGTCAGGAGACAAGTGGAAACACCTCTATAGAGCCTAGTGCACCAGTCACAGCACACTGAACTCAAGTGTCTTTCTAAGTCAATGTAAAACCCCCCAAAAGCCCAGAGAGTTCCCACCAAAAACGGCACCACCACCAGGACCAGCCATTACATACACCCCCTCACACACACACAGCATCACCCTGTGACATAATCTGAAGCGAAAAGGCTCAGATCCAAGTGCAGTCTCTGGTGTTAAAGCTTCTACAAACCCATTGTGCACACTCTCAGGTGTTTTCACTTATTTTTCTTGATCAGACCTCTTCTCAGGACTGTGGGTGTATACAGACTGTGGTTGATTGACATCTCTCTCAATCTTCTGTCACTCAAGGTGGAACATCTAAAGAGGCTGATATACCTGCTTTTAACTACATGTTTGCATGCGCATTATGACTACCTTGTGTGTCCTGTGTTACTTGCATGTCCTCAGAAATTAATGCTATACGTCCGCAAGATGCAGTTCAGCACATGACCTGTGGGGGCGGTATCAGAGAGTAATGTCAGCAGCAAACTCGGTAAATTGCAATTATGGCATTTTTATGTTCACAAGGAAGATATTCTGGCGTCAGCCATGGATGATTAGGCCCTAATCTGCCCCCTAGTGGGACTACTCATATACTACTCAAATATAAGACAATATTTTTTCCTGAAATTACATTTGGAAAGTGGGGTCCACCTTGTATTTGAGATCTAGACAATTACATGTAGGGGATAGAGATATTCTTTTTGAATGGAATGTGCCAGCGGGTTGTTTGTAGCTTTAATGTTGCTATGGTAGTGAGTGTCTTCAGTTTATAGAGTGTCCTCTAGAGTTAGTCAGCCCTAAAAGTGTGAGAAATCCAAAAGACTGTCTGAAAAATGCTACCTGCCAAGAGCCTGACAAGAGAGTGTGTCAGTATGTGACTGATAGAGGAGATACGCAAATGTAGGATTTACATTCTGCTTTAATGGTAGTATTTCATGTTTCACTTTTACCAGAGGAAAGGCTTCAAGAATGATGACTCTCTTTTCTTTGTATCCGGGAAGAGTGTGAAATTGTGTTGAATTCTCAGAAAGTGTTCCAAAAACAGATGTCTTACAATCCGGGTTGTCTTTTCTTTTCATGCCAATACAGTACCTTTTAATCCAGGTATAAGCAATGTAATATGTGAATAGTGTCGCAGCCGATGTCTACGCGGTGGTAAAAAGCAAGCATATCACAAAACAGCACACGCAGCTTATGCCGACTTGAATGAGTTTCTTTCATAGCAGACATTTTGACTTGTCAAAGCACAGGTGTAATTAATACTGTTAACAATGACTGTTCCATTGAAGGGTATCAGCAATCCATGTCAGTCAAAATGCCATATTGTGTTGAAATGTGTGCTGTGCTAAAGGCCTATTCATCGCTCTGTGCAGCAGGCAGACAAAACACCTCATGCATCAACAGACTAATAAACACATACTTCACATGGCTTGTCATTGCTAAATCTAAATGGAAAAGCTACTGCCAGCGCTTAAAAGCTTTGAAAAGATGAAATCAAAGTTTTAGCATTTTCATCAATTTCTGTTTGATCATCATCTGATGGAGATTCATTGTAATATGTTCTGCCTCATACGCTGCATATATTGACTTCTGTACATCAAAACATCACACATTTTCATCAGTTTTTGTTCCCTTACTCTAACTGAATTAAAGTAGTTTCATCACAAAACAGTGAATGTAAGGTTTCTGAATTGTTTTCTATTCGAACTGAAAATTTGCCAGAATGAAAAGATTTCAAAAAAATATGCTTTAGTCAAAGTGATGGTACTGTATGCCTTTGCTTTAAAAAGAAAAAAAAGTCTTTTATCTTGCTTCCATGGAGACCATGACATATTGAATTTGAGTTGTGAACCTTTAGTTGAAGGTGCGCAATTTTCTCTCACAGCACAAAGATTTGTCCTTGGAGCGTTCTGCAGAACTTCAGCTATAGAAAATGCAGTCTTTTCATCTCTGAGCTACTGAATGGAAGTCCTTCCAGCCATCCTCCCATGCAAACACACGCTCACAGTATAAATCTGACATTTTGATGGCAAATGGCTGCTGGCAGATTTGGTACAGCACACTGGTAGGGGGACTGGTAGAGATCGAGATAAGACACCGGACAAATGACCGTCCTCGTCCGCCCGCTTGAAATGACAAATGAGACACTCAACAATTTGACCTGAGCTGATCAATCACTTTAAAGGACAGAATCATTTCTCATAATTTGTCATTCAAAAGGAAGAAATATCATTCATCACCTCATCTGCCAACCTGCAGGTTAATGGTTTTCATGTATTTCTACATTAGGTATCATTCTTTGTATGAATATTATTATTTTCAAAACCTTTCTTTATTATTGGCAACTGATGGGAAGCAATGGAAAGCACTGATCGTTTCAGTGTTTGTTTTTATGATGATGAAATAACTAAAAGTAATATAATCCAGGTCATAATTGTCCAAATGTGTCATATCAATCTCACTACTGTCTCTGATCTTAGATCAGAATTCTTCTGCAGGGAGATTTGAAAAGGTGAAGCCCATAACTGAGCGTGTAACCTTTCTCCCTTCTGCTAACCTCATGGGAGTTATTACTGTGGATTGACATATGGGTAAGCTATGCTTCAGGAGGAAGCCATCTGGCATAATGTTTGCTGGCAAGCCTTCACATTTACAGTACACAAGACAGTCTTTTTATGTTCAGGGAAACATTGTGTGTGGACAGAAATTCTTCTAACTACCTGTATCTTTACATGTAGCAGTCTCTTTAGTACATACCAGATATACTGTACAACACTGATCACCATTTCACTGAATCTTATTTTTGTAGTTTTGGTTATCGTTTTATTCAGATACTGTGTGTTAACATTATACTCACCCAAATAATTGTGACATGACAAACACACGTAATGACAAACTTTGCTACAATGTCAAATAGGGTTAAGCAGTACGACACGTTTACAAGCCAACACTTTAGCAAGATTGTCAAAACCACTTAATTTGGGGGTGAAACTGAGAGTGAGCGCACCAGAAATGTTGACAGTCGACTTCCAAACTAGTTGGGGCAACAATTATTCCATTCACTTTCAATTTCTCTTCCAAATAAGTTTGGTTAATTGGTAGGTTTGTTTAAAACCTGTGATCATTTCACTGTTTCTTTGAACTTCTTTTTAGCAATGTGGCTCAGAAATTAACTTGTAGAGTACAATATGACCATAATAATAATAATGATAATAATACATTTTATTCATAATTTGCATGTCAAGATACTCAAAGACAAGTTAAAAGGATCCTAAACTACAAAAAACACACTAAAAAAAATAAAACTAAGTAACATTATGCTTCGAGGTTTAATAATAACAAGTCTTTGGGTTTCTTCACCAAACAGAATGGGCCATATAGAGCACCAAATTATTAAAGCAGCTGAGTACTTCGAGAGCACTGTGAAACATGACAAAGACATTTGGTCATCATTTGGGTGCAAACATTTCTGCTGTAAATTCTTATATTAGCAATAATTTCCACATTGATTGTATTATCTATTCCACAGCAGATACATGAAGAGGAACAGGAGAATGAGAGAAACAGCAGAGACTGAGGAGGCACATTCGTCTATTCCTCGGGATACACTCACATACACACAGACACACATTCCCCTCCACCATCTCAGTGGTACATCAGGGTCTCCTCTCCCCTCCAATAAACATCTTAATCTCGACTCAGGGTTCCTGGCCATGTTTTGGCAGAACACAAGGGTCAGAGATGATGTTTGTATCCAAGTATGGATCCATAACAAACAGTCCATTCCTAATACAGAAGTGTGTTCTGTTTTTTCTTCAAACACACACACACATACACACCCGCATAAATAACCTCAGAAACAGGCGGAGTGTGCTAAAATGCTTTTTTCTATTTGAAGCATGGTGAGCAGAGGTTATGCTATCCTTCATGCTGTACTCATTCCATTCAACTGGACGCACTTCCTCAATGCCTCTATTACATACATGGTTGACCATGCCTGACATACAATCCTGAGTGTAGACCTGGCACAAATAAGCCATTAACTAAACACAGAAGAAGGAATTTATATTGGTGAGAATGGTCACATAATCAGTATTTACCTGACTATATGATGTACTGTAGTAACAGAATATACAGTAAGTTGCCTTTTAAAGGTTTTTGCAAATGAATACAATAAAGTTTAGTCTTTCATCTACTGATGGAAACATCAGGAAGAGAATTATGATGAGCGCCAACTTAGCAGTTGGTGTTTATGACTGCTGAATAAACACTGTTCTTATTGAGTAGAGCCCACCCACCTGGTCAGTATGTGAAAATAAAACCCGCCAGATGGTTTTTGATGGCTGTACTGTCCTCCTCCTGCAGAACTTAAAGGGAAAGAGGTCCTGTGTAAATAAATCTACTTCTGTTTGTGTGTATTTATGATCACAGATGTTCAGTGAAGACATTGTTGAAGCTTGACTGTGTTTACGTGGTTACTTTTAAAGTAATTGCACAAACCATTTGTATATTCAATCAGGCTGTTACAGACTAGCTCCAAAGCTTGGTCATAATTGATTTCTGCTTACAGCATTTTATCTGTACAGCCTCTGTTTATAGGTTTACCTTATTTGATTTGAGTGACAACCACACTGGCAAGCAGCAGGCAGGCAACAGTAGAGCATTTTCTATTGTCTGCTGTGGTTTCACAGTAGTATGTTAAATAACGTGGCTCCCCAGTGTAGCAGCATGTTGGCTCCAAGTTTACTGCATTTCAACTTGGTTGACCTTGAAACTTGAGGCTGAAAAGCTGTGCTCATCAATGACATTTTTCAGTGTAACCTGGCAACATTTTAGCCTTTTTTGACCAAAAAATTGTCAGAATCTAACAGGCTGGGACCTCTGGAGGCTGTTGGCTCATGCAAAGATGGATTACCAACTGGGAAAGGTTGGTAAAGCCCCAGGGTCCAGACTCCCAGAGGTCCTGACAACCACAGGTTAACTGTGTATCAGCTCATTTGTGGTAGTTTAATTGATTAAAAAAAATTTAGGATTATACACCACTGATGCACAGTATCAGCTGAAATGGTAAGGATCTTGAGGTAGTTCCAGCATCATTACCTAATCCAGAGATTAAGGCTTGTAGCAAGGCCCTATGTCAAAATCTAGTTTCAAGAGCTAGAACTCAAAAATTTAAATTGTCTTTATAAGCTATTGTTAAACAAAGTTTTCACATACCTGGGGGAAGGGATCCAGCATAGGAGGGCTGGTTGGTTTCTGGGACACTTGGCAAAATAAACTGAACCTGCCATGCGTTTGCTGCGTGCAGGCAGCTTTAATCCAAATATTTATAATAACAATTTATCAAATGAATATGCGTAATGTGAAAGGGATCGCTATAATGAAGCCACAGAGAATTATCACTCGACTCTACAGTTCTGCACAGCTCAACAACACATTAAAGCATCTTTCAGCTCTTTTTTTTGTCTTCCAGTCCGCAACTTTACTGTTTGGTTCAGTCTCATCACTCTCAGTAACTGCATTTTCAGCCAAAATAGACCACTGTTTTCACTGAAAAAGCTCTAAAACCCACTGCCTGCTCAGCACCAAACATCAAGCAGACACAGTTAGTGACTAGCTGGTCAACATAGTGGAGCATTTAGCAGCTAATGAGTCAAATATTTCCCTCAGGATTTGGTGGAGGCCAAAACAGAGCTGAAAGGAGAGTGAATGTTGGACTTGCATTTGTAGGGTGGCCAGAATCACAGCTCCAAATAAATGTTGCTCCATGTCTGCTAAATGTATAAATAGGCAAATATTTGCTAACAGATACAGTGTGCCATATCAGCTTTACAAGGTGATAAGTCAATTTGGTGTTTTCATCTTGTTTCACTGCACCAAAGGGGCTAAAAAATCTGATAATGTACCTTTAAATAGTTTCAAATGTTGTATTATTGGTTATAGTGTATATATACACATTTTTGAAATACATGTTGATGTGCAACTGTTTGCTAACAAGTTTGCCATATCAAACTTAATGATGATGATACAGTGTCCATGTGCAGTGCTGCCATTCACTGACTTATAAAAGCTGTGAAAAAAAACCCACTAATTACAACTAGAACATGAACAACATATTGTAGACTCTGATGTCTCTAATTAAATGCTATTGATAGTTGAAGTGTGTCAACACTGGTGGCAAACATGGCAGTCGATCCAATACTGGAATAAAATTCAAAACAATTCATATTCCTAATTATTCCATTAAATAAGGTAAAGTGAGTGATGTGTGCTTATTTGAAATGTCATGAACAAATTATTTCAACTAGTAAGACGTAGTAATGAAATGTCATGGAATCAAATGTTGAATGCAGTATAAAACTTGTTCAATGTCAAAAAACCTACACTAAACAAAAAAGTTACAATAAATACACATAGCCTGAGTCATGTCTAGTATTATTGGAAGTGGAAACCTTGATAATAATAATAAAGACGACCTAGAAAAGTTTTTGTAGAACAAACCTAGCTATCTGTGTTTTTCTTTACTGGAGGTGAAGTTTAAGTATGGCATTGAGAAGCTTCAGCCTCAGTCGACTTGGGGGAGGATGAGGGAGGATGAAGGAGGGGAGGGATGACCGGGCTTACCTTGTCCCAATCTTGCCTGGCCTCCTTTTTCTCCACAAAGTGAGGCAATCCGTCTTCGGTGAACACCTGCTCTTAGATGCCTCCTTTTTGTTTCTCCATCCCCCAAGTAGGTGTCTCTATTTTAGTACCATGAAAGTGTAGTTTTGGATGATTCTGTGTGTGTGTGTGTGTGTGTATGTGTGTAAGAGAGAGAGAGGGAGGGGAGGACAGAAGGAGAGCTCCAGGGTTAGACTCCACAGGGATACAGTCAGCTGTGTTCCTAATTCAGGCCCTTTTGCTGGGCCTTTCCCCCCATTTGCCCTTCAAACAGCATCCATCCCCTCATGGATCACCATGGCAACAGGGCACACTCTCAGGACAAAGCAGCAGTGGATATGAAAAGGATTATGTAAGAGAAATTTAGATGAAAGTGGGTTTGGTATTAAAATTCACTACTGACAAACATAATTGCGGGTCTCCGATCAAGTACAACAGGGAATGATAAATGATTAAACAGCAGCGCCAGAGATGCTAAAACACAAACATAAACCAACATGGAAAACCTGAGAGACTGTGCAGCTCGTTCTCTTAACTGATACGTGTGTGTGTGTGTGTGTGTGTGTGTGTGTGTGCGCGTGTGCAGAAATGGATGGCAATTTTATCCCAGATTTGCTTTTTGATCTGCTTTGACAAAAAAACATTTCAGTAAAACATAAGAGCACTGATTCCTTTTGAAGGCATTATACTGTATGTGCAAATGTCATTTCAGGGAATTCATTTCCCATTTGCTCTCCACGCACACTTTTCACCTTCACAGCTCAACTGTGATTAGTCTACTCAGCCATCAGACAGAAACCAGCCTTACTTATTTTCATTTTTTCATTATAGACCAATCATATTTTCTCCATTGATTATTTATACTTCCAAATGTCAGGAAATAGTGAAAAATGCTCATCACCGTTTTCCAGAGTCCAAGGTGACTTCCTCAAATGTCTTGTTTTGTCTGAACAACAGAATTTAAAGTCCTGTCCTGACCAGATGACTGAGAATCCAGAAGTCATTGCAGATAAATAATCATAAAATGGTGTTTATTGTCATTTTATATACAACCACTTTTATGCACCAACTACCTGCATGTCTTCCCTCACCATATCCATAAACCTCTTCTTTGGCCTTCCTCTTTTCCTCTTGCCTGGCAGCTCCATCTTCAGCCTCCTTTTCCCAACATAACCAGCATCTTTCCTCCGCACATGTCCAAAACATCTCAATCTCACATATCTCGTTTTGTCTCCAAACCATCCAACTTGAGCTGTCCCTATAATGTATCCATTCCTAATCTTGTCCATCCTCGCCACTCCCAACGAAAATCTTCAACATCTTCAACTCTGCCACCTCCAGCTCCGCCTCCTGTCTTTTCATCAGTGCCACCGCCTCCAAACCATACAACACAGCTGGTCTCACTACCCTCTTGTAAACCTTCCTTTTCTTTCTTGCTGGTACCCTTCTGTCGCAGATCACTCCTGACACTCTTCTCCACCCACTCCACCCTGCCTGTATATCTTCTTCACTTCTCTTCCACACTCCCTGTTACTTCTAACAGTTGACCCCTAGTATTTAAACTCATCCACCTTTGCCACCTCTACTCCTTGCATTCTTACCAATCCGCTGTCCTCCCTCCCGTGTATCCCGTCTTGCTCCTACTGACTTTCATTCCTCTTCTCCCCAGTATATACCTCCATCTCTCCAGGCTCTCCTCAACCTGCTCCCTACTCTCACTACAGATCGCAGTGTCATCACAGTCATCGGAGACTCCTGCCTGATCTTGTCCATCAATCTGTCTATCACCGTTGCAAACAAGAAAGGGCTGAGAGCCGATCCTTGATGTAATCTCACCTCTACCTTGCACCCATCCATCAGTCCAACCGCACACCTCACTGCTGTCATACTGCCCTCATACATATCCTGCACCACTCTTACATACATTTATTAACATACATTATTGTTGTTTTTGTGGTTTGAGGCACAGGAGGCGCGTCAAGGTTATCTTCTGCACTCAATACACCACCTGTTGAACGCTACTCTGCACTCTTCCCTGATTTGGGAAAAGGGGTCTGCATGTCTGATAAAGCCACTTACTGAACCACTGCGGCTGCTGGCTTTAGTTTTAGATATGATAATTGCGTGCAGAAGGTTTGAAGAAGGTGTCCTTGTCAATATGTAAATACACAGGTGCACACAAAAACACACACAAACATGTACACACATGTACCCCAAGGGTATTTCCCTATGAAAAGGGAATACATTTTGACCAAAATTCCCATTAAATGCCAGGATTTAAATTCCGGGAACTTTTCAATGTAAGCATGACACTTGTTTAGCTTGGTCAGAGTTTTGTTTTCCTCTCTTAGTTTTGGATTGCTGGGGTGGTAGTTCGGTCGGTAGAGCAGTTAGTCCATTAATCAGAAGGTTGCTAGTTAGAAGTGTCCTTGAGCATGTGTATGTGGGGAATAAATGTACATGCCTTGGACAAAATCTCCCAAATGATGTAATGTAATACCTTAATTTGAATATCCCCAGTGTTGTTTTACTCTACATCATGTTTCCTGTCAATCACATGACACACAGTGGAAGAAAAGGAAACGATAACTTAAAATACGACACATTACAAACATTTGTTTTGTTTATTATGCAGCATAGCAGTACATTCCAGGCTAGGTCTGACACTTTAAATTACACATTTCAAAGATTATTCAAAAAATCCCATATAATTATATTGAATATTTTAGTACGTGCACTTCATAATCAGTGAAAATGTAAACCAGACATCTGTTGTGTCTTTGCAGAGGTTGCATCTGTTTCTTGTGTATCTGAGTGGGTAAAACAGAGACATCAGCTCTGGGTTCTCTGCTTTCACTTTGACATGTGTCTGAGAAGCAGCAGGACAGAGAATGACACCACACATCACCATCACTTATACTCAGTGACTTGTCCCCAGCTCTGTTCTGTTTAGTCTGGAGTTTAGCAAAGAAGCCTTTGTGCCTTTTGCTGTGGCTGTTTGAAAAGTCAAACTTTTTACTGGCTGTTTGTCAAAGAAGAAATGTAAGGAGAAAAATCAAGCATTGCATTTTTTTTTTTTTTTTTTTTTTGCAGTTGGGAGGAACGGATTTGTGGTGGTATTTGGTGCCATTGGGTCTCTGTGAGTTTCAGGCAAAGAGAATTAATATATGCTATTAATATAGCATCCACTTCTTTAAAATGTAGCTGAATTGGTTTTGGCAAAGCAATACACACACAGAGTAAGTCTTTATGTCTACGGAAAACATATAATGTACACTAGATCAGTGATGACAGATTAAATGAATAATCTATGCAGATGACACTGGTTTTATTTACACAGTGCTCATGCAAAAAACCAGTCAATAAACAGCAGTCATGTGTCAAGCCAACACATTTTGTTATCGCGTATAAACATGTTGATGTTGACATGATGTTTGGTGCTTATCACAGCAGCAACTTTTAACCTCGAGTGGGGACACAGACTAACATCTGTACGTGTGTGTATTTCGTGGAGATAAGTGCATCAGTGCACCATAGCATAACATGCATGCTTGAGGGTGAGATGTCAGATAGTAGTATGATATATATGCGTCTATGTCTGTGTGTGCGCAATGTGAATAGGACCATCTATCACTCCCCTCAATGCCTGTTGACAGTTCCTCCTGGACTCTCACTCTCATTGTCGAGGTCATTCAATGACACAGATGGGGGTCTCTCTCATTTCACGCCTTCTATGTTTTCTCCTCTACTATGAAATCACATAGTTAATTGAGTTCTTAATATAGTCTACCGAGAAATACAGTATATGAAGATAGATTTATAGCCACTACGAGGCAGAATAACTCCAAAACAAGTTAACACAGCTGTAACATATTATTGCCTTATAAAGTTGTCATAAACAGTCACTTTCCACATCCAGCAGACATGAGGCAACATCATCAACCCAGTGGAGTAATGTTTAACCAACTGACAAATGTAAGTTCATTATTCACGCTGCTCTTAGCTGCGGTTTGGTCAGTGGTGGCTTTAGTCATTTTGGGGCCTAAGGCAAATACAGGCATGGGGCTTAAGGCAAATACAGGCATGGGGCCCTCCACATCCCTTGTTCTCCTTTTTCAATCCTTATTTATCTAAGAAAGACCTACTTGTAACTTCTCTTCACCAGTCTTCACACAACAATGATGTCCAGACATCTGGAATTGCATCTGTAAAAAAAAAAAAAACCCAGCAAAACATATTCAGTTAAACAAATGCACCCACTATAAAATCTCATTTTCATGAACAATATGATCTCTGTATGATAAGATTGTACTTTATTATCCATTCACTTAGAAGATCTGTCATTGGTTGTCATCATTTGCCTTGGTTTTCCAGCAGGTTCTCTGGCAGAATTTCCTTACTGGACCTGACTGCTGCTGTCCAAATTAGAGAAGTTGTTTATGGTCTTCTGCCTTCTATCTTGTGTTAGTAAAGTGAGAAAATAATACACAAGACAATAAGAGGTCAATTATGGAGGCACAAAAATTATAAACATAATACACTGTTAAAAATGTTCACCTTTTTTCTTTGCCTTTTTCTTTGTCTTTCTTTGTCTCTGTCTTTCTCTTCCTCTCCTTTGAATGTTTTTTTTTTTCATTTACATTGGTTGAGTTTGTCTTGCTTTCTCTCCCTAATCAACTGATCAGCTGAAGGGAATCTTGGGCTGTGGCTGTATTGTCTGGAGTAGGGCTGTCATGATATACTGGTATTAACTAAACACAACAGAAGAATTTAAAGCCACCAAGGCAAGAGCAGTCTACCAGCCTACTGGAAACACCAGGAGATTCTTGGGGTTGTCTGTCAAGGACGGCTAGGACTTGGAAACTACTACACCAAGCAATGGAGCAAGGCCAATACCAAAGGCAAGAGAGGACTTGTGGTGCAGAGGGTACAATAGGCAGCAGAAGAGGACTACCACGTAAAAGTGGCAGGGCTCGCCAGATGGCAACAGTGGATGCAGTGGGATCAGGCTCTCGAGCAATCACTGTCCTGGAAGGAACTCTGGGGTACCAATCAGGGCAAGTTGACCTTTCTCCTGCGTGCTGTGGCTGACCTCTTGCCAACCCTAGACAATCTCAAGATCTGGGGCAAAGAAGACCTATCCTGTAAGCAATGTAGAGCAACCATCTGCACCTTGAATCACATCTTGACCAGATGCCCTAAAACATGGGGAGAAGGCCGATACAGGTGGAGGCACAACAAGGTCCTTAAAGAAATCGCCAAATGGATGGACCTGCAGAGGATCAAAGCCAATAAACACCAGCCATCACCAACCGAGGGTATTAACTTCCAAAGGGAAGGTGTCAAGGCTCCTGGGGCAACAACTGCCAAGAACCCTCCTTCCATTTTGCATTGGGCATCAGACTTGGAGATGCAAGTGGACCTGAACAATCAACTTGTCTCCCCACAGGAGGTGGCAGTAACCTCACTAAGACCAGACATGGTTCTGTTATCCAGGAGCACCAAAACCATCTTAGTAGCTGAACTCACAGTGTACAGGGAGGAGGGACAGGCTAGCGATTTCTCACCAACTGAAAAAAGCCAAGTAACAGGAAAACCTGTCTTTCTGTTGGCCCTTCTTGAACGGCTCAGACAAGAAGGCCACTGCACACTCATCTTTGCTCTTTACAGGAAGGTGCTTGACATCATGGAACGCATCCTGGGCAACAGAGGTTTCAAAGTGATAAGACTGGATGGCACAATAACACAGATTGCAGAGAACTCTCTTCCAGACAGACCAGCATTACACCGTCTTCCTCCTGACCACCCAAGCAAAGTACCAGGATTTGAACGATGAGACTCTTGTCAAAGGATGGCACACAGCCATGTTCCCCATGGAAGTCGGCTGCTGTGGTTTCACGGCAACATCAATGCACTATTTCTTGCAGAAGATCGGTTTAGAACCGAAACAACTAAGAAAGCCACTGGGGAGATTGCAGCAGAAGCTTAAACCAGCTCAAGAGGTTGTGGCTGACGAGAGCCCATAGTTGGAACCCTTCCGCAGTTGAAGGCTAGTCAGTGTTCGATGCACCACTCAGGCTATGGGGCGAATTGCTTGTGACCCTGAGATAGCTGCTGCAGATGCAGAAGGGTTCCCAACAATGCTCCAACCACCCCACCAATCCTGTCAAGAGGAGGAACTGGTTGTTGCACCACAGTAAGTAGCTCCTGCAGTATCTGCTTGTGGCAAAGCATCTCTGATGTTTATTTCATCGTGTACATAATCCAGCGCCTCTTAAATCATTTCTTTCCGTTCTCGCTTTGTCTCCCTCCACCAACACCCCACCCACACACACACACACACATACCTTGTGGATCTTTTGTTTATCAGTTCATCTGGTTGCCTTTTTACTATCCATTAAGTGTAATTGTTCTTTTTGTAGGCTTTTGTACAGTTATGGTTACAGACTCTCTCTCCACCTCCCTCCACTCATATTTTGAGTGTAATTAATTTTGCCCGAAAAGAGACAAAACACACAACAAAGTTAAAGATGAATTCGACTGATAACATTTTTTTTCATTTTAATCTTTTCAAATTTTCTATATATATCACCGTAATATTGTTATTGTGAATTCTTTTTGCCCTGATAATCATGTAGTGAAAATCTGATATTGTGATAGCCATAGATTCTTAGAAGTTGTGGTACGTCATATGCCATGAGGCTATATTGTGTATGGCTGGGAGGCACAGTTTAGATGGCCATACTAAAATTTGACCTCGCAAGCTTTGGCCTCAGCAAATCTTGCCATCACTAATTTTTTATCCAGTGACTTCCTGACTTCATGCTCAATGGAGAGAACAGTAAGTGCAGACAGCCTGTCCTGTGACATGGTTGACCTGAGGTATATTTTAATGAATTTCAGTGATGACAGTGTCATAGGGAGAGTGAGAAGAAGTCTCTCTCTGAGAAGAGAGCTATACTCAAATTTGGATGGCTATGGAGTAGGTGTGTGCCCGAATACAAATACTTTATTCGGCAAAACACAAATAGTGGGTTTTTTCCGAATATTTGTGTCATACAAATATTTTAAAAATTATTTCTTTTCTAGGAGAAAAAAAACCATGGCAAATACCAGCGCGCAGGTCGGTTACATCGCTATCTCACTCTTTGTCCTCTGCTCCACTGTTACATCTATCAGCAAGTCACATCCACCTGCAACATGATGTACATTTCCTAATTTGGACATTAGTCCCGGAGTTGGGGGTGTTCCCCAGAGATGAAGCTGAGCTGCTGAGACATGCAAAGTGCTCCCAAGAGACTCTCCATAGCCTGTTTTGCCTCTCCTTGTTTCCACAAAGTTAGGTTGTAAAAAGTAGGCAATAAATGAAAAGTGCAAAGCAATAATTGTCTTTGAAGTTTTACCCTACATGTTACATGCTGTGCTGTCTGTGTTATGGGTGTATAAATAGGTAGAGGTCTGTCTGCAATAAAGCAATGAGTAAAGTTTTAGCTCAATAGTCAGCGCAGTCGTCTATGATCTGGGAGACTCCAGTTCGAGACCCAGTGTGGGGACCTCCTGCATAAGGTAGTTAAGTCATGAACGCTTATTGTAACACTTTAATTTTCTAACATTAAAAGCATAAAAAAACAAAAAACGGATTTTTAAGCCTCTTTCCACTTTTACACAAATAAAAATACAAATACAAATAATTTTGCTGCCTCAACAAATACAGATACAAATACAAATACTGGGCCCTCTGCACATCCCTACTGTCAAGGATATTCTCCTTACATATATATAATCAAGCATCTCAGATTGATGAGATATGTGTTAAGCTATAAGCTTCAGGTCTTCTGCATCAATATCGTCCATTCTCTGCTCCAATCTGTGGCTGCATGCACCGTCCCTCCCTTCTCAGTGCTTCTCATTATGTCAATGGAGTAGAGAAATCGATAGAGCTCATGGAAGGTTTCCATGTGTGAAAATCTCTCCTCAAATGTGACAAGGGCTGTATCTATAAGAAGCAGAAAAAACTCTCTTTAGAAGAGCTCTTCTGCAGTTGACTGAGTCTACTCTCTTCCGTCATACTCAGACTGTCTAGTTGTTCTCTGATGCACCTCTCACAGCTCATCTCCATCTCAAGCCTCTCTGCTATCTCCTGGCATCTGTTTTGGCAGAGTTGAATCCATGATCTCGAAATTCCTTAAGGAATTCTGTTACTGCCCTGGTTTCTTCCCTTCCCTTCTCAACTGAAACTTTGAGCTCTGCAGGATCTTGCTCACTTTATTTATCTGGAGCACCACATTGTACCACACAATGGTGCAGAGATTGCCAAAAAAGGCAATCTCTGCATATCCTGGCAGATGCTTCCAGCTGTTGAGATAACCTCTGCGTCCTGATTCCCTGTGGCATACTCCTTTAGAGCAGTCAGTGCCTTCAGAGCAGTCGATTTCAGGCAGCTGGTATTGAACAGCTTTAACAGTTTCAACCCCACACGCCTACCTCCCACTACCCTGCACGTTACTCCCATTATCATAAGACTGGCCTCGACAGTTGGAAAGATCCAAACCTAGTGTTTCTAGGTTCCTAAAAAAATGACTCACAAAAGTCTTTTCCTGTTGTGTCAAGAGCCTGAAGAAAACCAACAGTGCTCATGAAATGAGACACCTTTTGAGGTCTCACAATTTACAGTTCATAGCACCACTGATAGCTGCTCATTGTGACTGAGGTCTGGAGTGCAGTCCATGATTACTGCACAATATTTGGCTTTATTTGCACTCTCTACAGTTGCATCGGTTGTACACTTTGCCACAAGGGAAATTAGTTTGTTCTGAATATGCTTGCTTAAATAAGTATCACTTAGCTCATAAATATAGCCTGGATTCTCCTCAAACGCTCTTGCAGTACTGGGTTAAAGTGAGCCATCAGTCCTACTTGCCCAAGGAAATTTCCATTGCCAGACTAAAACAACCTGTTTGAGTGGCCATCAAATGCAAGATTACACTCTGCCAGATGGTTCACACTTGCAATTAATCTTAAAATTTCTTTCCAGCGGTTTACTTCAAGAGCAAATAGATCTTGGTTCAGCTGATCTATAGCTGTGTTTGTTTGTAGTTTCTGTGATAGATTGCGCCAGGTATCCATGTTTGTGATGTGTTCAGCAGACTTCTCATGCTGTCTCAAGTGGGCTGAAAGATTTTTCCAGTTATTGAATCCATCCCCACTTAGCTGAGTGCTCTCTTCTCAGTTTCAAAAGCACATAACACAGTCCTTTTTTCACTGTACATGAACCAGGACCTGCTTATCTTTTCTCCATTCTTTGTTTGCATGTAATAGTTACTGCTTGTAAATCTGTGCCCCTCTTGATATTTTGGAAAAATTATGTCCTTGACTTGAACAATAGCAGCATTGCTTAAGCAACCTGGGCAGGTACTGCCGGCAGCAACAGGTACTTCCTTGTCAATTCGCCAGTATTAGCAATGCTAACACTCGTGCTAGCGCAAGCAGCAGCTTCTTGCTGCTCTTTAGTAATGTTAGTGTCATCAGTAGCCATCATGAAAAAGGTTGTTACCTTAGGCAGTTTTGCAAAAAACTTCCTGCTTTCCTCCTGTTTCCTTCTTTTTTTTAGCACCACTGGGGTAGCTTTTTTCAACAGTTTATACACGACGCCAAGCCTTTTGTTTACACCAAGCCTCCAGGAAGTGCACCAGCTTTAAAGCCAATTTGACATAGTGGCCAATCCATGCAATGACAACTTATGGGTCCAACAGCACACAATCACGGGGGAAGCAGCAGCTGTAAAACAGCAGATACATTTTTTCACAACCCCTGTGAAATGACTCATTTCACTATCAGAATTTGATCCATTCGGTCCGATAACATTTGGAAAGTCTAGAAGAGCCACATAATTTAATTATTTTATTTCCATTCAAGTTAGTGAATGGCTAAACCAGAAGTTAGCTGGCTTGGCAGGCGGAAATCTCTGGTGCGCATGCAGCCCCACAACATGGAAGATCATGTGGAAGCTGTGCAGAAAATCCAGGTAATTTTATACCTGGAAGAAGGCTTCATGTGCCACTGAGCAACTTTCATAGGAATGAACCTCCAACACCGTATCCAGTTCTCTTAATAAATCCATTGTTTACACCAGTTGGTTACTGTCTTCCTGAATCACTTCCACAGATGCACAGTAAGATAATGGAATGGTCCAATGTAGTGGGGCTTGATGGGGGGGGCCCTGAGACACTCATGAATTAAGCATTCTGATGCCATTTTAGCATATGGACTGAATCAAGTAGTACAGGCGCTGTAAAACCAAAACAACAAGCTAAGAGATGCTTAAAAAAGCTCTGCGGAGATGAAAAATTGGTGTGACAATTCTCCAAGGCTCTGTCACTACAAACAACCACTTCTTTCTTCTACTTTTTTTCCTGTGTAAAATTAGGGGTGTTCCTATTGACTTCAATAAAGTCAGCAGTTCTTAGAGGTCAGTAGAAGAACTGCAGTTTAAGGTACTTGTATTTACCTCAACATTCAGCTGTAATGTTTGTCACATTTTATAGTATGAAAATGCTTGAATTCAAATAAAAATGAGGCTTTGAAATGCCTCATTGGCTGAACTCTCAGGGATTTATGTGTTACATAATGAGCATATTTCAATATTTGAATATTCTCCAGTCCATAATCTGCAACAACCTTTGCCTAGATCTGTGGTTCCCAAACTTTTAAACCACAGCAAATCATTTTATAGTGATTTTTTTCCTCCATGTTACCCCTATTCACCCCTTCCACCCCCTTCAATATGTGACAGACAGTATATGAGCTGATATCAGTAATAAGTGGCTGAAATAATATTGGCCTACTCTCAATTAGTCCAGAGGTAGAAAAATATTGAACTTGGACTAAACAATGAATGAACATTATATATGCTAATTGGTTGAATGTATTTCTTTTGTTGTGTTCAAAAGTGAAATTAGCAAACATTTTTAGGTTTTCAAGGACAAAAAAACATAACATACATATGACATCATGCATTGACTCTGTTTTTCCTTTTTTGTCGCTTGAGTTAAATATCTTTGCTGGCTAAAGAGGACTTCCATGTTGATATGTCTTAAGCTAGTTTGGCACCATTATCTTGTTTGACAGTTTTTACTGCATATGAGGCATTTAGTGTGGGACAGCTTGATTTCTCTCTGCATGAAAGCTGTTTTCAACATACAGTCTAATTCAACTTCTTTTGGTCGTCCCACACTGTATTGAGAGCTGAGATGTATCAGCATTTCTTTGAGCTCTGTTTACAGAGACAAATCTCTATATTGCTGCTCTGACTGTCGTTATTTCTGACTACTGTGCATCTGGAAAAATTGTGTCCCAGAAAGCATGTTGTGTAACTGACAATCAGCAACCGTGAGTTGTAGCCACCAGTCTTAGCTGCATAACTCCATATTTATAGTGATTTCAGTGCTTACTCTTCAATTTTGATAAGCTTGAAAGTGTAATATGAAAAGGTAGCTAATGTAAATATTGCCTAGTATTTTGTTATATTTTTAATGTTTTTTTTGTGTGTGCTTGTGTGATTAAAAAAATATTAAAACTGCACAGTAAGAAAAGGAAATTAATCTTGTGGGACCCTCAATCATTATTGACAGGACACAGAGTGTAAAAATGTTATCATCCACTTCTGTTTGTTACTTTCCATTATAACAGAATATATTAATTCTAAGTTACCTGTTGTTTTGTGGGTGTTGCTTTTTTAAATTGCTGTATTTCTCTTTTGGAGAGTTGGTCTCACTAACTGAAGCAGAGCGGAAAGCAGTATCCCCGATCACGACCCACACACCTCACATTTAGCATCAGTGTCTCCATCGTCTGAGTCATCAAAAACGGCGATTACACGGTGTATATTTCTCAATCACATGCCATTATTTGGCACAATACTCCTCAAACTGCACACAATGTGGACCCATTGTTCAGACGCCGTGCTCCCTCCCACTCGTTTACCTCCCTGTTTCATCTCCTTCTGTCCCTGCTCATTCTCTATTTCACCCGCCGAATTAGATTCGTCACGGCCCTCTCAGTCATTCACCCGGTGTCTCTATCTGTGGCCCCTTCCCATCTCCTCCTCCTCTACCTCCATCAACATCTGCACTGATTCCTTCTCTTCCGCTCTTCCTTCAGGTGATGCAGCTTTGACCTTGATAGAAATCAGTATTCATCACAAGCAGAGACCTATCAAAATGTAAATGATGACAGGTAGAGGCAGAAAAGTGGGAGCGGGTGCACTGTGCGCCCAATGAGCCGTGCCTCCAGGGGCCAACCAAATTGATCTGTCGTGATGGCTGCAGGGGCTTCCCAGAAGGCAAATGGTCGATGGGTCTGATGATGTCACAGCTATCTCCTCTCCTGGCTTTGGCTGGCATGGTTACCATCTCACACAGAGGGTCACACAGGGAGGATTTAATGGAGATAATGGCTGGTTTTGCTGCGGTGATACTGTCATCAATGCTGCAGTCATCTTTTTCCAATCCATGCTGAAACCGGCATTTTCTCATTACTCCAGATACCTTGTGACCTTTTCTCCGGACTTATTTCAGCCATCTCTGTCTCACAGGTTTGATCTGGCCAAAAAAATTGAACATGACTCAAGTCGATCTGAATCCGGTCATAACCCTCCACAGCCTACTACAGCATTTAATGAGCCTAAACCCAAACCTTGAATTTTCACATGGTGTCACAGCCGTTGTGAATGGGAGATTCATGATTCAGAGCATTTATGACAGATAGGAATCAGTACCAATAAGAAGCTTTTATTTATATGTACTTTAATTGATATTTTTCTCCATTTGGAGGCAATGCAACAAGATGAAAACACAACATCTTAAATATTTTCACCTTTTTAAGTTGGACAAAATAATAACTAACAGTTACCCATTGACACATCCAGCAGACCTGAAGCAACATTAGCATTCATTTGTAAACTTGTTTGTGTCCACCGTATGAATGCACAAGTCCAATATTCACTCTCCTACTGAGAAAAGTCCTATTCACCAACTAGACACTAACTTTGTCTGTCTGCTATTTGCTGCTGGACAGAGAGTATATAGTGGGCTTATTAGAGCTTTTTCACTGAAAAACTAAAGTTGTGAACCGAAAAACCGAAACAATGAGCTGAAAGATGCTCACAGAGCTGAGGGGAACTGTAGAGTTGGTGATAAATATATGTGGGTCTTGTTACGATAAATGACAACTTTAACATTACACATAGTCATGTGATCCACTGTTAATATAAATATACTGATTAATGATTCATTTATTTTTTATTTAAAATAGGAACATTTGCTGTTAGATAAAACTACTGTTAGGTTGAAATTATTACTATTCCTCTCAATTATTAAGTTTATAATATAAAAAAAATAGACTTAGTTATGCACTAAATTTGGGAAATAACCTGATGAATACAATTAAATTAATCAGGTCTGGTTTGATTAAACTCCATGGAACTGAGTCTAACTTAGACCCAGACTGAACTGTACTGAACCAGTTAATTCAATTCGTGCCATGTCAGATTTTAGCTGAGAAATTCCCTTTCCATATTTGAAAAAACAAGCTGGGAGGTAGGGCGTAGCATCCCCTCCCTGTGGAATGAGCCACCTGCCCCTGTCAGGACAGAAAATACTGTCTCTAGATTAAAATTCAGATTCATGAAATCTTTATTCTGCGATCACCTTATCTGTCTGACCTCTGTTGACCTCCATCAGCGAGCGGTGGAAACAGACAGAATCAGATGGGTCGCTCGTGACAGAAGAGACTGGTATAGAAATAGTCACATGTCATGAAATAATCTACCAGTCACAGGAATGTAAAAAGGCTTGGTGCCCTTTGCTTTTAAATGAGCTTTAGTTTCTTGCATTTTGACAATCAAATTATAATATATTGTATATTGTATATATTGCATTGTAACTTTGTTGGACAGCTGATAAAAAGGGGATCTTCACAATGACACAATGAAGGACAAGGCCCATTATAATATGTCCTATCCATAAGGACAAAAAGGTCAAAGTGAGCTATGTGTGTGTGTGTGTGTGTGTGTGTGTGTGTGTGTGTGTGTATGAGGTGGGAGGGTTGAAAGACAAAGCTAAAGGCAGTGTGCAGCATCCTCTAACATGATAATTGTTATTATCTAATCTTATAGCATGACTTTGTTTCTGATTAGAGAAATTTCTCCTTGTGAGTCTTTTAAAATCCAGTTACCCTTCCATACAAGTCCTAACTGGTCTGTGATGGTATTTCTGACATTGACTCTCAACTCCTCAGTTTATCCTGCTCTCTTATGGTGGCCTGTAAATGAAACTTTGAAATCTCAGCACATAGGACTGAACAATTTAAGGGAAAAATATTTAATTAAGATTTTTGTGATGAATATTGCCATTGCAATTTGTGCTATTACTGTAAATAAGTAAGATCTAGGTTTGTATTGATGGTCTACTTTTAAACATGATAGCACAATGACAACTGTATCTTATTCCTACATGAATTGAATCAGACAAAAATAATACAGTTGCTTGAAATCAATAATAGCTGACAAGAAATGTAATTTCCTACAGTTAAAGACACTCTTCTGATTTGAATTTTGTCTTTATCAGTTGCCTGTGCAGGGTTAAAAGGTTAAAAACAATCTTAACCCTGTAGGTAATGGTAATACTGATAGTGTACTGTATGGTGTGGCTTCAAGTGTGGAAGCTGTTATTACTCTGAAGAACAATCAACAAATACACACATTTATGTCCACACACACTGTGCAAATGCCATCATGCCCCCCACCGCACAAGCTTTTGTTTTATTACTCAATCTAGCTCCATTAAAGCGTGTCTCCTGCTGTGGAAGTCATCTGAAGGTCTTCTTTAAATCTCTTTACTTCATTACCTGGAACCTCAATGTGACAACGGAATCCAATAGATCATTATTATCCCTAACAGTTCGCTTCACAACATTTACCAGTCGCTCCGTTCCACTGGCTGCCTCTACTATTACTCCACTCGCCGTTCTCACATTACAGCTGGAGTGCGGTGACATAGACTGAGGCCTACAATTCCGTTCAGCAGTGATTCAAGGAGAACAGCATGTTAATACCAACATGCAGTTTGTCGTTATTCATTCCTTACACAATGAATCTACAGCACTGTTATATTTAATTTCACACACACAAAAGGAGAAACACGGAAGTTTATAAAGTGATTAAATTATATGATCATATCATCACAATACAATTCAACTGAAGGGTGATAAAAGGCCTCAAAGGTTTATGACACCCTCTATCCTTAGACCCTCGCTGTATATGAATGTACTGAATAAACTTTTTGTAATTTTGACACTGCATACCTCCTTTTTAATGTATAGAATTTACTGCAGATCTAATCAGACCTAATTAAATGTGCCACATGTAAAACGGGGTTAGGAATGTGTCTTTATAGTTTTTGTTTTTTTTTCATTTTTGCTTTTACATTCAACCCATTAGAAAATCAAATTTTTATTGAAAGTTTATGGATATCTTCTTTTGGGTTTCTGAATATAGATTTATGCATGCCTTGTTTATATAGTTTGTTCAAATACAATCTAAAAGAAAAGAAAAAGTGATAACTTGCCATTTTGATTTAAAAATTCAACAAAATATTACTTACCTTCTTCTTCATCTCCAAACTACAGGTTCAGTATCAGAGAAAGTGGTCATAGTTTCAGTGGTGGATTCATCAGTGGCAGCATTTAAAGGCCTGTATGTGTGCTGGCTGTGGTTCCAGGCTATGAAGTCATACATCATGCAAAGATAATAGATCTGCCACCTATGTGACTCAGTGTCATGTTGTGATATTACACTTGAGAGTGATGTTTACCATAATCACGGACACGACTTGAGATGCAGCCGCAAGCGAAGCCCAGGGGTGGCTCTACTGTACACCTCACACCTACTGCACAAGGTCAAATGAGAAATCATACAAATGATCTCACTGAAGGTTTTGTCAGAGTGAAAAAGTGGCTGTTTACCTTAATGCAATATCATCACTTTAAAAACACATTAAACTAATACATACATAATTATAAAGACAGGTTAGAATGGAAAATGCCACGAGGTAGAGACATTAAGACATTACAACGTTACGGAGGAGTCGTGTCATTTGCATCATACATCTATATTGCGCTGAAATGTGAGCACTCCAAGTCGACGTTCATCAGTCATGCAACAGCTACCTTGGAATGAAATATGAAATGAAAAAAAAGAAGATTACAACTGACTTTTGCAAGGCGCCGATGGGAAGTAAACAATCTGGAGAGGAGAGAGGACTGAGGAGGAGGGAAGGGGAAGCAAGGTCACCGTCCTAACGTGTGCTGATGCTTGTAGGTGGAAGTTTTGGTTTACCGTTGCTGTGATGGATTTTTGTAAAGATACACAACAAATAAGATACCAGAAAGTTAGACTAGTTATTTATGGTGGTTGGAAAGGCCTACATCTTTTAACTTTTTTATATTATGCCAAGACATAAACATAGTAAAAAGAGCAAAGACTAGGAACCAGATAGTGTACATTTGTGACCAAATCTCACTAATTGTGAGGTTGTGCACACTGGCCGTGAATGAAATATGAATGTGTCTGTTCCACCAGAATGAAAAGAATGGTAAAGAAGAAGCGTTACCACTAGGACCAGGGCAGTCATCCTTACACACAGCTGCACTATTTATACCATACATGTCAATAATCCGCCTACCTGTGAACTGTCATTGGTAGTTGAGAAGGTAAGCAATAATAACAGACTTCACAAGGGACCCAGGGAAATTGTGAAACCAGGGAAAACAAAAGCAGAATAAATAAGAATATAAAAATTAAGCACACAACAGTCATTAAAATAAAGTTTATATAATGTGCAGCTGATAACATTAAAATTATTGATGCTCAGTGCAACTGATGAACAACCAAAAAAATGATGTTGCACATTAGATTTGGTCTCTCATCGTATGTGTTTGTATGTGGGAAATGGTGTATGTGTTGCTTTTGTGCATATGCATGGCTTATACATCTGGCCCCAGGTGAGGCCACATCAGTTTAAACTATTGCATGTAGAAAAGAATATTTAACACACAGGTTTTATATCGTTTGTGGTACATAACCTGTCCTTGCACTCAACAAACAACATAAACACAGATAAATGCAATTGAAGTGTAGCACACACAGGAGAATACACATGGCATTTTCATTATTTACATCTTATATTACAATGAAGTCCTCCATTCAGTAATGTGTTTTTCCTTCTGTTACTTCAGTTGGATATTTGAGCTTCACTGTGCAGAGTGATGTATGTGCAGGGTTTGTTTTCACATTCATCTGCTGAAGGAACGTTTCTCTGTGCTCACCTTAAATCTGAGTTTAAGACTTTTTATTTAACCTTTATTTAACCAGGAGAGTCATTAAGAACAAATTCTTATTTAAAATTGCCTGGCAAAAGGCCTCTTGAGGGAAGGCGTAGGGGGCTAAAAAGAAAAGTCAAAAGTTAAAAAGATAGCAGTACGCATGCAAACATTTCCAACACACCCATTACCTACAATCATAACAAGCATTAAATGTGACAACAAGCATTACATACAATAAATGACATGCAGTCTAGCACACAAGCATCGGGCAGGTAGCTAGCAGACAACAGCATCAGGTAATACAAAAACAGCACAAGAGTAGCATACACAAACAGTAAGAGAAGCAGGCAAAGCAAAGCAGCAGCAGCAAAAGAGCAAGGATATGCATGGGACAACGGTAAGCAACAAACAGAGAAGGGTTAGGGAATATCAGTGGGTCAGGAAACAGCTGCATGTATCAGTAATGTCTATAATAGCATCCTTGAAAGCTGACATGGGGATAAAATTGTCCAGTTTGTGTTTTTTGCAGACTGCAGACAGCAGATGTAATTTGCAACAAGTGGCACAGGTAAGGGAGTGGGGGGGGGGGCAATAAGCATGAACCAATGATTATTATGAGAGGTGTGTAAGGATGACCAGTTGACAGAGGAATAAAGAGTGCAGTAGTGTGTTTTGGAAGGGGCATTTGTAGCAAACCAGATAGCAGAGTAATAGGGAACATCAAGTTCCTGGAGTGCACCCTTGCATACCGACCATAGTCACCATAGTCTAACATGGGAAGGATGGTCATTTGATATCTCAGGCTGGAAGGGGCACAGAACCCTTCCTACTGAACCATATGACCTTAGTCTTGGTGTTGTTTAGCAGGAGGTTTAGGGTGGAGAAGGCTTGTTGGACCCTAAGGAAGTTATCCAGAAGTAATGTAAGAACTGCATCTGGTGAGGGACCAACGGCATAAAGGACTGTGTCGTCAGCATAAAGGTAGATAGATGAGTCCCCAACAGAACAAGCAGTGTCATTTATATAGAGAGAAAATAGTGTGGGGCCTAGGATCAAACCCTGGAGCACACCCCCTAGTGACAGAAAGGGGTTTAGAGAGGAGTTGTTCTAATTTTACATGTTGCACCTTATCTGTGTGGTAGTTGGGAAACCATGCCAGTGAGTGACCAGACACCCCAATACTGCCCAGCCTACCAACTAGGATAGTGATCAACAGTGCCAAAGGATTTCGCTAAATCAATAAAGATTGCTGCACAATAGTGTTAGGACTTTGAGGGTTGCAGTGACACAGCACATAAACCAGATTGAAAACCAGATTGTACTGTATGAGCATGATTTGTGACTTCACAACTTGGAGCCAATCACAAGCCAGTATGCAACTGACACAGGTGTGATATGGAAACTTGAAGCCTCCAGTGCACATACACTGAGAATGGACTTTATAGAAAAAGTAGTAGGAGACATCTTGTATTCAGCAGTTAAACTTCTCAAAATGAAAAATATTATATGTTTATAAATTATATATTTTTAGGGAGGAAGATTTCCTTCTATTTTAATTAAACTTTTTTGTGGAAAAATCACATCAGAGAGAGCAGAGTATTCTTATATATTTTAACTGTCTAGAGGGGATGTCTAATTAATTTCCTAGAACTCCACATGGATACCTTCCAGTACTCTTATCCTGGAAGACTACCTGGCCCCAGGTTTGTCATGAATATTATTCCTTGGTAATTTAATTAAACATATACTCATTTAGTAATACACACATTTTAAACACAATATCAAATGACATAGTAAACAAGATTTTCCCTAACTGTTACTATATTTCCCTTACACAAAAGGCTGCCTGCTAATGCGGGACCTGCCTGAAGACAATTTCAGGTGATACTGTGTTTTAATGCTGCATATTTCCAATTAATCAATTCATCACAAACCAACTGACATGCAGTGGATCTGGGGCAACAGGGGCAATTGGTAACCCAGCCCTGCTAGGAACACAGCAAGTATCACTGAGACAGGAAATCTTTGATGCAAAAGCAGACAGACAAATCCAAATAAGCAACACTCTGTAATGTATAGGGTCAAAAATCTATTTGGATGTTTCCTAGCAACAAGATGGCTGTATGAAAAAGCAGGAAAAATTCCACAGGCACTGCTAGAGTTGCTCATAAGTGGCCTTGCAAGCTTAATGATTACTTTTGTAAAGAAAGTTACACATTATCTAAATGTAACCCTGACATTTGACCTCAGATCTCCCTGTGTTTTCAGTGAAAATCATTTCTTCTTCTGGTATCAAAAGAGTCTCCAGATTGGCATTGGTCTGATAAGAATCAACGCCGTAATGTTCTTCTCTCTCCTCCAAATCAGTAGACTCTGAAAGGGAGCAAGTGGCTTGTTAAGACAGTTCATTTCTGCCTTTGATGTCTCCCGGATGATCCACAGCAAGCTTGTCAACTGTGACAACCCTGTCTTTGCAAACTCCAGATGACTTCAGCCACCACCACTGCTACGTACACGCATATCACGTACATAGGGCACCAAGTGCCAGAGGGGGCATCAAACAGCACCTCAGTAAAGTTGGAATTATATTCACAGATTTGAACTTGAAGCGAAAACATTAAAACACAAATGACTCTATGTACAGCCAGCTGTGAGACAAGAGCACAAGGACCATCTATAAAGTGCAACACCAAAAAGAGATACTACAGAAATATTCAATAACTTCATTCTTATACAATGTAGTGTCCCCAAAATCACCTGTCATAAAATCACATTGATAGTGATAATATATTTCTTTGGTTTATTTTATTGAAGAGGATTGCACTTCCAAATATTTGTGTGATTTTTGTTTTTTTCTTCTTTTGTTTTTTTCTTCCTCTTCTCTTCTCTCACCACAAAGCAATTACACCAAGGGCACCCAAATGGCCAGCAGCGGCTCTGACTGAAGCTATCATAGAGCTCTATTCAACAAGCGTCAGCTGCTGCTGCTGCTGCTGCTGCCGCACACCATCAGCTCCTCATTTAGTCTGAAGACATTTGAAAAGGTAATAATAAAAAGGAAAGGGAGGTCCATTATTTGAAAAAGAATGTGACATTTACTGGGACGCAGTGAATGACGTACAAAATCAAAACAAACTATAGGTCTTTTCAAAAATCAAAGTGCCTTGAAGTGCCCTTGAGCACACAAGCACTCACTTTGCTTTTACAGTAGAACTTCTCATGTATGAAATGTAATGTAAATCAGTACATCTCATTCCAGATTCCCGGATAAAACAAGACAGCACTATTATAGGCTGAATGCTATTCTATGATAGAATTTGTAATAAGTTTTTTGATTTCACAACAAATATAATTAGGATTTTTGATGAAATATTGAAAGGTGATGAATGAAAGGTGGCTCCTAAAGGTTAACAGATACCAAAATATATATATCATTACCTGTTGATGAGCCATTTCACAAATATAGCAGGACTCACTGTTGTTTTTAGATCTTGAGTGAAACTCTGAATCTTCATAGGCTTGCATATTGCAAATAATTCGACCGTGTGGGGCATCATTGTTCAGGTATCAAGTTTTCTGTGTGGCAATAATGAATGTGTGCAGAGCTGCTGGCTTACAGGATGATTAAAGAGACAGAAAAGGTTTTGACAACATCATTTGTGTGAGATTTTCAGGTACATGATGTACATGAAGCAAGATCCTTGTCACCTGTGTCTGTAATTGTGCGTGTGTGTCTGTATAAGAAGGTCTTTGTCCGCTTTGTTTAAATGAAGGTTAGACTCCAACACATGAAGTGAAAAGGAGAATAAGTTTGAAAAGGCTGTGTTCACTCCTTATTCATTATAATCCATATCTGGTGACAATAAGACCTGACAGAAGTGTTCTAAAAGCAAGACATACATACATCTGTTTCTCTAGCACATCTTCCCCCTCATGTCTCCATCACATTCCAGTTTGCGTCTCTGAGATGTGCCTGAGCACATATGCCTCCCCAAATACCAGTCAAGTCTCTGTTTGTCTCTTTCTGTCTCATCGTCCTCCATGGTAACACTTCAAACTGCCATTGAGCCAAAACTACAACAGCTGTCTCAGGTGAATATAGATTTACCCATCGTCATGGCAACATCAATGAATTGCAATCTGTGTGTGTTAAAAATAAAAGTCGCATGTAGGTCACATGCTTCAACATGAGGTTTTCCATGTGGCCCAAACCGACACACAAAATAAAAGGGACTCTGTGCTGCTTCGTGATGTTCATGCTGGTTCGAAAATATCACATCTGCATCACATGTGAAGACAAAAAAAAATGATGTGGGACACTTTGAGCTTGTGTGCTGCTCAGAGGAGAAATAGAAATATGTCACCGGAAGATAAGATAGCAACTATCCAGGCAGTTTACAGCTGATGGCATCAGACAAGCAGACCACTCTAAAGCTGCATGAAGACAGCAGAGTGTGAGGGCCAGGCGCTGAGCGCTCACTGCTGCTGATAAAGAGGACAAAGGAGGTGCTGCAATTATCAATGAGTAGGTGAGTGAAATATGTGTGTATGTTGATTAGCCTGTTGTCTAGCTTAAGTCAAATTCGTTCACCCCTCTGTCACAACCTCGATCATCCAGAACTGCACACGCAGGAGAGGGAAGGCAGGAATGCCTCAATTCATTCCACTAGAAATGGGGGGCCAATTATGGCGGCCGGTTACCATGCCGACAGGAGGCAGCCCCTTTCTATAAAAAGCCAGTAGTGTGTTACTTTACATAATTCCAGTCACTTTGGATTTTCCACTCTGCTCCTCCGGACTAAGGACGCTACATTACTGAAGGAGTTTTAAGGCACATCCAATCACAGTGCCGCATGCAGCGCCAGCAGTTCCACACCACCAATTTACACCTGCAGCTCTACACGACGCACAAATGTCATCTCTGATGGGTCTTTTCTTTTGATTCTATAGGCAATGACTGTAGACACGCCCTCCTTAACCAAAACCTTAACTGTCTCTGAGCTGCAGCTCTGGAACTGCACATTAACAAAGTTCCGTGTTGTGCTGATGTACAATTTCTTACCCACATAGTAATCAGATCAGATTTATATCCACATTTCTTGTCATGCAGCCACTTCAGTGTTCCTTCTAATGCATCTGTTCTAAACTCTGCCAAAATACAGGTTTTTTATTATGAAGTGTTGGTTATGATGTAGCACGGCATGGTTAAAGGATAGGTTCACAATTTTTCAAGTCTGCCTTATAACAATAATCAAGTGACTGTATGAACATAGAAACAGGTTTTGCATCATTCCTCCTGTTTATGCTGGCCCTGAAGAGATATCTTCCTTATGTGCTTCCAATGGAAGTGATTGGGAACAAAATCACAGTCCTCTTTCTGTGCAAAAATGTATTCAAAAATGTATCTGAAGCTAATATGAGGCAGTCTGAGTAAGTCAAATCACGTAGATATTTTCTGAAGTTATAGTCTTTTTAGTACACAAGTCCCCTTTTTGTGATTCCCCAGATAGTGATTCCCTGTTGAGCTGCAGTGGTGGGATTGTAACAAAAAGAGAGAATTTCATGCAAAAAAGACTGTAACTTAGGAATTCAACTGGCTTGCCCGACTAAAACAAGTTTTGAATACATTTTTTGCAGAATGAGGACTGTAGCTTTGTGCCCGATCACTTCCATTGGAAGCCTATTAGGAATGCATCTCGTCACAGCCAGTATGGATGGGAGGAATGATTACAGTGTGCAAAATCTGTCTCAGTGCACATGTGGGCACCCAACATGAGCTTGGAATGAGTTGTTTGACATAAAAGACAGATGGTTTAAACTTTAAAAATGGTAGTCAACAGCAGGGAATAATTGTAAATTGAAAACAGCAACAAAGACAACTGGGCTCTGAATGACAAAAAAGTAGAAAGGATTTATTATTTAAGCTAAATATCCAAAATGATCTCAAATTTCAGCCACAATTCAATCTGTGTAAGTCATTAAACTGACACAAATTAGTTATTAGTGTGGTTAATCACTTTTACAATTGATTTAGCATTAGAAATTTGACTGAATATGCACCAAAATATGCTGAATCAAATTGAATTATTGTTTAAGTTTTGTCGATCAAACATAACTGGCGGGCATGAAAAAGTCTCCACCATTTAATGAAAAGCTCATTACCAGATTACACTGCTGCAGATAAAGACTTTTTGCTTCTGATTGACATGTTTTGTTTGTCTGAATGGTGTAGTTGACTGGAGTTTGAATTAACCTGAAAATAGTGACACAAACTGACAAATATCCCCCCACTTTTGGTCCTCTCCATTCTTTTTAATGGCATTTTCATCCCTCCAGTCAAAAAAGGGACATAAAATAAATTTGTTATTTATTCAGTGGCAGGAATATTTGTCCTCCTGGTTACCAACATCATCTAAAATGTAGAAGCACTGTGTATATGCACTTGAAATCACAGATCAATACATATGCTGGAAGGAAATATGAATATGTCAAAAGTCTTGATATTTTTCAGTCTTACATTCATTTTGTCATAATTAGTGTCACACTTTTTAAATCTTTAAAGGATGATTTTCAACAAACCCCTTTAGAGGGAAAAAAAATCTGTTTTCTCGAGTTTTAAACTGAGTCGGTACAATATCACGCTTGTTTGACGTACAGAATTGGCTCTCACACTGTCTGGCTCCCAAATTTTCCCTGCTTGCCTCAGGATGTGTGTTTTAATGGTAATTTATGTATTATGAATATACACACAGTGTACACAGTATAAAACACACAGTGATATGCACAGTGGAATATTGAAAATACGTGAAGCGTGCAGTACAAACTACCATAGAGAGAGGATTTTAAAAGCACCCAAATGAGACTAAAGAGGGACATTTTTTACTGGTTTTGGGTTTGAGATTATTTCAGCCTGCACATTCTCATGGAAAAAACAGGATACTGCTTCATTATAAACTAGAAATGTAGATGAGTGCAGGAGTTATTATTGTGTTTTGTTGCAGTGCATTGGTTAGTGGATGGTCTTGTTGTTGTTGTAAAGCAGCCTCCATTATAGAAATATGCAAATGTAATCACAGTGAACTGATTGGTTATGAGCACAACAGTAATTATGTGATGGTTCTAACAGCGTGATTCCACTCCTAAACAGAAACACTTAATGCCTGACCAAACACAATGCATTCTCCTTTGGCCACTGATAATAGGCAATGTTGGCTGTCAGGTTACCGTAAATGGAGCTCCTGATGTGTTATGGAGTTCTAGTTTTTACGGGGAAATAGTGCAGTTCCTGTTCAAAACATGCCTGTTCGGAACAGGCCGTTTGCTTATCATTTGTCAAGAACCACATCTATATGTATCAATCAGCAAGTCAGAGCCCAGAAGCCCCGCCCTGCTGTGATGTGATGGTGTTTATAAGACAAGTAAACTTCCTCTGAAAGAATTAGTGAAGTGCCCCTTTAAAACAGTAACATGGTAATGGATTTAAAAACTATTAGTAGGGTTTCAAAATGAAAATAATACATTTAACCAGTTTTAATGTCATTTAAAATTTTACTCTAGTTTGTCAGATTTATAGAAATGAGAGTTTCTATAATTTAATATTTTATCCTCTATATGCAAAGAGTGAGAGATTAACTGAGATAGTGAAGCATTGCTTTCTCTCAACCTCTAGCTTGTGTTCTGCAGACCTGTAAAGTAATACAGTGTTACAGGCTTTTAGTAGTTTTCCGGGGGAGGAAACAAAAGCAATCAGAGGTACTTGTGTGAATGTAGTGGAGAACCAGTGACTAATATAGCAGCTAATCTGGCTTCCTTGTAGACAGATGTGCTTGCTCTACTTAGCACAGAGCAATGATTCATCTGAGGAAAAAACAATATCTCTCCGACCTCACGGTTCCAGCGCTTCTACCTCAGATTAATTGAAGATGAGTGTGCTTAAGTTTGTTTAATTCAGAGGCATTCTTACCTGCATTCCTCATCTCTTTTATGACCCTCCGCAACACCCAGACTGCAGCTCCACTGAACCTGCCAGGATTTCTACACATCACAGAGATGGCGCTTATTAATCTCATACTGGTGTCAGCCTACTGGCAGTGATTTAATGAGCCAATTAATGTTAAACAGAGGAGTCACACAGATTAGGAGCAATTCATATGAAAAATGATTCTTTAATCGTGTTGAACGTGTAGATGTAGTGCAACACTTCTTTCTCTCACTGGAATTAATGGCCACCGGACTGTCTGTCCAATGTGAAATCTAGAGAGATGATGCATATTGGCACTGTCTTTGAACATATAAAAACCAAAAAGGTCAAAATTTTTAACTTGAACTCAAACATCAATACAACAATTGTGCTAATCCTAAATTTGGAATATAGCAACAGTATCCCAGTGCTTATAGTTAAGATGAAATGAAAAATGCCTTTTTAACCCTTTTAGATCATATCGCAGGTCATATTGTGCACCTATTTAACAATACTACTAGTCATGAATGTCATATGTCGTATCCAGTAGTTGCTGAGACTCAACTCAAAGCCACAAATGACAACCTCATGGTTGACATAGATGCGTCATCCAGGAACAATGAATGTCTATAAAAACTTTGGTGCCAATCCATCCATCATGTACTGTAGATGTTCAGATATTTCACAGGATAAGTGAAATTTTAACTTGCTGATGGTGGTGCTAGGGGAAAAGTGAGGCAGCAGGATTTTTCATCTGGAATTGAAATGTCTGAACAAAATTTAATGGCAATAAAATGAGATATTTCAGTCAGGACCAAAGAGGTGAACTGATTGACAGACCATCCCTAGAGCCATGCTGCTATCATTCATGCAAAACATTTCATTGATGGAGTGCTGTAGTTAAAGGTCCAATTTTGAAAGTCCTTAGTGTAAGTTGAGGGATTCGTGACAATGCAAAACACTAGAAAATACAGATTTGTTAACTGCTTAACTGGTATTTTTCTATACAGTTTCTTTTAGTGTAGCTATCCCTTTAACATCTGGTTGTACTATACCACTGCAGACAATGTTACAGATCAATGAGCAGGATTAACAGGATTTTTGCATTGATGTAATCAAATACCATGAGTTGTGTATCCATTTTATCATATATTTTATATGTAAATGACTTAATTTAATTTCCAGAAAGTTACACATACTACGATAAAAAGATTTCATCCATATAGCCCATCCGTGTCATCAATAAAGGGAGGATACATCTGGTCACTGGTTGGCCCAAGGGTTCCAGGTTGGGTATTGAAAACATCTGCAGCATAATGCAAAGTAATGAAATGGGGCTGGTGCACAGATTTGGGTTATTTTTTGTTTTGTAGGTGGAATGTTTCTGTGGAGTTTTTCCCTTATCTGAATTTCATCAACCGAATCCAGGGTCTAAGAATAGAGTGTGCTATTTGTGGCATAGACTTATAAGGCACTTTGAGGCAAATTTGTGATTTTGGGCTCAAATGGCTCATTTAACTGTAAACACAACACATTTAAAAGCACAAAAAACATTTTTAAGTTTTTATTATAGACTACAAAACTGTCTTCATCAAGGTTTTAGAAGAAATAACAGGAACAGCTGTCACATTATTCATGGGTTTCCCACAGCAGCTATGTCAGAGTGTCTTGGTGAATTTTGAATTCCATTACTGTCTACAAAAGTTAGTATCTAATCTAATGAAAAAACAACCAGAAGTTTTGAGGGTTCATGGGAGAATATTATTTCAAACTTAGAGCCAATCAATATGCTCCTCTTGGCTTGATAAGGTCTCATTATCAATTTCCCCACACAAGCTATGGCTATGAACCCTTCACCAGATCCTGCATGGTCCTATTATATACCATATAGGTTGCAGGTTTTTTAGTGTTGTTCACAGTTGGTTTGGGGGTCCTCAGGATGAGCAAAAGGCAATTCAGTGCCTTTCCAATCCCTTCAGATTCATTGTTATTGAATCATGACACACACACTCGATTTGTACACTCAGTTAGTGTAATGGAATCTACGTGTTTGATCTGCAATGAAGTCAACATGCTGACAGGGTCCCTCAGTGTACCTGCAAATGACCAATCACAACCTTCGGACATGCAGGACAAGATTCCTCTTCCATTATCTTTCTTCTCTCAGACTCTGTTCTCTAAATCTGTCCCACAAGAGTCAGGACACAGCGCATTACTCCTGGCCTGATGCTGCAAAGACACCCATAATTTAATGAAGGGCTACTTTCGTATGACATTCACACTCTGTGATTAGAGATGAAAGCTCATGAGGGGATATGAGTCATAGCCGAACTCTTTGACGTAACATCTGCCATTTTGGTGGATGTTTCTTCATCATTGTGGCTGAAAATAAATATCACGTTACATGTGGAGATGTGGAGCTATTTCAATTGTTATTTCAAATTATTTTTCTAAAACTATCCAAAATGCTGTCTGCAGAGGAAAGAAAAAGACAAGACTGTAGTTCAGCAGTTTTATTTTTCCCTTTTTTGTCAGGATTGTCTGCTGTAATGACTCTATCAGACCATCTCAGCTGACCGGGCAGCAAGACTGACTCAGACTTTACCTCTAGTGATCAAAACAATTCAACATTTCTCTGGGTCGACTCAGCAACTTAGCTCTGTTCATCTCAACAATCTGATGGATGTTTGACCCAGTGGAAAGACAAAATTTGCAGATGGAGACTGATGTTTAGTGTGTGGTAGAATTTTGGGCCCTGGTGTTGCCATATCACAATGAAATTCTATATTAACAATGGATAAAATGATTATGTGTAATGTGTATGTGTGGAAAATTGGACATTGTTTGCCAACAGATTCACCATATCGACTTTTTAAGGTGATAATATGTCAGGGTTTATACAGCTTGTTCGGCTGCTCTCAAGAGGACAAAAAAAATAATGGCATTTTAAAGGGGAACTCTAGAGCACTAGAGCATACGTGATGAAAGTTGTATGAAGCCTTTTGTGGCTCCAGAGGGAGCTACGTGAGCATTTCACAATAGAGCTAGCTTAGCACTATTTCTGTATATCTATATTTGTCAGACATGGTGTTTCCATGTTTATCAAAGAAATATGTTGATTTCATGCAGGGATCAAACTACACAACATTCTCGCCTTTCAAAGTGGTCATTGTGTCAGATTAAGTGATCATAGAGTCATAAATTCTTGCCATGTCTTCGTCAAGAGACATTGCAGACTACACGATGGACCTCGAGCAATCGTTGCTTGTGTGAAGTATTCAGGTGGTTAGAAAGAAGGTGACAGTTCCATCTGACAACACCAGCAATATTGTCCTTCTTTCACTTTACCATGTTGTAGTGGTGCACAGAAGAGCCCTCTGTGATCCTATGGGTCAGAAAAACTTTACAGAACATGTTATAGAAGTCGTCAAACTTGGTGAAAGGAGGCAAGAAAAGTCTGATATTCTAGTTGTTATACTATCGACATATTAGCAACTACATAAAATACTGAAAATTCAAATGTATCCCCACTAAATCCACTGTTTTATAGGTCACAGTCAACTCCAGACATATTGGAAACCAAGAACTTTTTTTTTCAGTGCCATCTCACAGCATGCATTACCAGCAACCTATATTCTCACTGACGTGGGAGACAAATGTGAGACATGTGCAGTGCCCAGAGCATTACAGGCCCATGGTGGGACCAAAGTAATCCAAGTGGTCTGTGAGTCTGGGTGATTACACACTGGTTGACATAATAGAAGCCCATTATCTGAGGGCCAGAGAGGAATGACAGGGGTGGTAAAGTCACTCGGCAGATTAATGAGATCTCCATCCAATTCGAGGACACTGTCACTTGGTCCAAGCCAAAACATTTAGTAGTTTAGAGCGACCTGTAAAGAGAGATGTCAGTGGACTGGACCAGCAGACGTCAGACCAGTATGATGATATCATTTCAACACACTTGACTTGGAGGTAACATCTTGATACTGTCAGAATCTTTTATCACAGTTCTGGATGAACTGTTTTGAAAGATTCATACTGGTGTTTTTACCCAGTTTATTATATCTCAGATGTACTTGCTGCTGGTCATTTTTCAAAACATCTTATAAGTTTAAGAGTTTGTTTACAGATTGATTTCCTCCATGTCAGACTGCTTCCATTCTTAGATGAAAATCAACTTGCAGAGACTTAAAACACCTCAGGTAAGTAATCTCTCAGAGTGAACAGCTGTGGTAATGCAGTTGAGGAGGCAGATTGATTTGAAAAGTCCCTCAGGTTGGTGCGTTCAAGTCCAGGAGGGAAGATCCAATGTCTAAGATGTGTGAGATGGATGCTGCGAAGTATCGAAAAATTAACCTTGAAGACAAGCAGCAGGTAAACATGGACAGTGTGAAGACGGTATAAAAGACTGCTGTTCTATTGTAGGCTTTGGAAAATGATAAGAAGTAATCCAGTGAATGGGCTTGAAAATGCAAAAACATTGGTATGATCCTCAAAGAGGACAGGCCCGGTCACACCAGCAAAATCATGTTTTTTGAGAGAATGGAGACGTCCTTCTTACTTTAATAATTATATATCTTTAAAAAAAAAAAAAAAACACAAACATCTTCTGTCCACTGCTCTTTTTCATTGCACTTTTGTACCTGGTCAACTACTTGGGAATTTGTACCATGGGTTTTTTGAGTCACTGTCCTCTAACACTTGATTGTCTTGTCTTGCTTGTAAGTCACTTTGGATAAAACCGTCTGCCAAATGACAAAATGTTAAATGTAAGAGTTGTGGCAGGCTATCATTTTTGCATCTATAAAATGCAGCATATTGCATTGTAGGATTGTTAGCAAGTAGTGTACATAGGCCTTTCTCAAGTGCGTACTTGGAAGTTCAAACTTGGCAAGTTCAACTCAAGAGTCTGTATCCTCCAGAAGGAATTATATGATATATCACGATGCTACAGAGAGATCAGAGCCAGAAGTTAATTACCAAAGGGCTGCAGAGATCAGACCGTTCTCCCCGGGGTGACGACGGGCGATCTCACCCAGCCAGCGGGTCCTCACATCTCCAAAAAATCGTCGGAGCAAATTTCCAAATAGCCATTATTTGGATAAACTGACCACATATTGGAAACCTAAATGGTTACTTTTTTCACCTGGAAAAATACCAGAATTTAATGAAGTGACATAATTGCAGTCCTAGGATGAAAATTACAAAAGCTTTTAGCCTGGCTCAAAATCTTTGCCATCGCTGGCTGTTGGTGTAAAATGCATTCTGGGATACTTGGCCATCCCAAGCGCAAACAATGACCCTGATGTCCCTGATGAAGGCCACAAGCCGAGCGTTGTTCTTCATACTACAAGTGTTGCTGGAGTTCTCATCTCTCTATCCCAAGCGCAAACAAGTCAGCTCCAAATGTCTCGTCGATAAAACGGGCAGAGCTAGAACTCATCTAGTCATTTGGACTGTACTTGGCCAGATGCCGACTTTGAATTGGAACAGTAGTTGGGCTGTGACTGATGACGTTTCACAAGTCAGAAGAATGCAGATTGAGAAAGGCCTCATGTCATAGACACAACTTTTTTTGTTCCATTGTGGAATTTTTATGGGCACAATATAGTGAATACATTTCACACTCAGAACTCAGACGCTCAAATAAAATGACAGCAAATATAGTGCACTATATAGTGAACAGGGAGTTAGGTGGTGCTGGAATATGGCCAATGTGTTCCAGCACCACTTGTTTCACTGTGCCACATCCTGATGTAACCAGGCATTTATCTTGTCTCCATCTGGCTGGAGTTTTGGTTAGGATGTACTTGGACAAGAACAATTTTTTTTTTTATATTTTTTTAGTCAAAGCCCTAAAAATTCATTTTTCTGACTTTAAAAAGTTGCTTGACATAGAAAAGCAGCTTTTGAGCAAGGAAAGAACTGTGGTCAAAATGAAAACAAATTCATTAAAAACCTGATAAGCAATGATTTTCCTTTCAAATATTATTTAGCCAGGAAACTTTTGGCTTTTTGGCTCCACATTTGAGAAACATTTGTATCAATCTGCCATCTCCTTCAGACTTTCCTGTCATGCAACTCCCCTGAGCCTATGTCCTTCAGTCAGAAAAAAAAACGGGAAACAGTGATGGAGTCTATATTGGTGTGCTCATCCATCATTGATTCATATAGACACACTATTTGTATGCAAATGACCCCTCACTCAGCTCTGAATTGGGCAGTTAATGGTGTGCTCAGGGCAATCTGTCACTCTATGTACTTGACAAGGTTTTCTCATTCATTGACATGTCTTTCCTGCACTGTCGCATCCACGTGGCTCGTCTTTCACAGAGAAGTGCTTGTATGTGTGTTATGGCACTGATCACGTTGAGAGGTCTTTAGATAACTGTGAGAGGCTCACTCACACATTCATACCCATTCACACACACTCTCCGCCAACTCTACACATACATTACAAGAGCATAGAGAAAAAGCAACTTACCCGATACAACCAACCTGCTACAGAATGGCTGCCTGGAAATCACACCTTTGTATGTAATTTGGGGTGGACAAAATATTAGAAACACATCCAATCCAAAGTAAAAATTTAGAAAATAGAACCAACACCTCTCTGACAATCTCAAGAAAATCTGAGACTGTGTCCACATCAAATTTATTAAATTGTAAGATTCACACTGGTAGTATTTATTTTTGGGCTATTGTGTTGGACAGCTTTACAGTGTACAAGGACTTCCAGTTTTCTGTGCACTAACTTAACTTTAACTTTAAAACTCAATTTCTGTCTCAGGAATTCTGTATTTCAGTTGCTCTGTAGAATTTATTTTACCTTATAGTTTAAAAAAACAACACAATTATAACAATGTCATCCTATGGGTGCCGTGCCATAAGATGAACATTATAAAATTCTACTCTGAAGCTTTTGTTGAATTTTGCTGTATTACTGACATGGGAATTCAAGTATCTAGCATGCAGTTGTGTTAGTCATGAGAACACTTTTGCTATGTGATTGGCAATAAAAATGGACAGTGCCTTGTTATGCTTTTAAAAATGGTTAATGTTTTTGTTTTCTGAACTTTAGTGTCATGCTGGGAACAAGGAAAAGGTGGATAAGAAAAGTAATTGATTCAAAAAATTTGGTTTAACTTCCACCAAGTCCAGCATTTTCAAAAACATCAGCTATGTCACAACTTTCTGATCTTGAGTTCCTTTCATGATGTTGTGAGTACCACATCAGTGGGTTTCACAAATGGATTCTTCTGGGAAATAAAAATGACCCAGCTTGAGGGCACCACCAAGAGAGGAGTCTCTACTAAATCCTGTTTTTGTCTCCCTAAACTGTTTACAGGTACAGTTTGATTCATGTTCAAGGTTCATTTTAATTGTCTTTATACAATGCAGGATTGCACAATGACACTGAGGTGTAGCCTCTCCACGTTACACATGTTTACAATGTGTGATAAAATGTTAAATTAGAATAGAATAAAACAATCAATTTGGCAATAAAATAGAACACAGCTATATAAAAGTTGCACTTAAGAAGAAATTAAAAAGGAAAAACTATACCATATAAACAAGGAATATACAGTTACATATGTACATATAAATAGTACACTGTATATACAGTATATACCCATACATTTTTAAAATATGTGCAAAATAAATGTAATATGCAAGTTATAGAAGAGGTGCAATTCCCTCTTGCTGTCCAGCAGCCAAAACTCAGATGTGGGAAGAGAAAAGTTAATAAATATGTTGATATGCTCATCAGAATCACTTTCAATTATTACCGTGCGTTCACAGCAATTAAGGTTTTTTGTGGACTTCTTTTGTCCTGGTTTCACCCCTCCGACTACAAAGAGGTTTCCTTCCTTGATGGAGGTTATTGAGGCTGTATGGCACATTAGAGAAAGACTGTACTACTCAAGGCTGAAAAAAGTCATCTTTCTCTGCATGTTCTTCAGGTAAAAAGAAAAATAATTTAATAATCTATGTTTTTATTTACAGTTTATTAACCCTAAAAAGACACATGCTGAAAGGTGCAGCTTCTCACTGCCTCCCCAAACTCCTGAGCAGATTGATTAGACTTCACACCTGGCTGCTGTGCAGACTGACAGCGACGAGTGCGACTGTGTTTGGCCCATATACCTACTGCTGAACAAAAACAGCTGCCAGCCTGCTGAGGTGGCAGCCAAGGTCAGAGCTGAGCCGAGCTGGGTCACCAAGTTTAAAGCCCTCATAAAACAGAGAGAGAGGCCTGATGAGGAGAAGTCAAAGACAAAGCAGCTACAAGAGGGATGCCTGTCACCTGATAAACACTGAGCAAATCTGAGCAAATCACTACCAAACTACCTCCTGAAAACTGAAAATTATTAATTATTCATCAATTATTCATACCGGACTCAGAGTTTACACTCATGCTAGCAGCTGTAGCAGTGTTCTGAGCTAAATGCTAACTACAGCCTGCTAGAATGCTTACAGTGACAATGCTAACACTATTGATGTGCTGATGTTTAGTAGGCATAATGTTTACCATGTTCACCATCAAAGTTTAGTGTGTGAGCATGCTAACATTTGCTAATTCGCAGTAAACACGAGATATAGCTGAGCCTGGCAGCTGGTGCTAGATGAAAGTTAAGGAGTCATCAGATTTATTACAGTTAATCATGAGGGGGGCATGAATATCTGTACAAAATTTCATGGCAATCCAGTCCAATAGTTGTTGAGACATTTCACTCAAAACCACAAATGTCAAACTTTTTGTAGCACTAGCTGAAAGTCAGGGGATCACTAAAGTTATTAGGATACCCCATCTGGCAATTTCACTGGATAAGTGAAAACTGTGACCTGTTAGTGGTGCTAGATGAAACATCAGATGATCACCAAAGTTCTATACGCTTTATCTTCCATTATACCAGATTTTATGGCAATCCATCCAATAGTTGAGATATTTCAGCCTGCATCAAAGTGGTCTAATCCTTAGATTTTGTGTGTTTTTTGTCATTTATAAGATTTTATGTAATAATTGAAGGTGACATTAATGTAAACAGTTTATATTTTCATCTTATATTTTCTTAGTATGGAGCAATCTGAATGAGACCCCTGTGGCACTGTGTTCTTTTAGGAGGTCTAAAGAATAGCTAGTACTTGGCACCAGTGGGAATCAAACCCTTAACCTTTGTAAATGCCTTGTTCTACCTACTGAGCTACACATACCAAAAACTACCCACGCACATCTGGTTTGACATATTTTAAGAGATCCCTTTCTATGTAATTCTAATTAAGGTCGTCCCACGTCATTGCAAAAGTGTTCACCCACTGTGTGTCTGGGGGAGCTTTTGATTGGAGTTACGTCATACACTCTTGAAGCTTTGTGAGAAAATAGTCATAAATAGTGCTGGCACAGTTGGCTGCTTAACCGTGACTATAAAAAGGCCACCCACATCAAGCCATGAGGAACATCACTGAAAAGGGAAGGCTTCAAATGATGCCAGTTATAGTTCATCAAGGGCTGTAAGGAAACCAGTGATATTGGAGGTACATTTGGAGAAAAGGGGTTTCTACCCACTCACAATTTAACTTGAAATTCTTAGGTTGAAACCACTGCTACACCTGAAAATTGCATTTTAAATTTGAATTTTCTTTATTGGCTCCTACTTACATTTACACTAAGACTCACTCACCCTGCCCTACTTAATCAATATCAATAAAACTAATTCCCCTCCTCCATGGCCAGCTTCAGCTCTTATCTTAATGTCAATGTGTTTGCTGTGCGGTACATCACATAAAGCTTACCAGTAAGCTAAGAAGTGTAGTTGGAGGAAGATTACTCTGACGTAGTAGAAACAAGCTGCAGGAAATGGGCTGCAAAGACAAAAAAAGGGAGATGAAGACTGACTCCTGTACCTAAGCAACCACCAACATAAGCTGTCTCTCAGTTCATTATAATAAAATCATCTAAAAAACATACCAAACACTTGATTTGTCATCTTTATATGTAGATTTCAGGCATTTTGCCTTTTTTGCAGGACAACTTAAAACTGTGGAATTACCTTCACCAGAAAAGAAAGCAATAATGAGGGTCAGTGGTATCTGATATACATTAGAGGGATTATATAAGAGTAATATATTCTTATTAAACATGTATGAATTGATCTATTTTTTTTTTTTTTGCCACTAGGGTGCAGTGCAGCCAGACACAAGGTTAATGAAAGCAATGAAAGTGAACCAAAACAGTTACAGACCAAACCAACCAAAACAATGAGGTGAAAGCATTGACTGTATAGTCAATGGCTGAAAGTCACTAAAGTGCTTCATAGAGTTGAGGAGAACATAATGTCTGAATAAGAAAAGAGGTGGACTAATAGGCAGCCTTGTGAGATAAATGCTGTTTTTGCCAAAAGGGAAGTCATGTATTTTACATTATTTCCATATTCCTCTTATTTCATTTCTGGTCAGTATGATTAATTTCATGCTTGATTTGAAAGGATGGCACTTTATTTGAACTGATTGTTTGAATTTCATGTCAGGCTATGATCAATTTCATGCTTCGTTTGACTAGATTGTCACATCATTTGGGCTGCTGCATCACTACAATGCAAAGCAGGATTTTTTTTTTTTTTTAAAGAGCTTTTCTTTTGTCTCGCATGTACAAGGATCAACAACACCCACAATAACACAAAGCAAATTATTTTTTATTTCAGGTTTTAGACACACATGGCTCTATGGTTGGCAGTCATTCAGCTTGTCTATTGGTCTGTAAGTCCAACATTTTGGTACAGATTGAAATATCTCAACAACTATTGGATGGATTTTCCCAATTTGGTTGTCATCAGATTATGAATCCTCCCTGGTAGAGCAGCTCTTGAACTAATGATCAAATTCCTGTTAGCCTCAAATTACTGTGGTGGTAAGTGAGTAGGGGTAAGAATAACAACATTGACTCTCCATTTTTCATTCTTTCAGTTTCATCTTCCTCTTGTAAAATAGACTCATTGGACCTAGCATGGCAATACAATGGACACCTATAACATAACACATGTCTTAAAGTGAGATTATGTAACCTGTAAAAGAAGAAATAACACATTCTTCCACTTACAAGTGAAAAGTGTAGAGGCAATAATACATCCTGTTTTATTCAGTACATTCAAGGGTTATGTTATTGGTCTGATACGCTGAAGCTTGTGGTAGCTAATGTTAGAAAATTTTAGAATTTTTTGTTGTATACTGGATGTTACTGGTGCAATTCACTGACTTGACTCTTCTCTACGTGTGCCACTGTGTTCTATTATCCCTTATTTGTCACTTGTGGCCACAGTGGCCTCTGTTCAGCAAATATTACACAACCTTGCTTTAAGAGGTATGTTAAAGTTGACTTTGTGAGGAAGGTGGATTCGCAAGATCACAACATCACAAGATCAGGAAGGAATCCATCTTGTCAGGCTTCAAGTTATGCGCTTGTGTCCGAACCACCAGTGTTTTGGATCAATCAGCGTCCTATGAGGATTCTCGTGATATCTCATGATCTCGTAAATCCAGCTGCCTCGCAAGGTAAGACAGTGATAGACAGATGGATCATCAAATCACCTGCCAAGTATTTTTTGACAGTGCCTGCCCTTTTCCAAAAAGCTTCCAAGGATGACTTCTCAAATGGTTCTGCATAAAAAAACATCTGGCATGTCAGGTTATGTTAAAGTGGCACTGGACAAAATCTTTATGGAAAAATAGATCTACATCAGTCTCCGATTCTAATGAAGTGAGACTCACAAACCCAGCCTTTTTGTCCAGATAAAATTTTGGTGGTCACCTCCTGTTACAGGAAGTTACAACTCATAACTCAAGTGTAAGATCAGCACTGACTGGCCAGATAGTAAACATGCAGTTTACTAAAATCCCAAAACAGATCTCTGGGCTTTTTGGATTCTAAATGTAACATCCTGTTATTTATAGTTTGTGAGTCAAATTCCTTCAATCAGAAATCATTAAAATTGCCTCAAGAAATAAAAGAATATACCAACTAAGGTCTACCTCACCAGTGGTTCAGTGTTTGTTATTGATTTTCCCATCCAGCAGTTGGAGAGTCGAACTGAAAAACACAGTCCTTGAATCTTCCTTCTCAACCATCTATAGTAAAGAAAAGGTTGATGACCATGTGCCATCAATGCCAAAAGACACTGATTAGTTTTTCCTCAACCGTGGTGAAGTAAGTGTTTTAGGTATAGCTCTCTCTTTTGGTTGATGGGCAGTTGAGCCAACATTGTTACTGATGGAAAACTATGATGAGGAGTTGAATTATGCATCAGCCATGAGCAAAATGTTCCTTAATAACAAAGAGAGGAACAGGAGGGTGTCTCTGGACTACAGTGACACAGTTATTCCCAGAGCTGAAACACTTTATGAATGTAATCCATCGTCTCTTTTCTCCTCCCAATTGGGTCACCTTTGTTTCCGTGAAAGTGATGAGTCACCGCCTGTTTTCAGTAGTCCTCAGATGATGTTATCTAACTCACCTTTACTGCTGTTCTTCTGGCCACTTGCACTAGCTCAGGGAACACATGTGACTGGGAGAGGAAGACACATTGAAAATGGCAACCTCTCCCTGCCTGGGCTCGGATCCATCGTCTAATTGTGGTGGCGTTCTTGCCTCTCTGTCAACATCTCCAAGATTAGCTCTGATGGGTCAGCAGGGGTGCACCGATAAACTTAGATTGCATTTTACTCCTGCTTGTGTGATCATTAGAGGGAGAAAAAAAAAGTCTTTGAACAGCTCCCTCTGATGAGCCGTTCAGCCATGACACAGCCTGATGATCGTGGACAGATCTCAAATAGGCAGATGCTCAAAGAGATGTGGTGTCTGTCAAAATAATGCTAATCTTCTGCTCAAAAAGAGCGCATAGTTATTTTATTTGCAGTGGCGATGTTTGTTGACAACCTCTTCGAATGCTGACATCATGCAGCACTCACTCCCCCCCACCCCCCGTCCAAAGATACAAGTCTTTCAACCCTGGTCCTGTTTGATCCAATGGAAATAAGAAACAGCGTGTTGTATCCAGGCAACAAGTTCGTTGCCAGGTGACAGATACAGAGGTCCTGAGACCAGAGACTGCATGTAACAATTCCACATGAATAAGACAAGGCAGAACATCAGTCACCTCCTGCAACTCACACATTTCTTTGATAATCCTACTTTTATCACCTTTACCATTAATGTCAAAGCAAACAATACAAGTCTGTTTGCCGTCATATGAACAGTGGCCTCCCTTTTTCTTGAATGGTAACAAATGCAACGAACCTTGCACAGGAGTGGCTGAAGCGACAGTAAAACTCAATGGCAGGAAACTGATCTCCGCACCTTAATCAGTTTGCCTAATTGCTGCATGGAATCACGATGTGCACAGTGACAGCTTATCAGAGAAGATATGTATCCACCAGCAAATATGAAAACAGCCATAAGTGGTGGGATTATCAAACGTGTTTCTGCCAGAACGCTGGGCCTTTCATGTGGCAGCCATGAGCAGAGATAATGATCATTTCCAAGGCGCTTCAGCCGACAAATCCACCGCCACCATTAAAGGCTTTCACTCTCCCCCGGAGCTGTGTGGGGCGACTGTATACTTTAACTTTGATTTACATGCAGCTGCTTTAGCGGGAGGCATTTGTTTACCAGGGTCTATTTAGCTCAAGTAAAAACTCCGATTTGTAAAGCAAATATTGGATGGTTGACTGTATGTTCTACTTGGAACATTAAACCTGCACTAATCAATATTTTCATATTAACCTTGTTTTTAGAAACAGCAGGCAAAAAAGGCTAATTTTCAAACTAATTTTATGCTAGCTGCCCAGAGCAAAAAATGAAAAAATTAACAACTAGCTGGTGAAGAAATTCACCAAAGTTTCAGCTAAAGTTTCAGATTGTTCTCTCAAGTTGGTTGAGACCAAAACAGAGCTAAAAAGAGAGTGAGTATTGGATTAACATTTATCAAGATGCCAACAAGATACCTCCGTATAAATGCTAATGTTGCTCCATATATGCTGGATGTGTAAATAAGCAGTTGTTTGCTAACAAGTAAGCAGTAGCAGTAACACATTTAAAATATGATAATGTCAGTGTTGTTGAAATTTAGTAATGTTTTATTTTATTCCATAAATTCTTTATAATTTTCTAGGAAATTACCTTGAAGAACCATGTAATTTGGCACTAATAACAGGTAAAATAGAGACAGATGGCAGCTGGTATACCGACGATAACTGATCTCAATGAATTGCTAAGCTAGTGTGACCTTTTAGTCAGTGCACTGCAGGTCAGCTGAAAATGCAGAAATCTGCAATTTGTCTACAGGCAATCATACAACTCAATATGTATGAAGAATAAAGTTTCTAATGATAAAATAATGACAAATGAATACTTTTAGGTTTAAATGGAATGGTTATTTCTAGAAAACTGCCTCTGGATATCTACTGCTTTTTAGCTCAACTTACTAAACCTGCTAAAATAAAAATTTATAGTCTGTTTTTTTTTACTATAATTAGTACCAAAATACATACTTCTTTCAAGGAAAAAAGAAAATATTAGGAAATAGCAACCAGTCTCAATAATGAAATAATGTTGCCATGTTTTTGAGTTTCTACGCAGCTTCAGTACTGTGATGGAAGTGACATTCATGAATATTTCAGAGAAAATACACCTTTCTAGATGAACACGGAACACTAGTCCCATGTTTCAGAATTCCCTCAAAGAAAAAACATTCAGACCATATTTGTGTCTCTGCCGTATGAAAGGACACCACCATAATCAGGCCTTTGCTGCCATCCTCATGTTGTGTCTGGAAAAAACAGAATTTAAAAAGATGGAGACAAGAAGCAGACTGTGATGATCTGCCATTCTCAGCCTGTCCTCTAGGAAGGCATAATTCTTGAACAAGACACGACTGCTGGAGTTTTGACTGGTTAGTGTGACTGGGGTTGTAACACAAACCAAACTCCAACAGGAAATGATCAGTGTAGGTGTGTGTTTGGGTTGTAGTCACAGACTGTATAACACTGTAAGAAATGAGAAACTTCAGTTAGTTTGGGCACTTTATGACTCAGACATCAATTTGACTCTAAAATCGTTTCTGTCCAGTATTTAAAGATTGGTTCACCCAAATTACAAAAAATATACTTCAAGTTGTATCTCTCTAGACATAAGTTTTGGTTTCATTTACCCAGATTGTGAGGCCTTCAACTCAATACAATGAAGTTGGATGTAATTTTATTTGTGGTGCGCACGGCTTTGAAAAATTAAATGTAAAAAGATCATTTGCAACTTTTTTTTTCCAGAATCCATGTCCCAGTCTTCAAAGAGACTCTTTGTTTGGTCTGTGGATTATGCAAAGAAACCAGGACATGATGTCTGTTATCTTCTCATCACCAGTACACTATCTGCTGCCAACAATGATATATTATGCTGCTTTCTATTTAAAGATCAGTTAAAATGAAGTATTCTCCCTCAGGTGAAATATTTCTCATGTCATTAAGTACATGTGCTGCTATCTATAGACATTTTATTCAAGTGTGCCAATCCAGTCTTTTTCAATTGCTATTTCTGATGGAAGGTCATGATTTGTCTTTCTTACTTGATTGAAGTCCTTGGACAGTCTACTTTTGATATTACAATACACATTTGAATATTAAGTTTGTACTTTATATCATACATTGCATCACATGCTTCTTCTGGTATACAGTAGTTTTTTTCTCTAATGTATTATTCAACTACTTTTTGTAGTGTATCCTTTTATTTACATCTATGGGATCAAGTCTATCTTGTAGTAAACACAGTGAGGCTGTCACAGTTCTTGTGGGAAAGTGTTTGCCTGCCATCTAGTGGACATACTTGTGCATTGTATGGTTGTCCAATGTTTTCTGCTGGTACCTTTTTGGCACCTGATGCTTTATACTCAGCCCAACAATCCAGATCTACTGGACAGGATATCAGAAACTGCATCTGTGTCACCATGGCCTAAATTAGCCTTGAACATTATTTTTCTCATAATGGGGAACATTGAAAAACCCGGTGTGACGACCACTTTTTATTTACATTTTATTAATTTTTATATATATTTTTACCTGAGCCACCTTTATTGATATTCCAGACACAGTCACACAAATTGATTAAACAGATCAAGCCCGAATTATCTCATAACAAAAAATATAACAAAGAAAGTGAAAATCAAGAATGCTTCACTGTTACCTCAATATGCAGCAACAACTTTTGCAAACAAGGTTTTTATTCGATCAGCATTTGATTTCAAGGCAAACACCATTTGTATCACAACAGAAACTAACTTTCAGTACATCTTACTGTGTTCACATGTGCTAAAATCTACAAACCCATGCTGTCTTAAACAAAAACAATATTTTTGTTAACACAAGCTCTTCTTTTATCGCTAGGGTAAAAAAAACAAAACAACGAAAAAAGGACACTCAGGTGTGATTCTGTATTCATTAGAGACATTACTTAAACAGTGCTTTCAATGTTTTATTTCTATTATAGTCCAACAAGTCCTTATTCAGACAGCAGGCAGCCCTCAGAAGACCTCCAGGTCTGCAGAGTTGTAGACTACCGGTGTCTCCTCTATACCAACAGCAGTTTCCTCCTGGCCCTCTTCTAACTCTTCTGCAGCCTCCTCGAGTGATTCCAAGGCCTCGTTGGTGTCGCTAGCAAAGGTCTCCCTGGAAACATCGTCGTGCTCCTGCAGGTTCAGTGTGCCAATGGCCTGCTTCATCTTCTTGGCCACAACGTGCCGCCTCCTCTTCTGGGCGGCCTTCTTGTTCTTGCAGTCCTTCTGCTGTTCGTCGAAGAAAATCTTCCTGATCTGGGCCTTGGTGATGCTGGGTGTGTTCTTCAGCAGGTTGAGATACACTCCACCGGGTGTACGTCGCCTGCTGCCATCCATGGTGTACACACCGCCGCTTTCCTCCAGCGTGGAGGTCTCTCCCAGCAGTTCTATGGCTTTTTTCTTTCCAATGACATTAACAACGCGCTCTATCAGGTCTACTTTAGGCTCTTGCAGTCTGTGTGCTATCTCATCCGCCACCTTGTCATCAGGGTCGTCCTCTGTGATCTCATACCGGCCCTTAATGTCCATCTCAGCTCGGGGGCCCAGTCTCTCTTTAGCTGACCTCTTCCTCTTTGCATCACCTCCTGCCCTCTCCTCTGACCCCTGGCCCTTCATGTACTCCTCCAGCTGGGCGTCCAGCATGCTCACTTCTCCATCATCCTTGGACAGCTTCTCAAGCTCCCTCTCCTTCTCCATTATCTTACGGGCCAGGACGTAGTTATAAGTCTCCACATTTCTGTTGGACATGTTAACGTCACCCTCCATGCCAAATATGCCAAGCTCTGTAGTTATGGCATCCTGGCACTGCTCCTGCACCACAGAGCCCCAGATATTGTTCACCTTGCGGCCTGCCATCGCCCCGGGGTCGAGCATGCGGGTCGGACCTGGCCGGGCAATGCAGGCAGGCGGCTGTGGAGCGTTGGACACCTTCTGGCGCTTCCGGCGCCAAATAGCAGCCTCCTCGTCCGACGAGGCCGCGTCGCTGTCGCTGGAATCCGCCGTCATGTTGCGGTAGGCGGCTGCAGAGGGCTGTGCAGCGGCTCTGTTCTGGAAGGGTTGGCCGCTGAAAGCTGGAGGAACCTGGGGTCGAGCTTGTGCTGCTGCGGTTCCCATCTCTGATTCCGAGCTGGACCCCGAGATCTCGCCATCTTCCAGATCACCGTCCATGAGATCTCCACCACCCGCCATTTCTTGCCTGGAAGCCACACCAAAGATAATGGCTGTTGACTGCTGTTTTAATACATCTGCTAACTTAAAGTTTAGGCCACTAATTCGCTGCAATATCTAACTTTGACATTAAAGCATTAGCTAGCAGCTAACGACAACACAGAACTTAATATTAGCTCCGACAGAGAAATACAGCAGCTGACTCCCGGCTAACACACAGACTCTCGGCTCTGCAATATATTGTATTTTAGCTTTGTTTGGCTCTTACACTCACAATGAGTTGCCGGGTTGAGGTTGACAGTCAACAGACTAACTTGGGGCCCCGCTGAAGAAAATTCGCGCTAAGCTAAAGTCATACTTCCTCCCCTACTTTCAGACCCTATCAAAATAAATCCAGCATTAGAAAGTTTGGAACATGTCCTTCATCTAAAATGACTGCAAAGCATTTATTATATCAGAAGTATATCATTATGCTGCAAACTTAATCTTAAAGATTCTAATTAATTAATTAATTTCTAAATTAAGCTAAATGTTCTCTCGTGAGTATCTTGTATCGTAGCATTTTACGGACATGCACAGATGTAAGAATTGAAAATGGGGCAAGGTGCTCTGAATAATAAATGCTTAGTTTCTATAATGTAAATATACCTTTTTAGGTCTTCTTCATCCACCCTGATTTCATTCTTTTCCTTTTCCATAATAACTTTTGCTTATATTATCACATTTGTATGACTACTTTTATATCTCTATATATTTTAACAGTTTTAAAAAGTCATCTCACCTTTTTCCCCAAAACTTTCTTTATTTACAACAAAGAGGTACAACAACAATTGTCATACAAAAACAGTTTTAAAAAAGACTTTGTACAAACCAGAGTCCATTCATTATATGTCCTTTTAGAGTTCAAATAAAAATGTACTTGCTTTAAAATATTGAAAGTCTTCTAAGCTTTTTTGTTCCTCACGTCTTTGATTACAGTGCCATACTCCTTGAGTTTAACAATAAACCGATGAAAGCAGGGTTTGGAGCGGACCATTTAGATTTGTGGATGTGAACTTTACCGAGCAACTGATCAGCAGCTGAATTGAATACAATATATTGCTATCCAACCCACTGAACACAAAATACAACTTAACATCAAATACATCAATCTGTACATTAGTAGATCTACCCATGTTCCTATTTATAAAGTTTTGCATATCCAACAAATTTGAGTGAGCACAGTGAAAAAACAAATGAAATATTGTTTCCCTGTCTGAATTGCAAAAAATACACGCAGAGTCTCTTTCCAACATTACTTTGAAAATCATCTCGCTTGCGCCCCGGTGGATGTTGCGTGATGATTGCGTCATTGAAAATTGCACTTGCGCAGGGTGACATAAACAATATGGCTGGGTCCTTACAGCGCCTCACATCTGCCGGGAGATATCTCCTTCAGAGACATTTACTGAAGACTAATTCTCTTAGCAGGGTAAGAAGAATGTGTTTACAGACATTTATCCGACCTAACGCTTCTTTAGAAGCTGTCAGTATATAGCATTAGATATAAAGACGTATCTGTGGTGTGTAATCTGACGGGGTAAGCCTCTCGACATGGCTCTGTGTTTGCTATGTCACCATGACTAGCTGTTGAACCATGTGTGTGTACCAGATATTCCTGACGTTGTGGGGACTTGCCTCCCTTATGGGGACATAAAGCAAGTCCCCTTAACGTAAAGTATTAATTTTAGGGTGAAGACTTGGTTTAAGGTTAAGGTAAATTTAGGGGTTTATTAAGAGGTAGGTTAGGCTTACGGTTAGGCATGTGGTGGTAATGAATGTAAGTCAAAGTAACGTCCTCTGAAATGATGGAAACACCATTGTGTGTGTGTGTGTGTGTGTGTGTGTGTGTGTGTGTGTCCTCTCCCTGCAGCTCTCAGCAGGACAGCACAGACTCCGGGCGACTCAGGCTGCTCACCAGGTGGCCCTAAATGTTCCTGAAACCAAGGTGACCTCCTTAGAGAATGGGCTCCGTGTGGCTTCTGAGGATTCTGGGCTCCCCACATGCACTGTAAGCTACTTTTGGATGGATGGATACAAATACAAACAAGATACAGATAAATTTTATGTGTTTATATTGAAATTAGAGCTAGAGCAATAAATTAGCTTATTGCAGATGTATCAAAGTTGAAATTGCAGAACAGAATTGCCAAACTAGGATTGATGTAACTTAGAAACAGTGTCACCTTTGTATAGTTCAAGTGTCTTTCAGCTGTGAAATTTCCTGCTTTAGCTTTGTCACAGTTTGATCCATATTGAGATTATTTATGTAGTTATATTATGATTATTTTATGAATACTTATTTTATTATTTTCATTTTCTATTTTTCTATTATGCAGCTTTGTTATTTATTTAACTGTGGTAATTTTACATCATTGTCTCCTTGGGTTTTATTGTATGTAAAGCACTTTATAAACACTGTTTTAAGAAAAGTGCTATACAAATAAAGTTTAGTATTATTTGTTATTATAATAATACATTTAAAATATTTGCCTATATATCATTATCAGCTTTTTAAAACTCAGTCAAATTCAATAAGGAGAGATCAGTTGGAAGTGTTTAACAATATATTTTGATGTTAGCAACAGAAAGATTTTTGGTGATTAGACTCCATTGATTTAAAGAATCTTTATAAAGCGTAAGCTCCTATGAAGATAGGAGATAGAACAGGATCCCACTGGAGTCTAGATGCTGGTGGTGGAGTGGAGTCAGCAGGTGGTTGATGGAAACCTTTGGATGAGTCTCCTCATTCATTCATTCATTCATTTCTGACTTCTTCCAGGTGGGCCTCTGGATAGACGCTGGCAGTCGCTATGAGAATCAGAGAAATAATGGCACGGCACATTTTCTGGAACATATGGCATTTAAGGTGAGATGATAACAGTGCAGCTGCATTTTTAATGTTTCTTATTTGCACATATCATATTCAAGAATAATAAAGAAAACACTGTAGTTTAAAACATACTCGTAAAAGACCTGCAAAACTTGCTAGAAGCACATGGAAACAGTGGAAATCTGTAGGGCAACATAATTAAAATAATTACATGAATATAACATGCATGATTAGGGAAACAAAGAACAGAGTGTACGTTTTTGTTCTTATATTATAAAGCATATTCTAATGTTTGTTATCTGTGTGTGTGTGTTTGACAGGGTACCAGGAAGCGCTCCCAGCTGGATCTGGAGTTGGAGATTGAGAACATGGGGGCGCACCTGAACGCCTACACATCCCGGGAGCAGACTGTGTATTACGCTAAGGCCTTCTCCAAGGATCTTCCACGAGGTACGATGTGGTCAGAGGAGCTTAATGTTACAGGGAAAAACAAGTCCAAAAGGCATTCTGGGAAATGTAGGAAATCACTGAATGAAGTAAATGATGTAAGTTGAAGGAAAGCTGGTAAACAGCACAACCGTTACATTTCCCTCCCAAAAATTTGCTATTTTTTTCCCCCCTCAAGCTGTGGAGATCCTGGCTGACATCATCCAGAACAGCATGCTGGGCGAGGCAGAGATCGAGAGGGAGCGAGGGGTGATCCTCAGAGAGATGCAGGAAGTGGAGACCAATCTGCAGGAAGTGGTCTTCGATTACCTGCATGCGACCGCGTACCAGTCCACAGCACTGGGCAGGACCATCCTGGGCCCCACTGAGAACATCAAGTAAGACACACAACTGCTTTGATTAGTGGTGATAAAGTCTGGCTTTCTGTTCTCTTCTCTGTTGTACATCTCTGTTCCATGCTGTGAGTCAGCTGTGTGTTTGGTTGATTGCAGGACGATTAACAGAGGAGACCTGGTTGAGTACATCACTACTCACTACAAAGGCCCCAGAATAGTGCTGGCTGCTGCTGGAGGTGAGAGCTCTTAATCTCCCCATTTGTTTGGTTCATATGGGCTGATATGATGCACATATCGTTTGTTTGTCACTAGCATTTAGCAGTTTTTCACTGTGTTTACTGAGAATAGTAAAACAATAAGAATCAGGCTGATGGGGATGATAGGCACCTTGGTCGTCTATCTTAAGTATTAATGAATGGAAGACACTAACGAAAGTAAACTGACATTGAGAATATTATGTCATCTGTTTTCAATCAGGAGTTTCTCAGGATGAGCTCATTGATTTGGCCAAATATCACTTTGGAAAGCTTCCTGGCAGATATGAGGGCGAGGCTCCGGCACTTCCTCCGTGCCACTTCACAGGAAGTGAGGTAGGGAGGTAGTTTTCAGTCTTAACAATACCACACATCACCACACAATAAATCCACAAAAAGAAATCAGGTAAAATATGACATCAGACTGCTGAATGTGTCGCACCTGTTGCTCGTCAGATCCGCGTACGTGACGACAAGATGCCCCTGGCTCATATCGCCATCGCAGTGGAGGCGGTCGGGTGGTCGCACCCTGACACCATCCCTCTCATGGTGGCAAACACTCTGATTGGAAACTGGGACCGCTCGTTTGGTGGAGGAGTGGTGAGTGTTGATGAAACTTCACATTTTAATCTGTACCTTTTCTTTACACATCTTCCGTCACAATGGACACCACAACTTCTCACACATGTACATGTTTTCCTGCAACATATTTCTGAACAGACAGACAGCAGTGTGTATGTAATAATCAAGCAGCAGACACTGCACAGGTCCTGCTCCAGTGCTCTTACATCTCTGCTGTGTCCTTTGTGAACCCAGAATCTGTCCAGTAAGCTGGCTCAGATGGCCTGTCAGGGAAACCTGTGCCACAGCTTCCAGTCCTTCAACACCTGCTACACAGACACAGGCCTGTGGGGGCTCTACATGGTGTGTGAGCCCGGCACCATCAACGACATGATGCACTTCACTCAGATGGAATGGTGAGTACACTCACACTGACAGGAAAATCAGATTTACTATAGAAATTGGTAAGTTTAGACCTTGTTTGCTTAACTTTTTGTCTTTGCTCCCTGTCAGGATGTCTCTTTGTACGAGTGTGACGGAGAGCGAAGTGGCTCGCGCCAAAAATCTGCTCAAGACCAACATGCTCCTGCATCTCGACGGTAAGGCAGCATCACATCAGGCAGCACTGATTATCAGAGAAGCAGTGAAGTTCCTAACATCATCGTGTTTATTTAATCTCTCTCCAGGATCCACCCCTATCTGCGAGGACATCGGCAGGCAGATGTTGTGCTACAGTCGCAGGATCCCTCTGCATGAGCTGGAGGCCAGAATAGACGTGAGTGGATACAGTCACTCACTATACAGCCTCATATACTTCCATCCAGTGTAATGGCTTCTTTACTGATACTCAAGAAAATGATATCTGATAGAGGGCTCATTGTGAACTACCAATCTTGTCTGGAAAGGAAACTATTAATTTTGCCAGAAGTGTAGGTTTACAATCTTTCAAGTCTGTCCTAAATAAATCCTCACTTATCTACATTGTTAACACTTCCTAACACAACTGTGATGTAAGAGATGGTTCACAAAATCCACAGCACTCATTCTGTGCTAAAAAGGCATTTCCTTCATTCTCTCACAGAGGCAATTTTATACTGAAGACTTCTGAAGATAGCCACCTGATTTAGCTAACTCAGACTGCTGACACTTCATATTAGCCTCAACTGCACATTACAATGAATTTCCTCCTGTTACAATAGTGTTAGGAAGGAATCTATCTCCATTTGAGTGTTGTTTTAAGATGTACTGGGGAAAAAGTGACTTAGCCTTTAATGGTGACTTTGCTGCATCCGTAGACACAAATAACAACCTCAACTAACAAAAATACCTCAAATGTTCAAGTAATTTCTGTTCAAACTACCCTCCTCTCCTGAAATGGTGCCACATTGGCTTACAGAATGATCCTCACTGTTTTCTGTCCCAAACCAACATCCTCTTTCAATGAGAAATATCACAAAAGTAGTAAATATACTGTTTTATTCAGCCTTTAAGTTTTACTTTGTTCCACATGCTTAGTAGAATTTAATGGAAACTCAAAAGTATAAGATGGAGAAACTGTTTCTGTGTCTAATATTTTCTAAATGTTTTATCTGCCCTTCAACAGGCCATCGATGCTACCACCATTAAAGATGTGTGCACCAAATATATCTACAACAAAGCTCCTGCCATCGCTGCAGTCGGTATGTTGTTCATTTTTTTAATAATGGATTTAGAGTAATCTTGTTCAATACTTAACCTGTTTTGGAGGAATTCTGTTCTACCTCGTATGTAGCATCTGTCTCTGAACTCATGAAAGCTCAAGTTGCTCTGTGTAAATGTGACATGAAGGCAGCAAGAAGAAACCTTTGTTGAGTCAGTATTCAAGAATTTTAAAAGGTGATTTCAATCAACTGCATACAGGAAGAGAGGAAAAATATTGTTTTAAGACACAGTTTGAATGTGACACTGTGTGGGTGGAGGAAATGATTGTACAGGGACAAAATGCTCTGCTTCCGTTTTTTAAGCTGCAAATTTCTCCCAAAGTGCAGCTTTAATGTGTCCTGGTTACATAATGTGGACTGGACTGTCCTTTTTTTAATATATCTAATGATGCAGTAAGTTTTCAGAGGTACTATAAATTGAACTTCAATGTTAGCCTAATATGTAAAGTACCAATTGGTTGCAGTTGCTCTGAATGGATTTAAATGAGACTACAGTTTATTACAAATCCATAAGTTATGATTAAATTGTACCAACCAATATACTTGCTGAGATTTCAGAGTATAGTTACATTGCCAAAAGATAGGATCAACAGGGCAACAAACACAAGCACTGAGACAATTAAACAAGCTGACAGTTCGGTTACCACTTTATTTTGAGGAAAAACTGAGAGTTAGAGTTTAACCAGGAAGTCTGTCTGTAAACTGTGATGGATGTTAGTTTCAGCAAACATTTCACTGTTCATCTTTTGTTTTCTCTTTCAAATAAGTTTGGCTAGCCTGGGAGTTTGTTTAAAACATGTCTAACTGCTCATGTTTGTTGCTCCATTGGACCTATTTTTGGCAATAACACTGTGTTCCCAGCAATTATTTTAAGTACAGTGTTATATCTGATAAAACTGATGGCCTAACAAAATAAAACCCAAGTTGGCATAAAACACACTTTCCTTTTTGTCTCAGGTCCAATTGAACAGCTGCCAGACTACAACCAGATCCGCAGTGGAATGTTCTGGATGAGAACCTGAGCCCGACACCTCTGAAGACACCTCACACATCAACTGTACAGCATAGAAACACAAACTCCGTATTTAAGTATTGTCTGTAGTATTTTTTCCTCCTTTAATTTTTTTATTATAAAATAAAGACCAACACAATAATGTTAAAATAACACAGAAACTATTGTCTTTTGTGGTTCTTGTCATTTTTTACTCTTGGCTGCAACCTGCTCCTGTGCTGCTTTCTTGGCTTTAACCATCTCCACCAGTTCCTGCCAGACAAACAGAACAAATGTTAGAAGACCAGCATTATTTGTACACTAGTTTATATTCCGGCATTTCTATATTTCATCTAAAAATTTCAGCAGCAACACCTAAACCTACAGCCAGCAAAATGACCATAAAGTTGACTCAACACCTTTATGAGACATGCAGGGCTGCTCATCAGACTCAAACTGTTTATGCTAGGTAGACCTCATATACTGAAAATTGAGCCTTAATACTAGTTAGCTGGTAACAAGTCTAAAATCCAACAACAGACCAGCGTGTTATCTTACCTTGTACCTCTTCATACAGTCTTTCTTGTTTCGTCCGGGGACGGCGGCTGCGATCTTCTCCCACCTCTCAGGTGTGCTGACTGGATAGGTCTTCAGGGCTTGTTCCAGAAGTTTCTGTTCCTCTGTGGTCCAGGGGGCAGCGTTACCCTCACCACCAGAGGCTGAGGGATGACAGACAGCAGGTCATTGTTACACACCTCTTAGGAATATCTGACACTGATCGGACTGTGAATGTGTTCTGAGGTTTGGTTTCTGACAAGGCTCTCCAGGTTCAAGTTTTACTGTGTTTACTGCTGCATGTTCAGAAGAAGGATGATTCTACATGGAGGTTATCACACATATATACAACTTGTCATTTGCTGAATATTTCTCTAACAGTTAATTCATTGAGCAATTTCCCTCCCTTCCAACAAATTAAACAGCCCACATCAAGAACACATGACTGGAGGAATCTTTTTTTTTCACAGTTAGGATATAAACTATGACATAACAGATGTAATGCTGACCAGTCTTGACTTAAACTGCCACTGTTGTGTTCTTGGTCTGTTAATGACATTTTTGATACAGTTACACAGATATCACTCACCGTCAAACCTCTCGGAGGGCACAGCGTTGTCTATGGAGGGTGCTACTGAAGAGTGTTCCTTCTTGAACTTCTCAAAGGCTTTTCTGTTAATCTCATCTTTCTGTAGCGGATCTGAGGAGATGACAACAGGACATCTTATCTTCATGATCAATGATGGTACATATAACTGCATTCCACTTCAATGTTTATATTGTTATATCTGCTTAAAATTAACTTTATCAGCACAGTCAAATATTTATATCCTGGCACTGTTTTTGTTTTAAAAACCACCAAAAGAAAAATGAAAGCATTCAGTAATGCAGAACTTTACAGCCCTGAATGTGGTTTGGAAATTTTATAAATCAATCCTTCAATCTTGTTTTCCTCGTATCTGAGCATACCTAGCCGCTGTAGATTCTTGGCTTTGTTGATGACATCTTTGGCTGTCCTCTTCATGCCGCTGGTGGAGTGTAAGTTCATATAGTTGGCAATAACTTCCCATCTGGATGGAAAAACAATGAACACTATAAAATCATATTAAAAATAACTTTTTGGATTCATATCCAAATAGAGTTAATTTCTCCCCAAGTCGCATCAACACATGACAAGACGTTTACATCATGATGTGACAAATAAAGCTGACAGAAGAATAACAGAGTGGACCAAAAATCCTTGGAGGGAGGAACAAAAACATTCCACTTGTACTGGTGAGTAAGAAGAAATAAATGTATCAACCGCTGCTCTAACAAACATCTACAGAAAAAAAAAAAGGGGTCACTTTCCGTTGTCGAGAACTTTTTTTGGAATACGACGATGATCACATCAGTGATAAGCACATATTTTGCAGGCAATATTTTGCCAGTAAAACCACCTAAAATAACCCCGCATACTGAAAAACATGAGCAAGCCATCGAGCTCATCACTGCCCTGCAGAGTTACTATTTTAATCCTGAGTGTCTACCTGGCGTTGGTTCCAGCAGGGAACAGGTTGACAGCTTTGATGAGCAGCTGGAGGTCTTCCTCGTTCCAGCCCTTCCCTCCGCCTCCTCCTCCTCCGCTGGCCTGCTCGGCGCTGCGAGCCGCCTGCCTGGCCTGAACCTCTGCATCCCTCTCTCTCTGCAGCTGGGCGTTCACCTCCTGCACCTGAGTGGAGGGACAGACATTTGTACACTGGTGAGGACTTTATATACACTGACAAAAAATCTTTACAAAGAAAGTGCTATGTCCTTTCATACCTGCTTGTCCACTGCTATCTTGCTGTCCTCTTTTGAGCCTGAGGCCAGGATTTCATTCAGTGACTGCAGGCTGGAAACAGACAACATAAACTAATGTTCAACATCTCCTGGCCCCAATTTTCCAAACTAAATGTATCCCTTGAAAGCATTCAAATTCATAAAAGTGATGATCTACTTTACTCTACCTTGTCAACTCCAGCCTATCACAGAGCTTCTCCACCTCCTCCATCATTTTCACACTGTCTGCTTCATTGTCAGCAAAGTAATTCCAGTTCTGCGGAGTGAAGAAAGAGGACATGAATTAAAGCACCATGGTTCATGCAGATCTCAGGTATCTGCACAGTTGTGAGACTAGCAAAGAGTGTTTCTATGAGAGTTGACCTTGCAGGTAGTCCTGAGTTTCTGCCTCTCCTTCTTGATGGCCTTCTTCTGGATCTCCTTCTCCTTCTTGGCCTGCTGGGCCACCTGCTTGGCCTCCTCTTCCTCCTTCTCCTTCAGCAAACGAGCCGCCTCCAACTCCGCCTGACGGGCCTGTAACACACATATAACTGACTGATCAACATTTGACAAAGCGATAACAGAATCTCAAAATAAGAGTCAACAATTACGTAAACTACAAATTTCCCAAGTCTTACACTGTTTCCATGTAAGGTTGAAGGTACCAACAGTCTTTACTGATGTTTCCAGCACAGTTAAGTTAAAGGACGTGTGGTATATCTGGTGTTCAGACCTTGAGTGAATGTGAATGAGACTTACTCGCTCCTTCTCCTCCTGCTCTCTCTTCTTGGCTTCAGCTTTAGCCTTCTTCTCAGACTCCTTCCTGGCTTTCTCTTCTTCTTTGAATTTCTTTATTCTAGGATCGCAGCTGTAGGCCGTATCTGCAAACAAACCAATACAACTCATCAATCTCACAGATATCTTTCATCAGTGATTTCCTGACTTGTGCACCATATATTGTTAAGGATTTTATGAAATATCTTATGGCTCTGTACCAACTAGTGTTCGTATTCTGTTCATCTCTTCTTTCTTCCTCTGAGCTCTGGAAGCTCGATTCTGCTTTTCGATCCATCTCCTCTCATCTCGACTGCAGGGGAAAAGTTAAAACAAGTCAGTCACACTTCAAAAGATCTAACGCACAGGTCTCCAAAATGTGTGTATTAGAGCCTCACCATTCAGCTTTTTCCTTTTCCTCTTCATCCAAGTATGAAAACTCTCTCCATGAATCAAAGTTGTACCTTTAACAGCAGAAATAATAGTTAAACTTCTACTTCTAACTTGTTTTAGACAGAGAGAAATGCTCTATTGCTGTTCTGACACCAGTTCTGAATCTGATTGTCAGCTCAATGGTGCATTCAAAGAACGACCTCTCATGGTATTTAAAAGAGGTAAAAACCTGAGAGACCATCTGGTTCACTTCAATCAGTACCAGCCCAAGCTGCTTTAGCACCTACTGTATCCCTGAGAGCAACCGTTGCTGTGCTTGTTGTAGTCAGTATAACTATACTTACTGTTGTAACAGTTTTAAACACCCTCATACAGGTAAAGAGAAGTTATTTCATGTCACACTAAGTCGCTCGTTTATCTCATCACTTGTCTTTGCGGAAAGTCATATGTTGGAAGGACGAATAGAGCTATGAAAACTTGCTGCTGAACACAGAAGTACTATCAGATGTAAATACATGAATTATCTAGTAGCAGCACATCCTGTTGAATTGAATCATCCTATTTCCTCTCTGAGATATATTGGTATTGAGAAAGTATCACTCCCTCCAAGAGGAGGTAACTTGGATGTTTTACTTTCCAGGAGTAAACACTAGTGGATCTGAGAGAACCCCGTCACCTCATGGATTAAATATAGATTATTGGATTATCAAGTTCTGCAGGAGGATTTGGATAAAACCGCAAAGATACTTTGTTGTTAAGATTAGCAATAATTCATCCCTCCAGCCTTTCCCAACTGCCTATTAAATTAGGGTTCCCATAACCTTATGCAACAGTATATCTGACATTATAAAATAAAAAATATTGGTAAATGTCTGGCACAGCCTTATGTCTTGACATTGAAAGTTTCTTTAGGCTTATTTTAGGTTTCTTATTACACCACAAAAAGGATGAGAACAAAGATTTTAACTCCTTGAACCAGTTTGATGGAAAGTGTATGGGTAAGTCTGACATGATGAATGACAATCTTGGGAGAATATTCATCTTCATCACCTCACCCCACCGTGACACTGACAAAGAAGACCATCTCTTACTTTCCTCAATCAACCTGGAGCATTCAGTCCTAGGGGCTATGATTATAATACCCAAGTATTTAATCCCATTAGGTTTCCACATGAATGGTGAATTACCCAAGTCAGTAGAAAAAGTATTACAGTTAAGAGCTATTGCCTCACATTTACTCCAGTTTATTTTGTATCCAGTAAAGTACTGAGTGTATTGATAAGCCGTAGCACTGATGGAATAAACTGCACAGGTTTACTTAATGTTAATACAATGTCATCTGCATATAAGCTAAATTTAAAGTCACAGCCTCCTGTTTCAATGCCCTCTAGTTTTTGGTTATGTCTGACACATGCCAGAGGTTCCAAAGCTAAAACAAAGAGCATCAGTAAGACTGGACAACGCTGGCGGGTAGAGCGAGTAAGACAAAAGGGTTTAGACAAAATACTGTTAGTTTCCACAGAAGAAATGGCACCATTATGTAATGATTTGACCCATTTTAAAATATTTGGACCAAAGTCAAATTTAAACATTGCAAAGAATAGATACAGTTATTCTATTATTCTATTCTATTCTATTCTAGACTTTCTCTGCATCCAGTGACAAAGCTACAGCTGGCTCCACAGAGAGGGCTTCTTTATAGATAATGTGGTACAGTCTTCTCATGTTACTGGATGATAAACGCCCCTCAACAAATCCAGTCTGGTCTAGATGGATCAGAGAAGGAACAACCTTGGATAACCTTAAAACCAAAAAGTTTGCAGACATTTTATAATCATTATTGAGGATGCTAACAGAACGCTGATTATTAATTTCTGACAGAGCTTTCCCAGATCTTGGCAATAGGCACTTCCTACTATGTCATTGAATAATTTAAGACAATTCCAGTGAAGAACTCTTCTATTTCTCAAATATTACTCAGACTCTGAAGCATATAATTTAGAATAGTATTCCCTGAATGCCTCATTTGGGTCCAGGGTGACTGACCCATCATTCTTTCTAGCTGATGATAACGTTTTAACATTTTGCCTGCTTTATCACCTCACTGAAGGCCTCTGGATGGTTTTTCTCACCCTAATGGTTGAATATGATTGTCTAATCACCATCAGATGTGCTACTAAGGTGTGGCCTACATAACACACCAGTGCCTGTGTCCTACTATTATTGCTGATTTTGAAGAAGGCATTAGGGCCGAAGCGTCATCTAAATAAAAGAGAAATGCATATGGAACCAGAGTGTGCAATACTTTTCTTCCTGCCCCCAAGAACTCTGCCACTTACCAAAAAGAGTAAAAATTATCCACGTCTTCGAAAGAGGACTCCATGGTTCCCAGTTTGGGCACGTGCTTTTTGGAAGACCATCTGGCATTTCTATCAAAAACGGGAGAGAACGCCTCGAAAAAGTTTTCTTTGCCTTCGCTCTTAGAAGGCACAGTGTTGTCAAAGGTGGGATCTACGCTGTCGAAGGCTCTCCTCTTCACAGGGTCTGACAGGACTTCTATAGCTGCAGTTCAAAAGATGACAAGCAGAGAAACATAAGGTGAGTTAAAGACCCCTCAGTGATAATATTAGTGTTGATAACAACCAGTAGCAGTGTAATATACCTTTAGTTATACAGGTGAAGTAGTCGTTGTCTCCTTCTACGATCTGTTCTCCAGCAGCTTTCCTCTTGTCGGGATGGTGCTTCAACACGATCGCTTTGTCTGTTGAGAAACAGCAGAGAATGTGAGTAAAATGACTTATTGTAAGAAACGGATCCATGATGGCAGGAGGAGGAAACATACTCACGGGCAGCTTTGATCTGTTTCTGAGTGGCTTTGTACCTCAAGTGGGGGAGACCGAGGACAGAATAATGATCTTGATTCTGACAAAAAGTAACAACACAGAGATGAAATAGTTATATATACCTAGTGTGAACATTAATGTCCAGCTTAGAAATAAAAATATTGACAATAAAAATCATTTGACAGGATGTCAACAGTGTTCATTTACATATATGGGTAAATAATTTGCCAATTCCGGGGATGCATTGATCAAATATCACAAAAAAATATATGTTAAAACCAAAAATGAAATGTGGAACCAGAGAAACTTTCTGCAACAGAATTCTTTGATTTTGAACTGATACCTTCCAGTCTTTCGGGTCCAGTGTTCGGAGCATGGCGTATTCCTCCACCTGAAACTCCTCATCCTCTGACTCCTCGGAGGACACCTGCTCCTCCTCCAGCTCCTGAAAAGAGGCGGAAGCATTCCTGTTCCTTCTCCTCACAAAGGCCTCGAACCAGCGCCCCACCGGCTCCACCTGAACCTGCACAGAGGCTGAGGAGAGAAACAGAAGTCTGCTTTAAAAAAGAAGTTTTTAAAAACTTATACCGATACATTGCAAACATAATATAAACCTTGATAAAGATCCCTTATTTTTCATTGTAATTATTCCATTCTATGCAAAACATTAAGGAGTTAAAGGGAAAGTTCACCCGAATTACATATGATTTATAATTTTATGCAAATGTATTATATTTCCTGTATGATTTGCTGCCATAGGCACTGAGCAAATATAATGCTAGTGTAATTACCTGGTTTGTATCTGGGTCAGATAGCACCAAATCTCAACTCAATTCAGTTAAGAGGAAGTGTACGTTTTTTATGAATTGGGGTGAACTTTCCCTTTAAAGGCAAAAAGGGACTACAACTTTGTTGTAGTGTTCAGTGAAACGGTGACAGGCCTGACTATCAAGTACAACAGGTGTTCAGACATTATGTAACAGCCAGATAATGAATATTTGACATGCGGACATATTGAAGACTGAAATGTCGCACAAGTGAAAGTGTTAAATATCATTTATCTGCCTACAAGCCAGTGCTGAGCTAATAAATCACTGCAGCAAGTGCAACCATGAGTGGGCAGCAGCTCAAACACATTATGCAACACAGTAAGAAACCCGTAAGACGAAAACTACAGAAGACACAAATAATGAAGAAGAGACTCTTCTGAGCTTTAAAAGAGTAGCTAATATTAGCTCAGTCCTTGCTGTCTGCCTTTCAGCTGGAAGCTAGTCTGAATATAACACCCTGTGCTGTAGCTCAGTTAGCTGCCTCCCTCCGGCCTCCTCCAGCTCTTACCGGCAGCGGCTTTAAAGAGCGCCGTCTCCTCTCCGTCCAGCGCTTCTAACAGCATTTTACAAAAATGGGCTACGCGAACATTCAGGTGCCGAAATTACCAAGTGAAAGCTTTGTAAAAGTGCTTAAGAAAGTGTCCCGCACATTCACACACCACATGGGCCTCAGTGCTCTCTACAAGTGCCAGATCGTGAAGACAAATTATTTTTCCTAGGACGGCGAAGTCATAACCCGCCCTCCTCTGCCTCTGATTGGCTAAGTACTCCTTGCCTTCTTTGGTTTGGTTGGTTAGGTTTAGGCATGATGAGTGAGATTGGTTAGAATTAGAGTAAGAATATCAGGGTAAGCCAATCAGAGGCAGAGTAGGGCAGGTCATGAGTTCGTCATCCTAGGAAAAAAAAATATCGCGATGGGGAACGAGTCTGCTGTCACGCCGCTAAAGAGTCCGTGTTACAGTACAGCGACGGCTCCTCAATACTTCAGTTCCGCTAGATTTATTTTAACTATTGCCTCTTCACAGAAAACCCAGCTATATTAATTGAAAAAATACAATATTCAACGTGTATTTATTTTTGGAAATTATAATAAATGTATTGTACATGTAAAGAAAATATTTTTAATGGTGGTACATCCTCAGTTAAACTCCGACCTTTACTTCCTGTAAGCAGAGCACAGCGGCGGAAGTGCAAAGCTGCTGTGTAATTGTGCCGTTTAGCTGTTTTTCTGTGAGGAGCAGTTTATTCAGTTTAAATATGCCGGATTATTTAGGAGAAGACCAAAGGAAGACAAAGGAGGAGGAAAAGGATGACTCACCTATCAGAGGTATATCGAAAAACCAAACTATTCTTTTAAAAAACATTTAACGTTAAATGTTCTTTGCTGAACAGAAGAGTCGTTATTAGCTGCCGAGCTAACGTTAGCTTAGCTCGGTAAAACTAAATTCTCTTATTTTCTACAAGCCAATAAAACTCGTCATTCATTAAATGTAACAAATAGTCAAGTTGTTTGCTGTGATAACACTTTACATGAAAGTAGCACCCATGTATGAGATGAATATGTATCAATGGGTAACGTTAGCTAGCGGCCCGCTGACTGATTGCAAACTCATTGACGTGTTTTCATCTTCAACACAGCTCTGGATGAAGGAGACATCGCTCTGCTGAAAACTTATGTAAGTATGTTCTTAGAAAAATTGTGCATCAATTGATTTGTCTTTGAAAACTGTGAAATTGAATTTGCATGATTATTAATTTCACGCTGCTTTAATTTAAGGGTCAAAGTACCTACTCCAGACAGATCAAACAGGTAGAAGATGACATCCAGCAGCTGCTCAAGAAGATCAACGAGCTGACAGGTAGGTGATGTACAAATAAAACCTCATGTTTTTGGTATTACCATGTCTTAGATTTCCTCAGCACAGAGCTGGCTGCAGATGTTATGACTGAGTGCTGGTTGTGTTTTTTTGGCTCTGATAGGCATCAAGGAGTCAGACACAGGCCTGGCCCCACCAGCTCTATGGGATCTGGCAGCTGACAAACAGACTCTGCAGAGTGAACAGCCACTGCAGGTGGCAAGGTAAAGTAAGCTGGGTGATAGTGACAGAATGAAATATTGCACTATTTTTGACTAATTACTAATAATTTAGCAATATTTTAGTCGAGCTTTAGAGCTTTCTGTACAAGTTTCAAGGTGATAGAGCTTCTTAGAAAAAATAAGCAATTTTCAATGTGGATGTGTGTATTTAAGCAGTTTATTGGTTACTCTTAACAGATGCACAAAGATCATCAATGCAGACTCCGAGGATCCCAAATACATCATCAATGTCAAACAGTTCGCCAAGTTTGTGGTGGACCTGAGCGATCAGGTGGCCCCAACTGACATTGAGGAGGGCATGAGAGTCGGGTGAGGCAGAATTACTACTTAAATGTGTTGAATAGTATTTAAAAGCAATTTTCTGATAAATATCTGTTTTTAAAACTCTGCTTACATCCTTGCTGTTCCAGCGTGGACAGAAACAAGTATCAGATCCACATTCCTCTGCCTCCAAAAATTGACCCAACTGTCACCATGATGCAGGTATGAACACACCAGGAGACTTTGTTATAAACACAAAACAATCTCTGAGCTAATTATATATTTTGTAATAAAATAAAATTGGTAAATAGGGAATTTAGATTATAGGACTTTTACTACAAATATATGAAAAATTGCAACATTGACACTGTAATTTCCAAAATGAGATTTCTCAGCTCGAGGAATGACTCTTTGTTGTCATGTTGTAGGTGGAGGAGAAGCCTGATGTGACCTACAGTGATGTCGGTGGATGTAAGGAGCAGATTGAAAAGCTGAGAGAAGTGGTGGAGACCCCCCTGCTCCATGTGAGTGCTCACAAATGCTCTGGATCCATTTTTCTAGTCACAGAAGCTCCTCAGACTTAGTTGAAATGTTCATTCAGCGATCAGACTCCTCCTCTTGAGCATAATGATGCTTTTCTCTGATTTCCCACACCAGCCCGAGAGGTTTGTCAATCTGGGTATCGAGCCTCCAAAAGGCGTGCTGCTGTTCGGGCCTCCCGGCACAGGAAAGACTCTGTGCGCCCGCGCTGTGGCCAACCGGACAGACGCCTGCTTCATCAGAGTCATCGGCTCTGAGCTGGTGCAGAAGTACGTGGGAGAGGTGAGTGCGCAGAAGAGAGAAGTGGTTTTAAACTGAGAGGGTGCTGATAAATTTCAACACTGACTTTCCCTTCCTGTTTGTGTCTCCAGGGAGCCAGGATGGTGCGTGAGCTGTTCGAGATGGCCAGGACTAAGAAGGCTTGTCTCATCTTCTTTGATGAAATCGATGCCATCGGAGGTAAGACTCGCCTCACGCTCCCGCTCTGTTATATGTCAGTTTCATTTACAGTACATTTTCATATAAAATACTTTAAATCATGTTCACATAAGGGCGACATCCAGAGAACTGAGATATTTGTTGAGATCGTTGGTGATTCTAATCTGATAGAACAGAACCAGATGGATCATTTAAAATACAATTCCACTTTCTATTTACCCACAACAGCCAGATTTTTATCAATTTTTTAAAATTCAGCCATCCAGTTTTTGTCTTCTGTACTATCCTGAAATACCGAATGTTACCTCTAAAATGCAGTGTAATCACACTAAGCAGAATTGTGGGAAGTCCTCATATAACACGTCCCATTGGACCAGATGTTTAGACAACTGAATCAGCTTTGTGATTCCTGCCCTCAACTTTGTTTTTGAACCTACCAGGTGCTCGTTTCGACGACGGTGCCGGTGGAGACAACGAGGTCCAGAGAACCATGCTGGAGCTCATCAACCAGCTGGACGGCTTCGACCCTCGCGGCAACATCAAAGTGCTGATGGCCACCAACAGACCAGACACACTGGACCCGGCCCTGATGAGACCCGGACGTCTGGACAGGAAGATCGAGTTCAGCCTGCCTGACCTGGAGGTGAGCACTTTGTCATGCAGAATGTTTTCGCTCATCTCTACTCGCATGTACGTGTTCTTTTCCTCACGACGTGTTCGTTCTGTGTTTCAGGGTCGCACACACATCTTCAAGATCCATGCCCGCTCTATGAGCGTGGAGAGAGACATTCGCTTTGAGCTGCTGGCTCGTCTCTGCCCCAACAGCACCGGTAAGACTGACACAACATCATTCAGTCTGTGTTTCGTGTCACCTGTCCTCTAAAGTCTTTGTGTTTGACCTCTCCCACATCTGCTGCCTCATCTGTTTACTTCTTAAAGTAGTCTCTTTATCTCTGCAGCTCTGTTTTACAAGAGTTTACCTCACATACCGTCCGAAAAACGATCATTCTAGGCTCAACAGGAACATTTATAAGCTTTTTATGAAGTGTGTGATTCTTCCTCAGTTGCTGCTGATGTGTTAATTGACTCCCAGTTAGGCTGCACAAGAGTTCAAATTTTCCTTCAATGTTTTGCTCACTGCTGTAGTACTTATATGTGGCCATAAGGATGCAGTGTAACAACATTCTATCGCTGTCCAAATTAAAAACCAGGCATCTCCAAATTTGGTGATTTTTTTTGCTATTTTCATTAACCCTTACAGAAGGGTGAAGTGTTCCCTTATTGGTTGAGAAAGTTACCATACTCACTAAATTAAACAAACCATTTTATAACCTGTTGGATCAGCTGAAAAAGAATCTGGATGTCATGTGTTTCCTGCCAGGCGCTGAGATCCGCAGCGTGTGCACAGAAGCCGGCATGTTCGCCATCAGAGCTCGCAGGAAGATCGCCACAGAGAAAGACTTCCTGGAGGCCGTCAACAAGGTCATCAAGTCCTACGCCAAGTTCAGTGCCACCCCCAGATACATGACCTACAACTAAAGAGTGCGTGTGCGTGCGCGTGTGAGTGTGTGTTTCCTCTTTTGGCTTTTTACTTTCAGAAGAAGGAGAGTCAAAAAAAAATACTGTCCTTTTTTTGTTGTCACCTGTACACTTAAAAATAAAGTTTATTCCAAACCGGAGTCTCAATCCATGTTTGAATATTGTAAAATAACCACATGGAAAAGTTTTTAAAGGCATCCCGTGTTATTCAGTAACAGCACAACTAAAGCTTTTCAAAAATAAGAAAACACCCAGCATACTAACATGACAGTTCGTACAATAATGCATCAGTGTCGCACTCAAGACAGCAATGCAAACGTAGCCACTATAGTAACAACATATATGACACTTCAGGTTGACCAGTGATGGTGCTTCTGCAGGTTTAAATACATAATTCCACAGAAATACAGCTGAAAATATAACACTCATCCATCAGTACACAACGTCTCAGTAACTATAAACAATAAAAGGACATAATCTCAGTAACCAGCATGATATAAGAGAGGCAGTTTCTAACAAGTTTCCACCACAAACTGGACTCTTCCAGAAATCATTTGACATGATTATTTGGAGAAGAGCAGCAGCAGCAGTTCACTTTAAAACATGCTTCTCCTAGCAAAACAGTGGGAACACTTAAAAGAACTACAAAAATACATTAAAAGTGCAACTCTAAAACAATCCCCTCCCAGCATGTACTGCCAGAGAGGATCCACAGTTAGAATAAGGCTGTAGGAATGTCAGCTGGAAATTCAATCCTGAATTTCTGATTGGATAAAACCCTCCTGTCTCTCTGCTTTGGGCACTTAAAATTTAAACAAACTCGCCAGCCTCTGGAGTGCTTCATGAGAGGGAAGAACATCCAGCACAGCTATAAGCACCCCTCTATTCAATATGAATGATTGCTCAGTTCATCTCCGCCGTGCTGTGCCGGTGGATCACGCATGGAGACGGGATCGTAGCTCCTCCGGGGCCGGTGCGGTGTCTCCCAAGACCTGCTGTGCAGGCCGGGACGCGTGAGCTGTCGTTCCCCTGTCGGCTGAGTTCATTGGTTTTGGCATCTGGCGGGCTGGGAGTGTTGGCAGTGCAGCACGGCGTCATGGACGGTGGGGAACATCATCTCTGTGGTCATGAACCCCGAGAAGAACTGTAAGGTGTCCAGCTCAGACAGAAGACCTCCTGGTAGATCAAAGTGGAGACACAAGATCAGTCAGAACAGAAACACACTGAGCTCATTTTACTCCAATATTCCAATGAAGTACATTCCTATTCACAGATAGTAAAATATATGTGATTCATAGAATTGTGTCCATATGAATACATTAACAGATCAGTTCATTAGGAAATTACATGCAACCGAGGCTTCTTAGGCACTAATAAAGTCCAACACAGCTTTAAATCTTATCTACCTTAAGCTTATAATGTTTGGTTTTGTTTTGAAGAGGTGTTGAGTCAACTTTATGGTCATTTTAGAGCTGCTGTTGTGTAATACTGAGAGATGTTTCTACTATTTTGTAAATGAGATGAACAAAATTACTTCTCTTAAACAGTTTGAACAAAAACTGAACATTTACAACCTTCATAAAAGGTATTAATCGCAAATCTGTTGGATTGGGTTTATCTCTGTGTACCTGACACACTGGCAACTTGACTAAGACTAACAAAACCTTTCTTGATCACTCATATATCATCAAGCTGTAAACAAATTTGAGTTTGTGCAGGCAGAAATGAAGTAAACATGAAAGAAGCTAAATGTTTCCACATTAGCAGTTTAATCGAGGTGTAATCCAGGCATCTTAAAGGATAAACTTGCTCTTATTGTCCACAAACACACCCTAGTTTATTTTAAGGCAATCCTGCATACACTATAGCAAGTTGCACTAAACTGCAGCTGTAAATATTTGGGACCGGTTTGTAAATTCTTCTGTTGGAACCAGGAAGTTTGGAGCTGATCGCCACAGGCCGGGGTAGAGAAGTTGGAAAGTACTGAGAGACTTAATGAAAACACAACGAGTCATCATGATTACTTACTGCTGCAGCCGGCAATGACCACTCGAACATCCACAGCTGCGTACTCCTTAATGACCTGCAGAGACAAACACTGACTTACTGACTGTGGTAAAATCACATGAAGGTCTACAACGTAACTTTTCCTACAAACAATCCTAAACTGACACTGTAGCAGCACAGGGATGAAACGTTGAGAACATTAACCTCCTCTGAACATGTACAAGTCATTCTGATGATGTTAATATTGAAAAAAAAAAAAAGAAAGAACCTGTTTGATGGCTTTGGCTCCGACAGAGTCGATGAAAGTGGCGGGCGTCCAGTCCAGGATGATGGAGTGAACGGGGCTGAGAGGTTCAAAGAAGACGACCTCCTCTGAGTCCGACTCGCTGTGTCTGTCCTCCAGCTGGCCGTTCCTCTGCTCCTCCGCCGTGTGGTTATAGGACAAAACCTCATGAGTCACACCCTGCTTCTTGTCCTAAAACCAATCAAATGTAGGGAACTTAACGAGCCACACATTACTTCAGCTTAAAAGACAATGTGGTTATTTTTGTGTATTTCTTCATACTACCATTGGGGGGCGCCATCATCAGAAAGTTTCAAATTCAACACATAAGGGCTTTAAATAGATGTAAGCTTTATATTTAGCAAACATCCACAGAGTTAAAATGATTTTTTTCACTTCACAAACACTAAACATGAGGAATCATGGGTTTGAGTCTTGTGAACACTCATTATCTCAATCAGTTGCACAATTTGGTCTGAGTAACAACCTCCTCAATGGAGTCTCTCTCTCCCGCCAGGATTTACACAATCCTCTACACGACTGACGCACGAATGCAAACGTGCAGCATGTTGCATGTTTACACTGTCAACAAAGCTGACAGTGCAAACGTGCAACAAGCAGCCGGGGGGGGGGGCGGGGGACACACACAGTGGGAATGGGTCACACAGGATGACAGTGCACTCACATCAACACGGATCTTCAGTGGAGACTTCTGACTGCCGTTGGCCTTCTCCCTCTGTTTTCTCCGGGCTTTGCGGGTGGCCTGTAAGTGTTCTGGGTTTACACCCGTCTGTAAAGAAGTGGACACGTCAGGGGGAAGCTCTTCAAATATAGCTAAAAAACACCAGGGCAAAGCTTCCTTTCTTCCTCACTTATAGACTTCCAAATTTGAATTTGGAATGAAGTTTAACTATTCATAGCATTATTTTTAGAAGTATTCTCACTTTACTTTTAGTGCCTAAAACCTTTGGGTTTTGGAAGTCTGCACATACTGTTGAGTTTTTGCATGTTACTCTGACTCCTTTTACAGTGTGTTACATCATGTTACACCTATACAAAGGTTAAAATTCACATCTTTAACAGTCATAAATATAAAGACATTTCTTCTTTACCTTTCTATAAACCTGAAACAGAATCAGCATCACACCTTTTGTAATTGCTGCTACATGTGATCAGATTTTTCTGTTGACACTGATAACAGAATGATTGATGATTGCGTAAAGCTTTGTGTGCGTGGGAAATAGCTCATTCATAAATCAAGAACAACGAACAATGTGCTCCATGTCAGACTTTTTTTTTTTCAATTGATGATGCATAAAAGTTTCAACATCTATTTACATTTGTAATCAAAGAGCACAAAAAACTACAACTCTTTTGTTGTAATAATCTCCTTCTACATGTATGTATTTTACCGTCTGTATAGGACCTTATCAGCATACAAATAAAGTTTTAAGTCACTGTATTCACATGCTTAAACACACACACACACACACAGACACACAGACACACACACACAGACACAGTGGCCAGGATTACCTTCTCTTTGAGGGCGTTCACATAAAGGTCACTGTTAGCAAAGTAGATTGAAGAGTTGGAGTGGAAAATCTTAATCCCCTCACATTCAGCCGCCTGGGAACAAAACAAATCACAGACATGCAGCGTTCAGGCCAACAGCTCTTGCTGGGAAATATATACCCTCAAGTGTTTTCTCTCCTCTCAGACTCACCTCTTCATACTCATCCACATCACAGTACAGCCCCGTGCCGGGAACGTAGCCCAGGACGGCACTTTTAGGACTGCGAGACAGAGAGAAAGGTCAGAAGCAAAGTCTTCACATTACAACTTAATCAAATACTTTTTTTTTTTTTACAAGAAATGCTGCTGTTAGCAGGTGGGAGAGGTCTGGTAAATAATGATGTGATAGTAATAAAAATAAACACACACTCAGGCTGAAAACCAACCTCTGTGTTCTGTAGATGACTGTTAGTATGGCGAATGTGACGGCCACCAGGAGGCCGTAATCCAGCCCCAACAGCACAGACGCTATGAAGGCTACCAGCCAGATGGCCTGAGGGAGAAAAGGGAAGGAACAGAAACACTTTGATATGGATGATAACAGCTGACGGAGAACACAAACAGCTACATCCTCTTTTTCCCCATCTGACAGGGAAAATCATACACACACTCATAATATCACAGGCGTGTGACAGAAGCTCCCGATCATCTCTCTGTCATCACCTCTCATTTGCTTTCAGTAATGACAGCTTCAAAAAACACATTTTAAATCACGTTATGTTTAAATGTACATGGGTAGCAATCCAGGATAAAATATGTTGGGTCTAAATGGAGCGACAGGGAACAGAACAATGATTAGATTAAATGTACCATCAGATTCCTTCTGATGTTTGTTTTACGTCACAAGAAAATTGTTTCACACACACACACACACACACACACACAAGAGCTCAAGTACAACACAATAGAGGCAGACAGAGATTTGAGAAGTAGCCTATGAAACACAGATAGTTACATTTTCCTGTTTGTGATATATAAGTAGAGGTCCTCACCAGTCTGAATTTTTTATATACTATTTTTTCCAATCTTGGAGAGGACCAGAGTTGCATCAAAGTTACATCATCTGTCAATGGGCCTTATACAGGAAGCACTGCTCCAAACAGATTGAGTAGCACATTATTAGTCATTTAAGAGAATTTGTGGCATTCACCCTTTTTCTCATAGTTGGAATTTTCTCTCTGGTCTCCTGACCTCTCATACCAGTCATGAACAGACTTTCTCAGGGTGAAATCATAATGACTTCATGTGTTCTACATGTCAGTATTACTTGTAAACAGCTGCTCCAGGATCTTTTTGCAGGTCTCTGTCCAGTAACTTGTGTTGCAGCTGACAGTGTAACATCACCTACTGTAAGCTGTAATATTCTCTCACATCTTGAGCACCTCTCATCACGCACCGCTTTGCTTCAGAAAGATGATTTTTTAGCATCTAACTTAATGTCAAAGCGTTCACCTCTTTATTTCTGTCGCAGCACAGCGCTGCTGACATGCCCTTGGCAGCTGGATTGATTTGTATTCACCACATGTAAAAATGCTTCTGTTTCCTTATTAGGCTCTGAAATTCAATGCGACTCACTGACTCGTCTGATGGTATCAGATTGTTGTTTAAAACAGTCAAAAAGTAAAAAAAAAAATGTGGATCCAAGACAGATTGGTCAGATTACATCATCAGGTTCTCAGAGGTTTTTTTTAAATGTTTGATATGACAGACTGACCAGTTCAATCTTGCTGGTCCTCCACAGAGTAGGCATGTCTCTGAACTGTTTAAACATCCCCAGCAGGTTGACCATGATGATAGCCGCCAGCGCTGTCTGAGAAACAGAAGAGAAGAAAAACACTGCATGGTAACAGAGCAGAACAATACAAAAAGTGAACTGAAAACAATACTCCGGTGATCACTCAGCCTCATTGGGTGAAACATGATGCATTAGCTGATGTAGTGAACTGAGCTGTGTATCAGTGGAGCTGTCTGGCACTGTTTGTTCCGCAGACAGAGGAGATAATAAATTTGTCGCTGCTGCTTTGCCTGTGACGCCGAGCTGCCGGACAGGAAGCTGGGAGCTCTGCGTCATCAGTGTCACCCACCTGAGGGAGCGGCTGGAAGACAAAACCGATGGCCACCACCACCAGCAGCACCACCAGAGACGCCAGCAGCCCTGCAATCTGAATACACACACGCACACAGCGATAACAGTGTCAACATTATCTTTCATTATCTTTATGATTTTACAACACCAATTTAATAAAGTGAGTAGCTGTAGCGGGAGTATGTGTATGTGTGTGTGTGCGCGCGTGTGTGTGTATTACCTGTGTTTTCCCTCCAGTGCTCTCTTGCACCAGGCTCCTCGACATGGAGCAGGTGATGGCAAAGGTTTGGAAGAAAGAGCTGATGAAGTTACACAGACCGAGGGCGATCAGCTCCTGAAAGCAGAACAACACACAGGTTTGGTCTCGAAAGCTTCGAATCATTTTGGTGGAATAAAAATGTGAATCTGCGCTTGTAGGAAGTGAAAAAAATGTCTTAAGATGTCTTAAAATGTCTTAAAGGAAGCCCAAACATCTACAGTTTGTGGGTAAAAGGAGGCAGAACTCAGAGTAAACCCCAGTCAGGTCAATCGTGCCGACCAGTCGACGAGGTCACGGCGACAGAATTTGACTTCGTTTCCAGCCGGTCCAGTGTGTCAGACATCAACATGTGATTTTCCATACCTCATCAGATACAGTGACATACAGCCTGTGATATTTGCTGTTTTATATCACATAACCCTGCTTTCAAATCCGTGTGTGACCTGTGTTTACACGCTCTAGTTTGCTTTTCATCGGACAGCCTGAACCAAAACAAACCAAATACCAAGATACAGCAAGGCCAGTTATGTCCACTGTCGCTCAGATCAAACAAAACACACTCAGTACAGTTTACATGCACTTAAGGAACCAGGATACTCAGAGAAACCAGGTGACGTTGGTAACCAGAGAATTCATTTACATGCGCAGGAGTTACCTGGTTACACGTGCAGCAGGTCGGTCCACAGATTTCTCCTGTACCCCTGACCTTATTTGAAAAGCATTACTTACTTATCTTGACTGTATTAATGATAAAAGACGTTGCTGGTGAGCAGACTGACGCCACAGTGAGAGGACAGAATGATAAAGCACAGGTTTTTTTTCCCTCGTAGCACAAACGTATCTGAATTTAAATAGTCAAAATGTTTGGCAGCGGACTTATTTAGACTTCTAGGTGCTACTTTCAGTTCAGTTTCAGCTTCCTCTCGAGGCCTCGTTTATCAAAGCATGCATAGAACAGGTTCTACAGTAAATGCGTGTGTGGGAACTGCCTGTACAAACAAATACAGTGATTAACCAGTGTGTGCACCACAACTTCATGAAATAAACAATGGTACATGTCCCCTGTTCTACATCCATCTGCTCAGTCACATACAAGCTCATTTACATACATTAGTTAAAATGATGTGCCTGTTGTTACCCTACAAATGTTCTCCTCAGGAATTTAAGTTTATAATCTATCCATGACTACTACACTGCTGACAGTGGAGATGGTTTATGTGTGTAGTTTAGAATCAGTTTTTCATGATTACACCTGTTTACATCAGATTTAATGTGTAGAAATAAGCATGTGTTGATAAATGAGTACCCAGGATTAATCTAGCAGAGGAAATCAGGTTTCTCTAATCCTCTACCCCGATTACAGAAAATGAGTTCCTTGTTTATATGAAATCATCCTACTGGAAAATCTGACTGTAATCTGGTTGTTTAAGCGCATGTAAACACACCGATTGTCAGGTAAACCAGCTCAACCGATGGCAACGTGCTCAGTTTTTCAGATATCCAGACTCACCTGGTTGCCGTCCACACTGTAGTTGTGCTTCAGGGCAAAAGTCTTGGCCAGAGAGATGCCCATTGAGAATCCTACAATCGCTATAGTGAAGGAGTCTGTGACCAGATTGGGTAATAAAGAGAACTGTGGCGCAGAAGGAGGGAGAAGCCTGAGAACACATAAAAAAAAACATATGTATCAACCTGGTGTGTCAATATTTTTCAGCTCTGACATGTATTTGTATATGCTTCCCATTTGTAAAACCCATTTCATGATTGAAATACATCTCTCTATATCCCATGATACTCCAGATATCCCAGTAACAAAATGACAATGTGACAGCCTACCCTGTTGGTATGTTCCCAACCACATCCACCTTGTAGTTGTCTGATAACGAAAGGCCGAACGACACGCCCGTCGACACGATGACCACGATAATCTCTCCAGGAATGGGAATGGGCAGTTTCTTCTTGAAGCGCTCGTTGAGGTCTTTGATTACGTACAGGAAGACGAGACACACCAGGCCGAGGATGAGAGTGGTGATGTTGGTGCTGGTGATGTCACTGAGTACCGCCTTGACGCTCTGAGACGAGAGAGGCCGGAAAATGTGACTGTGAGTGGTACATTTTAGTGATCTCTTTTTTACGTTTACCAAACATACAAAATCAGAACTAGAACTCAATACTGAACTACCAAAAAAAAAAAGTATTAAAACTCACATAAATGGCAGAGAGAGGCCCACTGAAACGCTGTGTTTTCACCCCCAGCAGGTATTTTAGCTGAGAGACGACGACATGTACAGCTGCTGCTGTGGTGAAGCCTCGCACCAGGGGCTCTGTGAGGTAGATCGCCACAAAGCCAAACCTGAGAAGACCTAGTACAATCTAAAAGAAAAGGAATAAGCAAGATATGAGAAAAGAAGTAAGGGGATAGGAACAAGCTACATTACTATGTTTCAAACAAAAACATGAAATCTAGGTGTGGATACATCATCAGAGATTATAGTCTTGCTGCTTTGGGTAAACAGTGATTTCTGAGCGTGAGAAACCAGAACAAGCCCTGAGGATGTGAGCGAGCTGTATCACTTTACTGTGATGATCTTCTCTGTGGGAGTTTGGACCAAATCAACAGCTATGTCCAGCTAAGATGGCTGAGTGTGTGGAGGCTGACCTGGATGATTCCCACCATGGTTGTGAGCATCACGGCCACCTGGACCCTCCTGGCGTCACGAGCCTCCACATCCAGGATAGCAGACATGTTGGAGCCGTTGGCAGGGAGCATGAAAAACATCGAGTCTGGAGCCTCCCTAACCGCAACGCCCCCAATCATCAGACTTATTACTGCAAAGGTGCCTGCAAATCAAACACACATAAACTGTTTGTTTAACTTCATCTGTCAAACACTGTGGCTGAATCATGCGTGTACTTCCCCTTTCTACACTCGGTGCTTTACACACAGGGGCATCGTACCGAGGAGAATTGTGAAACTTAGTAACCAGGGCTCCAATATGGGGAGGGCCCTCAAAAACGCCTGGAATTTAAAGTTTGTTTTTATCTGCAGTTGTGAAATTGTATGTTAATAGCATTCCACTCTTGCAATAGGGTAGACAGAAATAGTTCATCACTAAATGTGGCACTTGTGCTGATGCTGAGAACTCCAGATGAACTTTGAAGCAATTATGTTATTTTCAAAAAAAAGTAAATTCAGACAGGCACAAAGGAAAAGAAAGAAAACAATTAGGGGGAAAACAGCTGTTGACAAAAAAAACATGAACACAGCTAGCTAGCAGTGTTTCATAGTGGTTTAATATTAGTATGTAACGCAGCTAGCTAGCAGTGTTTCATTGTGGTTTAATATTAGTATGTAACGCAGCTAGCTAGCAGTGTTTCATAGTGGTTTAATATTGGTATGTAACGCAGCTAGCTAGCAGTGTTTCATTGTGGTTTAATATTAGTATGTAACACAGCTAGCTAGCAGTGTTTCATAGTGGTTTAATATTGGTATGTAATGCAGCTAGCTAGCAGTGTTTCATTGTGGTTTAATATTAGTATGTAACGCAGCTTGCTAGCAGTGTTTCATTATGGTTTAATATTAGTATGTAACGCAGCTTCCTAGCAGTGTTTCATAGTGGTTTAATATTAGTATGTAACGCAGCTAGCTAGCAGTGTTTCATTGTGGTTTAATATTAGTATGTAATGCAGCTAGCTAGCAGTGTTTCATAGTGGTTTAATATTAGTATGTAATGCAGCTAGCTAGCAGTGTTTCATTGTGGTTTAATATTAGTATGTAACACAGCTTGCTAGCAGTGTTTCATAGTGGTTTAAGATTAGTGTGTAACGCAGCTTGCTAGCAGTGTTTCATAGTGGTTTAATATTAGTATGTAACATGGCTAGCTAGCAGAGTAAATATAGGGGATACCTTTTTGTATAATTTTGGATTGTGCCTTTTAATCTATAAAGCTTTATCATGATACTTGTATATTGTAACAGACAGGGCTAATACTTGTTGGAAACTAGTTGACTTTAATTGATTCCAGTGGAGTCTTATTCAGTTGTCTTTAATATGAAATACAGTCAGACAGTGATCCTCAGTGTAGAACCCAGAGTAAGATGGCTTTCCACATCTGTCTTATGCTCAGAGTAAAAATTAAGACCTAAAAAATGTGATGGAAATAATAATTCACACACTACTTAAAGTTTGTTGAGAAAAGAGGTATATGCTGAGATTGTGCAGACTTTCTTAAATGCATCACTTCCTGCAGCTATGTTCTGCTACAGCTACATGTGTTAACTTGTTTCAGTTTATTTGCACAGGTGTGACACTGGATGAACAGGCCCCAGATTTTTATCCTACACCACTGGCTGTACAGTACTCTGTGTGTGTGTGTGTGTGTGTGTGTGTGTGTGTGTGTGTGTGTGTGTGTGTGTGTGTGTTTGTGACTACACTCTATCATGCCATATCAAGTATCCCTTCGAGGCCAATCTTGAACAGCAGCCCAGTTATTCCCTCTCGCTCTCTGCCAGAAGTTAACGGATCATCATCTCCATGGTAACGTACTATCAGGCTACATGTTGGTTAAAGGGACTCCTTCTTGTTGTTCACATAAAATCAGCTCTTTTGTTTGAAAAGGTTGAGCAGTTTTGGTTTACCATACCCATCTTTCAGATGGACTCAAAGGTTGCAGCTGACAAATGAGATTATTTAGAGCCCTTTATAGGAAAGGAAACAGCCGGATGGGTGAGATGGAAAAGGGAAGGGGGGTCATTTCAGTTTCACAGTCCTGCTGCTCAGGTCGAGAGCACATCAAAACATCTCATAAGCTGGATCAGTGTGTAACGGTGGCTGGCAGTTTGAGGTCATCATAGCATTCTTGGCACTGACCATGGAGAGCAACCTGGCTGTGTGAAAAGGACACCGACTCACTTAAAGACCACCGTGGATTTACAACGGGATAAACATTAACAGAGTTAATAATGAGGATGGGATAAAGACACTGCAAGAGTCAATTTCCTGGAAATATTGTGCTGAAGATTGATGGACACTGTTATGAAAAGATGGAGCCGTACTGACGTCATCGCTAGTCCTATCATGTGAGAGAGAGAGCACAAAAACATAAGAGCAAAGAGCGAGAACAATCTGAGCTGTAACCATGGAACCTATGAAGGCAAACTGACACTCAATCACACAAGTCTGACCGGTGCTCTTTGGGAAGCTGAGACATCTTAAAATCTAACACAAGGAATATTCAGATATAAATAAAAGCCTTCTTACAAACCTAGTGCACCTTGTTATAAAAGGACAGCTAGATTTCAGCCTCTAGGATATACAGTGTGGGTAGATCAAGCTTGGCTTTGCCTTGAAACATTATTCAAGATGTCTAATTAATCAGTCGCCCACACATACACACACACACACACACACAGTCTCTTATCAGTGTTAGCCTTCACTACAGAAAAATGCAGCAGAGCAACACCAAAACCAAACACCACCATCCTTCATCAAACACCATTATGTCTGAATCATGGAGGAACTTCACCTTGGCCTCACTGATTCCCAACTGGACATATCATGCACATAAGAGTGTGTGTGTGTGTGTGTGTGTGTGCGTGTGAATGTGCAAACCATAAAAGTGAAAAGGCCGATCTTGCCCAATCTTGAACAGCAGCCCAGTTACTCCCTCTCTCTCTCTCTCTCTGCCAGAAGTTAAGGGATCATCATTTCTACAGTAACTTGTTATCAGGCGAATTTTTAGCAAAGGGAAGCTGACTTTTCCTGTTGTTTACCTCACATCAGTTCTTTTGTTTAAAAAAAGGTTGAGCAGATTCGGTTTATCGTGCCCGTTAGACTCAAAGGTCACGGCTGAGATATGAGATGACTTGGAGCTCGTTCAAGGAAAGAAACTATCCGGAGGGGTGAGATGGAGGGGGGGTGGGGTGGGTGGTCAAGGAAGCGTCACAATCATGCAGCTCACGTCAGCTGAGGGCACGGTTATCACATCTCACACACACACGTTTCCTTCACGTGCCATCTAAAATACTACATCTTTCATCTGATTATCTCACTTATGAGTCATGAGAAAGTTAATTGAGATGAAAGCGAGAGCTCTCTGTGTGTGTGTGTGTGTGTGTGTGTGTGTGTGTGTGTGTGCGTGTGTGTGAGAGAGAGAGAGAGAGTGACAGAGACAGTTGGCAGTTTGAACTCATCGCAGCGTGCTTGGCACTGACTGTGGTGAGTATCCTAGCTGTGTGAAAAGGTCACTGCTGACTTAAAGAAAAACAGTCGTTCTTTACAGTGTTCATCCATTAATTACCAACAAACTGTGTGATTAGGGAACCACAAAGAATCCTTATCCTAAAGGTATTATGCCAAAGATTGTTCAATGTTTACATGCTGGATTTGCTGTTAGAAAGGGGAAAAAATGTGACAAATGTTGGGCACGTGCTAAATCTGATCATCCTAAAATCTATGATCAGATTTAATTGTGCAGAATTTTTACACGACCCAAAAATAAAGCCTCAACAAGAAGCTTTAAGTTTATTCCTCACCTATGGATATGTGTCTGGATGTGCCAAAGAAGGTGTAGAGCAGGACGGGGTAGAACGAGGAGTACAGACCATAAACCGGAGGCACCGCGGCCAGCATAGCATAGGCTAGACCTGTGGGTCAGAAGAGAGGGAGAGGTGCAAATAAACCAAAACAGTCCGAGAAGCCAAGCCATTGCATCAGAGCTACAGAGATACCAAAACAAAGACAGTGTGAAGTCGAAAAGCAGCCCCTCAGGAGTGGGCAGCTGGCCATTCACACCATTTATGTCACTCCAGATGACTAGCTTAGCTCGTGGCTACTGTGTAACACAGCGGTGCCGCTGCTGGGACGGCGGGACGCTGACCTTGAGGGAGCTGCACAACTCCTGTGCTGAGACCTGAGACCACATCTGAGAACAGGTACTGCTTGACCGGATAGGCTGGCAGCCATGTAAGGATAGGCAGGAAGCTCAGAACCGCCGCCTTTGCCGAACACCTACGAAACGAGAGAAGAGGATTGTCAGTTTGTCGTTTTAAATATATGATTCATTCAGACTGTCCGTTCCCCCCCCTGGCCGCAATAGAGACCCCTTTGATATGACACACCTGACTCCTTATCACCTGTATACTCATAAAGATAGCACATCTTTATGAGTAAGCACTGACGAGACGGACAGTATTTCATTATTCTCACATCCTTCCTAAAACAATCAGCATGACTGAGAGGGGAGGTGAGGAGAAATCAAACAATAAAACGGATTAATCACGTGGATGTCAGACAATGCTGGGACAACACACAGGTTGATTTTACTTTCATTATTTGACTTTATGAATGAAGAGAGAAGTTTTAAGAGATCAACTGAAGGCTAAAACAAAAACTTAACATTTATGGAGCCTAAAAACAGGAAGGGAGCATTTCTATATTATATGAAAATAGTCCTCATGTATTATAACATTTTCACATCATGCACAGGGAGATATTAACTCATTTTTGTTTGTATGTATATTAGGAGGGGGGGGTGCCAAATGGAAAAAAACAGGACACACACACACATCAAATAAAAAGTAGAGACCGTCTGCTCTTTAACCTCATCAGTCATTGTTTGGTTTCACATATGAACACAGAGCCGACACTGTCAACAGTGTTCCGCTGTTCAAATACCCATAAAAGCCAGACGACAGGTGATCTCATCTTATCTCATCTTATGAAAATGTATTAGGTTGAATGTTAAAAATAGATTTATTCTAAGCAGCTTTCCATTCTGAAACCTTCATTGCTTATAGAGATGTGAATATTGATGTTAATTGATTTGTTAAACTCCTCACCGATGAATGAGCCACAAGAGGCAACAAGGAGAGGAAGTGCTGAATTTATGGAACTATTTTTTTGCTAGAGCTGAAACCATTGGTCGATTAGATCATTAGCCAAGATGACAGAAAATTACAGGACGACAATTTTGATAATCGACTAGTCCTTAACGTCATCTGACAGTCAACAGCTTCTGCTCTGTTTTATTTATATTCAATATCTCTGGGTTTTAGACTGCTGGTCAGTCAGTCAGAAGTCACTCTTGGCATTTAAAAAGAAAACATTTCAGACATTTTACGGACTAAAACAAAGATTTTTTTTTTAAATGTTTACTGCAGCCCAAGTAGATACTTGACTATACCTGTATTATACTGCACAAACCTGTTCAGAACTATTTCACTCGACCATGTATGCATCAGGGCTGCATCTATTAATTTGTATCTTTGTTGCTTAATTTGTCCTTTCTTTTATTAATCCTTTAAAATGTCAGAAAGAAGTCACGACTGTCCAGGACTATATTCCCTGAAGCCAAGCTGACATCTTCAAATGTCTTTGTTTTATCCAAATAACACTCCAAACCCCCAAAGATAAACAATGATCTCAAACAGAGTCAAATCTGCACATTACATTATCAAAATTGTTTCATTTCAGCTCTAGTGCGCATATTTTTATTCATCTACACCACTTATCTCCCAGACGCCTGCAGCTTTGCTGTCTTTTAGATCCAATGATATGATCTCCATAGAAACAAATATACTTAATTGTAATATTTCCTGTGCGTGGAGCTATCTACACAGATTCAATGATTTGATCAAGAGCTTTTCAGCAGGGCAAACCCACATGTACATTTCTCACTCTAGACTCACCGGAACCGCTGCGCCAGCCTCTGTCGGAGGGTGGTGGAGTTCTCTTTGCGGTGGAGAAGCTGAGATTGGATGAAGGCTTCATCGTAGACCGGACGCTCTATCTTGTACATCAGCTGTGTGTCTGCGTCCTCCTGAGCTGCAGCTTCTTCTTGCCTCATAACAGAGGCAGGAAGGCTAGACATGTTGAGTAAAACGTCTCTCTCTCTCCGGTGTCGATTATCTTTCTCTCTGTCTCCTCTGTGTCATTCTTCAGTCCGATACGTCTTCATTCCTTTAAACGGCTCCGACTTTAATCTGTCCGCACTTCCTCTTTCTGCTCGGAGGATGAAAGAAGAAAAGATAGATATTATTCTGCCTGGTTTGCCTTTTTGGTCTACTGCTCTCCTGTAGTAACGAGTGGGAGTGATGATAACCGACAGGCATGCCTGTTTGTGCATTTTTGTGCTGATAAGAGGGACTTCAGTTGGATTTGCGTGCCTGCTACCTTTGAGTAAATGTTTTGTTTTTGCCATATATTTGGTCTTTGGCCGGTTTCTGCAACTACATATGTTCAATTAAATGTAATCTCTCGCTAGGAAAAGTATGCTGTAAAAGATTACGTTGTGAAAAGGTTTGTTTGTACGGCGGGTTACACAGCAGAGGACACAGGGCTTTTGTTACTTGAGAACATTTCTCTCATAAGTCCTGCAAACGCATGCCTTACTATTTATCAAATATCAAAAACAAATACATATATGCAAATCACTCATTCTTTATTGCAGGAATTTTAACTGTCATGCGCATTGCTTAATTAAGCCACTTCGTTATGTTTTGCAGAGACCAAGGAACCCACCACAGCTCCTAAATTGGATTATTATTAGTGGTAACTTAATTAAAAAATTTTTTTTAAGAAGTCACGTGTGACCTAAGGCCACAGGATTATGTAATGATGCAGCATCCAGTTAATGTTGTCTTTCACTGGTGCTAATCTCCATACAAATTTGCAAGTAATCAAATGACCAAAAGGCAACTGACACCTTTGACCTCTAAAGGCTCCTGGGTGTGTTGTATGTGTTATTAAATTATCTCTTTTTGATTTTAAAATTATATCTTTTTAATATAGATCCCTAGTGTAAATTTATATTGACTGATATTAATATCAACTGTTGCCAGAGCAGATATGTCTGACTCAGACGCATTTCACCAGGAATACTGTGATGTTTTTAGTTTTGTGCAATCTTTTTTTTTTTTTTTGTTGCTTCACAGTGTAACTCAGACTGGACTCATCTCTTTTCTTCCCAGTTCAGTCTCCTCTCTGACGCACAGACAGTTGAGAGGTTCCCGTTTCCTCTCATTTTCGTTAGCTAGCTAACACGATATTGATAAAGGATGAACAATGACTTAAATGTGGGAGAAATATGATTTTAACAGTGATGTCCAGGTCGGGTTACAGCAGGTACTAGCCACTATCAGAGTGAGTCGACCTCGCTGTGACAGGAGAAGGTTTTTCCTGCCTCTCTTACTCTTGAGGATTTACGCTAAGCCGAAGATGCTATTAAAGACAGACTCTTACCTTCCTGTCGGGATGCTGCCGGCTGAAGGACAGCGAGAAGTTATAAATATGACCTCTTCAGTTGAAGTTTAACAAGGAGCACGTCCTCCGCCGACAGTAGACAGGACACACCAGAGCTGCTCTGTGTGGAAAGATGAATTACTCTGTAGTCAAATTCTTTTCCATCTTCCGGTTTTCAAAGATGGGCGTTGATCCTCACGCATGCGCACTCCTCATGCAACCGGGGTATTTTTGTAGTCCTAACGTACACTCCTCTGAATTTATGGTTTTATGTTTTTTTTATCAGCTATCAGCTAGAATAATACACTGACACTTCTGAGTCTTTTAGGGACATATCAATCCATAAATCAAGAACAATTTGGTTCGTACGCTGTGGCGCTGCCCTGCAGTCAAGTCCTTCAAGACAGAAGTGTTTTATTCCATTTCAGTAATAATCAATATAAACCTCTCTGCTTGTCCTGCTGTTTGCTTGCTATGAGTATGAGTATAGGGCTGCACAGCTGAGGCAAAAAAGACCGGAAAATATTTGGCCTATTCTTTTGGGTGTTAAAAAAAATGATTTTGTTAAATTGAAAGATTCATAAGTCAAAATGTTTCTCAATAGAAACATGGTTATTTGAATTTTTTTTAATCTTCTTGGTATGGAACGAATAGCTGATATGATGAGAGATACTAAATACAATTCTGCAATGAATTGGGATCAAGTTTGGAAATGTGTTTCAGTGTTTGCAGTTAATACAGACTAGAATATATATGTGTGTGTGTGTGTGTGTGTGTGTGTGTGTGTGTGTGTGTGTGTGTGTGTACTTGTTTTTCTCTTGTTTGATTTTTTAGGGGTGGGGGGGGGGGGGTTGTTTGTTTGTTTGTTTGTTTTTGTTTAATTAAAATCTTGGTCCTGTTCCAAAAACTCAGTCCTGAGCAGATATAATTTCCTACAAGAAGACATCACTGGACTTTAGAATAAGATTTTACTTGGATGAATGCATGTGATGATACTTTTCTTCAGGTAATTCACATGTTTGAAGATGCTTGGTCAAGGCAGAATGGATACTGACAATCATTCCATCCTCATCCATCACCACTAATTATAACAGAGAGGATGAAGAGCAGCTATATTAATAATAATAATAATTATAATGCACTATATGATACACAATAATACACACTGCACTTTTTATTCATAGTGAAACTCAAAGAGCTACAGAACACACAACATAAAGAAAATAATAATTATAATAATAAGAATTAAGATGAAAAATCATTCCTGAATATTCATTCATGAATTAATTAATATTAATTTATGCTACATATGGCAGTGCTTTTCAAAGTGGGGTCCTTGAGGGTGTTTCAGGGGGTCTCCAGCAAAAAACAGGAATAATTTATTTTCACTATAATTCCATCCATAAGTAACACAATGACAGAATGTATGACTGTCTTGGCCATTGGTTTCATACACTTTCTGTGATAAAATGGTCTAATTTGTGTCAGTTTAGGGACCCTTGAGGTGAAAAAGTTTGAGAAGCACTGACATTTGGTATACTTGATGTACAGATCCACGAAAAGGTTTGGCTGGATCACCTAAAAACAGAGAACCTGTGTGTGTAGGTCTATGATGAGAGCAGGGTCTGATTACGTTTCTACACTCAGATTAAAGGTCACAGAGTGAGATCTCTGTGTGTCTCGTGTCTCTCTGGCTGTTGATGACGACAGCAGACCGTCTGTCTGACGTGTAGTAGTCACGCGGCTCCGCGCGCCTCCTGCACCCTGCTGGCCTGTCACACGTGCCAAAACGAAACAAAACATAATTTATCAAATGTCCTCGCGATGCTGTTTTTGAACATATAAATGAATAACAACTAGAAAAAGGTCTCGGCCTCTCCATTTATGTTGCCTTTAATTCACATTCCTCGAGACAAAGATTAACAAGCACGTGGTGATGACGAAGTATTTAACGCTTGTTTCTTATTCACTCGTTAATGGTTTTATAGAATAAAAGAATAAAGGTTGGTCTGTTTAAAAAAAAAAACTTCATTAACGTCTCTTGTAATTAAATATTGATAAATTCCACCACATCAAACACCTGTTACATTTCTATGATGATATTGATATTGATTGTTCTTCCGGTGTTATAATAATCTTCATGTGGCCTCTGTCACAGTAACATGAAACATTATTTAAAAGCATAAAAACTATGCAAAAAGGGGGAAAGAGAGCGTGCAATTTACATATTGTATGTTATTTAGTGTGGTATGACTCGTGTTAACAAACACTATTTGATGCATTATGCAATCTGTCTTCCTGTATTAACATGTGTTTCCAGTAGAGGGCAGCAACAGTCAAAGAGTTGAGATTTTAGAGTTAAATTATAGACTAGACGATATATTTGAGGTGTTTTTCACGCTGGTGTGGTAATATGAGAAATAAAATAAAACATTTTTTGCATCAGTGTGATCATAAAGACACTGGGTACATCATGGCCTGTTAAATTTAATTCATCAGTAATAGTCAATTAGTAATACAGCTACAACTTTTCATCAGACTGCAGGACCTGTTAGATAAAAAAAAAAAAAAAGTATGATTCATTCAAAACAAATTCATGTAATGTAATATGGCGGCTTCAGTTTTAGCCAGACACATTCCAGGAGACACTGTTGCCATAATATTTGTTGTTTAGACTCTGTGTCTTACAGTGATATGTCAATGGTTAAGTCCTAGTGCTTCACATGAGGCATAAAAATACAATAAAACACATAAAACAAGACACTAAGAGGAAAAATAAAATAAAACTAAATGACATAAATGAAATCATAACAAAGTACATTACAGAAATACATAGCGTCATATTTAACTGATGATGTAAAAATGCAATGTGGAAAATAAATACACTTTGAGTTCCTAATTTATATTTGAAAGTTGCTGAAGTTAGGGCACATTTAAACTGACCACTGCCCACAACCTTCCTGCATGCCTGATGACCCCTTAGAGGAGATCAGCTGATCATGAGAGCACAATCTGACCCTTCCTTGCAATCTTTTAATCGTGTTTTCCATTGACTACGAAAAGAGTGATGTAGAAAAAAATTCAACTGCTACTGTACCTGTTCTCATCTTGGTCAACAGGTCAAAAGGGAATGAATGCAGACTGTTTGTTGGAGGGTGTCAGTGACCTCAGTTTCAGTGATAAGCCTCCTATAGTCTTGTTAAACTTTGCTAAACACTTCAACAAACTTTGCCTTGTGCTCTGCAGAAGCTCTGGCTTCCAGCTGCTGTGCAGCTGCCTCAGCTCATGCATTACACTGACTGTATGCTGTATTACTGTGAGAAAGGACAAAAACAAACATTGATGCATATCAAAAAAATAGCATCACACTGAAAAAGTGTCACTATGAGAGCTTCAGTCAGTATGTTATCTTTATTAGCCTCCTGCTGGTGGCCTGTAGGAACTGCAACAACATGGAGGTTTGTATATAATCTGATTGCTACAGTAATTAATGACTTTATTAATGGTTAATAAATCACATAAATTACTAGTGCGTCATAGATTGGTTATAATCCCTTAATAAGAACAAGTTTTGCCAGATTGTGGGAAATCCTCCTCCGGCATGACACCCCAGTGGACATCAAGTCTGCAATTATACATGTTGGTGAGTCATTAATAAAGCTTGGGTTTGTTACTTTCTAATAAGCCATCAGCAAAAGATAGCCAGTCACTGAAATGTTAATAATAAAGCTTTCTTAAGCTGCTTATAAATGGATTTTAGTTGACATGGTCTGCAGCACTTTTTAGCAGGTAAGTGGTCAAACAGTCCATGAGAGGGATCTTCCTGATGAACTACAGCTAAAAAGACAAAGTAAACTTTCTGTCAGAGGAGGATTTTCCAAAACCTGGCAACCTAAAAAGGGCTCTTATTAATGGCTTATACACTATAACTAAGCTGTATTAACCATTAATAAAGCCAAATAATTACAGTTTAGAAAGTGGTACCATCTTATTCACGTTTCTGGTATTGTTGTCTGTGGCAGCTAGATGGCAGAGCTTTCTGGGTATTGTGGGTGTGTAGAAACTGCTGTGGACACTGAGTACAGAACAATGTACAGTTTAATGAGTTCACAACATGTGAAGTAATCGTTGAGTCATTGATGTTGATTTCCTGTAGATATTTAAGAGTGTTGTTTGTTTTGGGGAGCAGTAAAAACACTATTTATTGCTCCTTTGGTTGTTATTATCACGGGTCTTATCGACCTTCTGATTGATCAGATTGTCACCACAACAAACACATACAGCTTCTTAGTTATGCTTGTTTATTCTTTTTTTTTTTTTCATATTTCCTTACATCACAGTATGTTAGCTGATCTTGTCTTTACCTCTCTTGGGCTGTTTCCAGTTCAAATTCAAATTCAAATAAACTTTATTGGCATGGCAGATCAGAAACCTATATTGCCAAAGCAGTACAGAAAATTATAAACATTGACAGATGATTAGTAATAATCCTGTATAACTATTTCCTTCTCCCTCCAGATAGAAGGGTTGGTGTTAAAGAATAGTGTGATAATGGATTTTAAGACTATGGCAGGGCACAAAATCATAATCACAGTAGAAACACAACTATAAAGATGTAAACAGCAGTCGAGGAGAAAAGTTACATCTTGTCTCTTTAATAAGCATGAATTTCTCCAGAGATATGTTTCTGAAGGAGGGACCTCCTATACACCACCACCTTATATCCCGCTGTAATGTGTGCATTGTCCACAGCACAGAGGGGGGAGGACTCTTCCTGTTTCTTGTCCTTGCTTTGAGTTTTTCAATAGCCTCATTGCATTGTCATCCTTGCTAAGTGATACAGCAGACATGCTCAAAAATGCACGAGAAATACTAATATAATAATAATTGCCAAGGTGCATTACAGCTACAGCATCAGAGCAGTGTCTGCATTGAAATCATTAGGGTTTTTTTTCCTCTTAGCAAATATCTATGTTTCATTTGTCTGAAATGATCATTAAAGACTGCAGGTACTGTTTCAGGAAAGGTGCTGCATGCTTCCGAAATATTCTAACAATATGTCTGCTTTTCAGAAATTCTACCTATTTTGAATTGTGATGTTGTCGTTGTTGTTGTTGTAGCAATTCCCTTTATCTAAGACAAATTTCTCCTGAGGGAGACAATAAATGTGACCTTGACCTTGCTTAGCCCAAACAAGAGCACGTATAAAGTATGTCCTTAAATTAAAGTTTGTATGGTTTTTAAATTGTATACACTATATATCATATTGCCATATAAATATACACAAGATTCTTTCTTTGAAATGTGACACACAGGTGCTCACACATACTGTAGCACTGTGCTAATTGCACTATCAATGGCAAAATTAGGTGTGTGTGTGATACATTTTTTCTCATTCACTAGCTGTCTATGTGGGATTTTTACCGCGTTCATGATATTCATGCAGGTAGTGTTAATGTCAGGATTAAGCTGTTAGGCAAAGGATTAAATATAGAGTCTATAGAATCTACAAAATGATATGAATATCTGAAAGAACTCTACCTAAAGTATAAAAACATGTGGATGTGGGACTGTGTTTGTGTATGTCTGTATATATGTGTTCATGAAACTTCCATCCAATCAGTGGCACTTCCTTTGTAGCAGCCTTGTGACACAGGAAACTCCAGCTAGCAGTAGAATCCTTCTACCAAGGTTAACAAGACACCAAATGAACACATTTTTCATTTCAATATTTATGTTAACAAGAAAAGATTGTTTTGATTCCACTAAATTCCTGTATGATGTTTTACAATGTACTCTCAACAATCAAAGCTCACAACCATGTGTCTTTGTTACAATGAAAAATGACTATGCCTCTCTCTCATCAGTTTTCATTCATAACCATAAGATTACTAATCTTGGAATCCATCAGCTATCGTCTGACGACAATTTAGCCTCTGGGGGCAACAGCCAATGTTTCGGGGCTTCCAGTGTGGCCAGCAGATATCCGGGCATAGACTTCCTTTTCTGGCGCCGGTCATTGTTTACAGTCCGATTAGCAACTTGAGAAGCAAGAATGGAGTTGGAGTTGGAGTTGAGAAACGATGTCTACAACCAGATTGTTTCACAGGTAGCCAGTTTACACTCAGTTAACAGTTTAAAACCAAACAAACATCGAGACCTATTGTTGGTATTTTAGGTCCAGACAACAGCCAATCAGCCAATGTGTCCAGCCTGTCTCGTTCCCCACACGGACTGTTTACCGGCATGCAACCAAAGCATGTTCCTGTAGAAATCCCCAGAACGGAAACGGAGACCAGAACGCTTCTGATCCCAAAATCTTGTCCCCTGGCTACAAATTCTGCATTCATATGCAGGTATCTGTTTATAGAGATTAAGACATTACAGCAACACATGCCAACTGAAACTTTCCAGTTTAAAGACACATTGAAAGAAAAAAAAATTCCCAGTTCTAATCCCATGAGATCCTTGTTATATGCCATATATATATAAAAAAAATAAAAAAAAATGTGTGCGGAGCCCAACGGTCCTCTTGAGCTCCATATCGCACCATATTTGTTAAACCACCCACCTTTTCAGTGGTACAATCAAATCTGGAGGATCTGTAATTGCACAATGTCCACATATTCCAGACCAGCTCACTGAGAATTACATCACATACAGAAGTTAACCCTCATTCACTGTGACTTTAAAGGTGCCTTGTGGAGTTTTCTTACAAACAAACAAAAGTTATGTTTACATTCGGTTAATCACCAAAAAGCGTGTGTGTGTATCCTTGAGGTCTAACAAACATGTTAAGTGTGTTTCCGTCTATATAAAACACTTGTAAAGCCATTTTTCAAAGTATTTTAAACCCACTAGAAACTGCTCCATAGTGCTACTAGAGGACAAAAACTCCACAGGGTACCTTTAATTGTACAACTCAAACACAGCATTTCAAATTTACATACTAACTTTACGTTGTTCCAACATATTTATTCATAACCATCCTTCAATCACTGCAAATGTTCTTGTTCGGCACACACATAGTGATTACATAATGTCTCGAGGTTGACAATATCTTTTTCATGATATGATTTTATGGTTCGGTGCTATCAGCTATTGTTACAAAATAATGATTAGACTATAAAATGTGACTCTCTCACCACGAGTCACATGTTTCAAAGCTCATTGTAAAATAAAGTGGTTGGTTTTGTTATCTAAAAATGGTAGCGCAATCAACCTTCAAGATTTCAGAAAGGAAATTTCCATCATGGAAATCTGAGAACATGTTCCAACCTATTATTTTTGGATATGTGTTTTAATGATTATCATAGAGAAAAATTTGATCCCTTCATCTACCCAAGTGACCCGAGGGTTTACTTCCTGCCAAGCCATTTTACTACAGATCTTTGTAAATCCACTTATAAAATAAATGGAGATTTGTCATTTCTACACTCAGTTTTCTCAAATTTCTGCAGCAGGAAATAGATCGGAACACAGTACCGACACATGGCCGGTTGCATTTTGAGTAAGAGGCATTACTGGAAAAACTCTGTCTGCCAGCAATATGTAAAATTAGCAGCTAAATGCAACAAGTTCATGTCTTCTCTCTGGGTGCCTCCAAATTTACTTTGGAAGAAGGAGGAAATCACAAAAAGAAAAAAGGTTTATAAGACAGATTATGGGAACATGGGAAGATTGGTGATTTGGCAGAAATAAGCGTACTCAACATGACTACATGAAGGAGGAACTAGTGATTAAAATATGTTCCAGGAACAAATATCAAAAGCTGCAAATTTTCCCGTTTTTTTGGCCCAGTTGCTGTGTAATGAAAGCATCCTTTCTGCCCTTCGTTATATCAAATAAATGTCAAAATGACTTCAATATCTTAACTAACATCTTAAAAATGCCTCCCAGACATGTTTTAATACATATAAAATAGTCTGCTTTGAATTAAATCTACTCTTTGTTCCTCAGTGAAAAGTCCAGAATTTATGAATCTACAAATACTGGACACAAGATCTTAAAGGGACAGTTCACCCCAAAATCAAAAATTCGTTTTTCCTCTTAATTGTAGTGCTACTTTTCACAACTAGATTGTTTTGGTGTGAGTTGCCGAGCTTTGGAGATATCAGCCATAGAGATGTCTGCCTTCTCTCAAATACAATACAACTGGATGGCACACAAGATAATCCACAGACCTTGTTGTGAGCAGTTTCATGTAGACACTATTTACTCTCTGCCAAACTACATCTGCCAACTGTCTCTCCTCGCAGAGGGAAGCGTGCAACTACTTATGGTTGGCAGGTGTAGTTCAGTAGAAAGAAAATAGTTTCTACATTAAACTGCTCACAACAAGGTCTGTGGATTATCTTGAGTAACCAGGTCATGATTTCTGGAAAGAGACATTTCTGTTGAGTTTTTCAAATGTTTTTTTTTTGTTTTGATTTGTTTTTTAGCACTACAAGCCAAGTGCCCTCCAGTTCCATTCTATTCTATGGCTGATATCTCTAAAACTCAGCAACTCACACCAAAACAAACTAGATGGATAAAAAGTACTACAGGTAAGAGGAAAAACATGTACTTTTGATTTTAGAGTCAACTTTCCCTTTAAGACATAAATGAGACACATGGTCTTATTTCACTGTAAAGTTCATTCTCAGTGTACTGTATGTACACCGGAGGCATCAGGTTTCCACGTCACCATATCATGTTTATTGATGCATCTGCTCAGCCAACAGCTGATTAGTAACATCCAATCATATTCGCACAAGTGTTTATGACAGATTTTGTGAGCTCACCATTATTCTGCTGATTGTCTACAACTGCTGCAATTTCCTCCACCACACCCAACCCTTATGTCATTGAAGATTTGGCATTGTTCTCTTGGTATATCTGATGCTTTATATTTAAGAGTGCTGCTCAGTCTGCCAGAGCTCCCTCAAACAGCAGAGCCTTTTACACCAAATCTAACTGTATAATCATTTGTTATAAATGGCCTTTTCTTTGACACAAATGTCTTTGACTGAAGTAGACAGTTTCAGTGATTTGAATGCCGTCTCTCTATTATCATGCTTGTTGCTTGTCATTTTACTTACTTTAATGACAAAATCATGAAAGGTCTCATTTTCACTTAACTTGATTGTTTGATGTTGAATGAAATTAAGTAAATGAAAAAGTCTCAAACTGCAACTTAAGAGTGAAGAAATGCTACAATGTGTACACCATGAGAGACATTTTGAGTCGGACACAAGTCTTCACTATTGCATAGATCAAATATTGAAAACAATATGAAAACCTTGAGTGAAAGATGTTATTCATAAAACCAGTTGCATCACTTCTGATTGGAAGTGCCAAATGTCACAAGGTTGCTAGGACAAGCGCTGATTTTCGTCCACTCACAGGCAATTCATTCCCCGACTTTGCTTACAACTTTGTTATCTTTTTTTTTTCCAGAAAGGATTTTCCATGAGAGGATGTATTGACCTTGACACATTTAAACATCCGAGTATCATTTATCAAGACCTTTATAAGTGCCATAAACATGAGCTCATGATCAAGACAATCAGTGGCATCTACTTCAAACTGATATGCTTAGTTAGTATTTTACTACATTTCCAGTAAACCCTTTCTAATTTTGCTCTATCTTGCACCCCTCTAAGTTCATCTTTTAACTTTACTTATTGATTTTCATTCAACAGTCTTTCTGAATCTGAAGATTTGAGGTGGTAGAGGAGTGCCCTCTTAAAAATAACTATTAATAATTACATAGAAATAATAACTCGGCTATAAGCACAATGTGAATGTGGTAGTGATTTAATGAAAATGTGGCATCTTTAATCAGGTCAGTGGCTTCTGCAGCAATGAAATAAAACTGTAGAACTTTATTTTTAACATCAATCCATCTCTTTTACGTCAAGCCCCATCTTCTGGCACAAGAGCAATATTTATTTCCTTCAGCAAATGTAGACCAACACTTGTAAGAGTTTATGTAGAGAGTTTGGAGAGGAACAGAAGAATAAACATGCAACAAAATTCATCTCCGGCTGAGGATTGCTCAGTGCTCACCATGTGGCTGTGGTTAATGTGAGGCATAAACACTTTGTTTCCTCCTCCTGATGCGCCACCGGACGTCTGAAAACACTGCTGCTCACGCGGAGGGAGACAGAAATCCACTGACGTTATCTTTTGGTTTGGGTTAAGAGTTATCTTTAGCAGTGAATGATAACTAGAGGAAACTAAAACTTACTTGATAAGAGTCTGCAAATCACATCCTAGGTGCCAGGGTGGGAAAAAACTCAAAAAAAGGTTGATAAAATGTTTTAATTACTGTTTGTTTTTGAAATAACAATAATGTATATAATGTAACAGTAGTTCTTTGCAAAATTAAAGACATGTTTGAGTGCAGGGAAATTGCATGTGTCTGAACTTATTTTGTGAACCACTTTTGAATAGAGCAAGCTAGCTGTTTCCCCCCTGTTTTCCAGTCTTTACGCTAAGCTTGTCATGATCCTGTGTCTCCTTTACCTGCTGCCACTCTCCCAGCGGCTCTCTCCCTCTCTCTCTCCCTGTGTGTGTGTCTGATTGTGTGAGTGGAGACAGGTGCTGGAGTCAGAGCAGAGCCACACCAGCTGCAACTCATCTCAGTAATCAAGCCCTCTACAAATACTCTGCCCTGCCACTTCCACTTTGCCAGATCGTAGCATCTACATCAGTCAGTATACGCTTCGAGCCATTTTTCATGCAACCTTTCCTGTTGTTGCCTGTTTTTTTTCCCCCTCCTGGCCTAACCCTGTCTCCTGTTTCCCTGCGGTCCTGTCTGCTCAGGTTCCAGCACCTGTCCCCAGTCCTTCATTTCTTCTCGTCAACCCTGTTTCCCTGCCCTGGATTCCAGCTCCTCCCAGCTTCCAGCCCAAGCCTCGATCCCGTTTTTCCCAGCTTCCAGCCCAAGCCTCAGCCAAAGCTCAAGCCCCGGTTTCCCAGTTACCAGTCCAAGCTTCTACAGGCCTGCATTTCCTTTCCACCCAGCCTTCTAAATAAATACATTGTTTCTATCATATCCCTGTTTCCTCGCCTTGAGTGTCTGCACTTGGGTTCACCTGCTCCGCCCCACACAACAAAGCTAAACTAAGCTAATTGTCTCCAGGTTCCAGCTTCATATTTAGCACACAGACATGAGTGTTTTCAATCTTCTCATCTAATTCTCGGCAAGAAAGCGAATAAACATTCATCCCAAAATGTCGGACTATAGGACTGCACAAAAAACATTGTCAATGTAAGTTTCTGAAGCTATTTTGTGAACAATGCAAATGGTATCCTGATGTTAACCCTTATATATATATTTTTTATTTCGTTAAGTTTTACAACTATACTTTTGATTGTATGCTAACACTTTGGCGTACAGCATATCTAACTATTTAGACTTACTATATTGCCAGAAGCTAACATTTGCTCTCTGTCAGGATAAAAGCCTGCTATGATTATTTAACTTTGCATTAATTTTTGTGTAGTGGACAGAATTGGAAATTTAGGTTAAATGATACAAGCTTCAAACAAGGACACAAAACCTTACATTTTTATTCATTTAATTTATTTTTAAAAATATGTTTTCTTTGTTTTAATATTTAAGTCTGGACATGATTCACAAACAGATACAGTATTGAAATAGAGTCTGTTTCTTCAACTGCATGACTCATTTCTTGCCTTCAATTCACTTTGAAACTGATCATGGTTATATAAATTTTCCAGAACGTCGAATCAGCACTGAGTTCATAAAAGGAGGGTTCACGTTGGTGTCTGAAAGACGGAACTGTCAATCATCTACTGTGCAGGCTACTAGAAAGGACTGACTCATCTGTGTTGCTGCCAGACATTAAACATACTATTAACTGTGAGATAGCTTTAAAACACCTATGTGACTCTCTTGATGCTAGAAAATCTTGAGACTTTTTTAGCATGCATCTATCACAAAAGTAACTGCTATAAAGCTGTATCAAGAATATACTGAGTGCGTAATTGAAAGCTGCCGAAGCCATATCAAGATAATGAACTTTGACATTTGTGTGACATGTCACAGTAGGAAAAGCATAGGGGTAAATAGTAAAATCAATTGTATTCCATTTAGCTGCTTCAGTTTTAGGGCCTTGGTATTGTGCATGTACGTTCACTGTTGCACTTTCATGGCTTACTGGAACACAAAGTCATCGTTAATGTTTTTATTAACATCTGTGCTTTTCCTACTACAACAAATGAAAATATCTGGTGTGAAAAAGGCCTGCTATCATTGTTGGGTTCATAATACAGCAAACTCTAAAAAAGTCTGAGTATACCTTTAACTGCCCCAGTGTTCCCAGAATTCCCTTTAAATTTCCCCTTGAGTAGCTAAGAAGTTAGATTATGTAACTTTGGTAATGCATTATTTTACGGGTCTGTAATTTCTAGGAGTAATTTTCTAGTTTTTTGGGAAGAACAATGTAATTTGGTAGTAATTATAGGAAAGAGAGACTGTGTTCAATTGGTACACCTACAAATGCTAGCATAACCAAAAGAGTCTTTTTAATCAGACAACAGGTCAGCTTAATATGCAAAAAAAAAAAAAAATGTGAATAATTCTTTCAAAGAAGTTTCCTGTTTTCCCTTTAATTAGTGCTAAATTACACAGAAGACTTCTGAGAAAATCATTAGGAAATTACAGACCTGTAAAATAGAGTATAACTGTAACCTTTGCTGAACAGCTAGCACTGTGGCCACAGGAAACTATTTGGGGATAATTATGAATTAGCTAACATTAGCTAACATTAGCCACCATAAGCTAGTGGTCATACCAGACCAAGTTAGGCTGTAGCGACATAAAACGTAAGTGTATTGAATTGAGCAAGGGGGTGTTTTAATAAGTTAGTAATTCAACTTTTCATTTCTAAGAGGAAGCATGTATTATTTCTTTTTTTCAGAAGTTACATGGTCTCCCTTTAAAGTTAGAATAAACATTTACTCCACAACATTATATTCAGTATCTGCTTGTCCGATGCATTGTTGCAGCTTTTTTGGGCTATTAGCTGAATAAAATCTTCACATTCAAGTTGTTTTCAGCTGCAAGTCACCTACATTAAAAGGAAAATTCCAGAATTCCAAATTTTGGACTTTCCCTGATAAACTTGCATCAGCATAGAGTTGTCGTTAGCTATTATTATTGATTTTTCTCTGACCACATACATCTCTAAACTTTGTACCCCTTTGGAATTCATTCCCGGTTGGAAATTTCTGAAGGTCTGGGTGTCAACATTGTTCCACTAACGGTAGAACAATGTTTACTCTGTCCTCAAACATGCTTGCTACAGTCACTGTACAAGAACACTGCATGGTTGCTAACATTAGTCACAGAAGCAAACATGCTCGCATACACAGCTTTCTTCCCCACACACCGACCCCAAGAAAACACAAATTAATTGTACACCACAGCAGTCTGTAATAGTTTGGTGAATGTTCATTTTGGTTTAAACACTTTTGCAGTTTCCAGTGTGTCGGCAAAGATATAAAGACTAGAGGAGGGAAGACATTAGAGCAATGACTTTAAAGACACATGGAGGCCTGATCATGACTGACTGACCTTTCTGCATCAGTAAGTGACATTTTAACTGTTCGATATTTATACTTTCTCTGTGTCCTCATGTAACTGTAAATCTGCTCAATCAGGGCATTTTTGGTTGACAACTTAATGAATTATTAACTTAAATATTATTTACTGAGAAATTGCAGTAAGATTCTCCAGAATTGGAAGTCCTCAGCCAAACTCTGATGTTGATTTCCATCATCTGTTATCTTTGTAAGCAATTGTAAAATTTGACATTGCTGAATAGTTCAGTTGCGTTATTATCTCCACCAGCAGTTGCTGCTTTTTATTGCCCTTGATGGGTGTAAAGTCTGTTCCATAAAAATACCTTTCATGTGTCAAGCCTATTTGCTGAGAGTGTTCAGTTTACATGAGCATTTTATTGGAGACTTTAACGAACATGATTAAATTAGATTAGATTAGATTATTTTTATTTCGAACATGTTCAAATAAGAACATAAAATATATGGGCAGCGAAACAAAACAAAACAAAAAACTAAAATAACAGCAAACTTTCAGTACTTTTTTTTTATATACTTTATCGTGTTTTGATAGATAATAAAATCTGTTATTTATATGTTACAATGTAGCTACAAAGTGCAAAACTGTCAATTTTAAGAGAGCAAATTCACTGAAATTCAAACTTGTAAACAAAGTTTTGTTTCAAAATGAGACATCATTCATTAATGAAACAGAATACTGAATTAATTTGTGCTTAAAAACTACAGCAGGCGATTTACTGCACATGTATGTATTTATTTATCTTGTCACACTTGCCAAAATGCAATTTTGATACATGGTTTTTGATTAGCCTTGTTATCTGCCTGTCGTTACTGACACTGTACTCACTAATATGTGTACAACAATGGATCAGATGATGATCTATAATGTGAAAGGGGTTGAGTATTTTAGCCTCTTTCAGCTGGTTGTTTTGTTTGTTTTGGGGGTTTTTTTGGCACAGAACTTTTCTGTTTTGGTTCTCTCTCATCGCTCTCATAGCATTGTTTTTGGCCACAGCAGGCAGCTGTTGTCAGCAAAAAACCTATAAAAATCCCACTGTATGCAACTTTCTTAGCACTTAAACAGCAGCCGGACAAAATTAGCAACTACAGTGGTTGGGAAAAATAATAAGCGTTTAGCAACTAAGAGGAAAAAGGAGTGTGCATATTTGACTTACATTCATCAACTGGACAGATGCATGACTCGAATGAATGCTAATGTTGCTCCGTGCCGCTGGATGTGTAATAGGCAACTGTTTGCCAAAAAGTTAGTCTTATCAACTTAAAAGGTGATAATAATTCAGTGGTGTGACTCTAAGTGGCCAAACAAATCAATTATTGCAGGTTTAACAAGGCCACGTTGTCTATTGTAGGAGTACTCTATTACGGTGACTCATTATTTTAACAAAACTTCAACTCAAAATCACTAATGTTTTACGATTGCTCTAAATAAATTAAGATTTACTTTAGCACATCTGGGGTGTAAAAGCACCAGTATAGATGAGAAAAAGTGAAACACTCTTAAACAGTCACATTTTCAACTTACTACATTTCATGAGGTTGCAGAAAGTTTTTCATAGAACTCAGTCTTCACTTTTATGAGGCAATCTGTAATTAGAGTAAGTGATTGTTCCATGACAGAATACACATAATTTTCTGTGTATATAGAATACAATTGAGTTACAGGAGTACAAGACAAATGAAATTTTGAATACCTAATGTTGGCTCTTTATGGTATACAGTGTTAATTTTGGGACAAAAGTTTTACAAAGACTCAATGAACAATGCACAGTCCAAGTTAATTCAAGATATTCCCAATGAAAACAAATAAATAATGTAACAATGACAACATCATCGACAAAAAATAAACCATTTTACACACTGCCATAAGCAACTGCTATCGAATCATGGTGTGGGAATGTGCTTTTATTTGGACTAATGGATTCATGTGTACTTTTTATACCACGTGTACAAAACGTATTGATTGTACATTTTGTGGTTGGCAGATTTTTGGATCTCCTGCTCTTTTTTCAGACCTCCAGTTGGACTACAATTCCTAAATACCACTCTTATACAGTAGGCAATCTCTTACTCCCTTTGCAACATGAAGAAGCTGTTGCACTCTTCTGTCTTCAGATTGAAAGTGTCAAGTTTTCTTTGTCTCAAGAAAATAGGGCAGTCATGATCAGATCAGAGACCTTACAGCGTTACAACATCAGACAGATCACTACAACCTACTTTGCCCCACATTCGCATCTCTATCTGTCTTATCACATCCTGTTGATGCCAACAGGACAGTTCAGGACAATCTGTATGCTGCAGTTGCAGTTTGTTCTTGTTCTGTTAAATTTGATTTGTGGAAAAAACAGACAAAGCATTAATTATGTTTCCGTCAGTGTTGCGGTATTAAGTTGTAACAAAAGAGTTAGACCGACTGACAAGACATTTGCATACTGCCTCTGAAGCCCTACTTGTTTGATGTCAGTTGTGGTAAGAGTACATTCTTTCATGACTGATAAGACAAATGCACAGAGAGAATCATATCTGATGACCCAAAAATGCTTTTTTGGTTGCTTTGTTGTAGTACACAGTGCATTCACCTCTTTGCTATTTCATGTTCAGTTAAATATCTGCTTAGTACATTGCGTGCTATTTTCTTGATTGGAATTTGCTTTTCTTTATACCCTTTTTCATATGGATTGTGTGTTTGATCATGTGCGTTTATTTGTGCAACTTTTGTGCCACAATTACCTCTGTACATCTCCACAAAGAGCTAGAGTTAAGAAATAAGGGGAAAACAGAGCAGCATAACAAGAAAAGCACACAAACACATGACACTATATCTGTATGTGTTAAAACATTCATTAGGGATAGATGTGCATATGGATATTATATGAGATTAAACTTCACAAATGAAACGTGCAGTGCTAAGTTTGTAAATATGCATTGCAATCTACATTGATCAGTTGAACATACTGAAAATACATTCAGTTTGTAAGCAACAACTTTTCATAAGCAAGACACATTTTGGGAGAAATATTGATGCCTGAATTACATTTGCATCATATATATATTACATTTTTGTAAATATAAACACTAGACAGAACTTATATTTTTAGCTACAAAGCAGTCGATTGGTCCTCCACTTTGGTCCAGAATTGTCTCAAATGAGATGCTTCAACAACTGTAGATTCTTAGTCTTGTTCATATCTTCAAAACATTTCACTGTCAATTTTTTCAGTTGGTTACGAAACTAAAATCATGTAGATAAGGTTTGGGGGAGGCGGTGTTCACTGTAAAGAACAAGTGTCAAATGTCTTAACCCTCCAACCATCAGTGTTCAAGGTAAAAACATCGACCCACAAACATGACCTCTACACTCTTAGTGTACACTGCACTACATGAACGTCACTCTACTTCCTGTGTTGACAATGCATACTGTCCATAAATATAAATCACAACCTGTGTTTAAAATAATTTGTTAGCAACGGAGTTGAAAAGAAGTCGATTCTGTCATGTCACTTAAAAATTTTGATCACAGATTGCTGCAATCAAAAAAATGGATAACATATTTATGAACCAAGTTCTTTTCTGTGTATGTTTATTGTTTACTTGGAAATTTCGTCACAAAATTCTTTCCATTCATTAATGTAACATTCACACACACATACCAATGAACACGTTGTTCTTCCCTTCAAGCTTTTTTTTTTTTTTTTTATTAATGGAAATAAATGTGTACCAATTGGAAAACCGTCTGACCTTGAAGCAACTGACAGGAGCCCTTTGTTCCAGCATTTATCAGATATCAATCATTACGCTGTAGTTTATCACTGAGCATGGTGTGAAAGAATGCCTGATCACAGCTATGCGGTTAAATCACACTGGTTTATTATAGTAAACTATATGAGCTTTCAGAAGTTATCAGCCTCGAGTTACTGGTTCACTGAACATCATTAAGCCCAGAACACACATTGACATATGAACACACTTATGAAAACATTTGGAATATGGTGATTAAAAACCCCCAAATTGGAGGTTTTAATTTCACAAAGAGATGCATTCATGCATCTGGATTCTCTCTCACACACACACACACACACACACACACACAAACATTTCCCATGAAACTGGTCTGAACTGTGCTTGATCCTCTACAAACAGCTGAGGCGGGAATTACTGCCACTTAATTCTGAGCAGACACCTCGATAAGGTCACTCTCACATTTTCCTGTAATGTTTGCATTCCAACTCAATGGACTGAAACCAATGAACAAATCCCCCACCACACACACACACAGTGACACACACACAGTCATGTTTCCATCACTTCAGAGGACATTAGAATGTAAGTCAAATTACATTGACTTACATTCATTTCCTGGAGACTTATCTTAACTTTAACCACACCACACTTACCACCTATTAACCTATCCATACGCCTATAGTTTCTGCTCATCAACAGTTTGATTAGTGCAGTTCTAAATTTGAAGGAAGACTTCATTCTCACTTAGCTCTCTCTTATGTCAACTTTGTTGAGGAAAAACACAAAAGGTCAGTTAAGTTTTAAGATGACTCATGAATTTGAACTTGTAATGTGTTTAACTTGCCATGCCAGGGACCTGATTATCAGAGTATCAGGGTGTCTTATCACACTCTGGATAAATAAATTTGGGACTTTTCATTAAACAATCTGCGTTCCTGCTGCACACAGACTATTTTTATTCTTGAAGTGCGCAATGAACAGAAAGCTGCAGCTGACCTTTGCCAGCGTTTCCCCTCCTGAAAAGCTACTTGATTTCCACTTCATAACAATAACCTGTCCTGTCCTGTCCTGTCTGTCCCTGTCCACATCCTCCCTATCCTGCCCATCGGTACAATAACTTCCAAATGCTCTTCGGGGGAGGAAAGCCTCCGCTGAAAGTTGCGGGTTACAGATATCAGTAAGAACAATGGTCAAGGATAAGGCAGGCGTCCAGCAGTTGTGCGAAACAGGGACTTCATCATAATTGCTGTTAATAATTACAGTTGTGATAAGTGACAGAAGTGGCATTTATTGATGGCAAAACTGTCAGAGCTCCCAGTTGAACTCCAAGAGCTGGAGGAGGAGGAAGAGAGACTGGAAACCTTGGATTTGAGGCAGATTAGGACACTGTCAGGTATGTGCATAAGCTGCTGTACATTATACAAGGATATGAAGGTTACTGGAAAAAGAAAAGTCTATTTTTTTCAGCTTTTGAGGGTGAAATCTTTGTACATCGGAGGATCTTTATATGTAGCCTGAACTCCAGAGGTGCCGAGCACTCCGGTTGAAGGAAGTACAATTTCCTGAGTGATTCAGATCTTGAAAAAGAAAGTTGGAAAAGTCAGGGAGCTGAGATATTTCAGTGCTAATATTTAAAACAAGCCTCTCTGGTGTTAATCTGTTTCTAGAGTTCACATAGAGCCTGACAAATCTCCCCCCTCAGGGCTGTGCATGTTCTGACTTGGCCCATGTGCTCTGCCTGTATTTAGGGGTCTGGACCTTTGTTGTTAGCCATTAATGTTCTTTGATAAGTGATGTTCAAAGGGAAGACAGAACCTTATTCCTGACCTAATGTGATTAATGGATCTCAGAGCCACATAGAGAGGAAGCAGCAGTCCTCCAGGCAGCAGAGGCAAGATGATGCGACCGAGAGCTAAGCAGTATGTGGTGGCCAGGCCGCTGTATTCGGAGGAGTCCTTCACCGAGGAGCATGAGAAGGTCTACAGGCACCGCAAAACCATGCTGGACCACATCAAGCAGTACTTCACGTAAGGAATAATTTTGGTTTTTAGTTTCCTGTGTGGCTTTTGACTCGTGATCACTGCACAATTAACACTTGAAGTCTGTCCCTTACGGATGATGAGACGATGAACTTAAAGAGGAAAGTGAAAAAGTGAAAGTTGAGCCTCAAAAACTACAAAAAACAGACATTTTTTAAACTTAATGTACAACATATATTCATAGCCATTAACACAAGTTTGAATATAAATAAAACCTGCAAGTTTAGTGCATTTTGACTAAGTTTTTAAAGTTTAAATTGATGTAAAATTATGTTGATTAAGATCAAGTAAATTTAAACTTTGGTTCTTGATCCACTTTCTTTGATATAAAAAATAATCCCCTGGCTCAATGCACAAGGTCCAGTCTTTTATACAATATAAAAAAAACATTTACACACACAATATGCAAGTATGAATTCCCTGTGAGATGAAGTTGACTATTAATGTTAACCGTTTTAAATAAAATACACATTTAATTTGTCATAATTGCAGAAAAAGTGGCTCATTTTACCCTGTTACATGTTCCACTGCCGAGATCTTATCAAGTGAATATCATCAATCTATAACTTTGTTTTTCTATTTAACATACATAATGTATATAACTATATTTGTTTCTGTTTATCATTGCAGATGTGATGCCAAACGAGCTAAGAATGCAGTTTTGTCTCTTCTGCCGGTCATTGGATGGTTGAAAATCTACCAAATCAAAGAGTGGCTGCTCAGCGACATTGTATCTGGTATCAGCACTGGACTTGTAGCTGTCCTGCAAGGTAAATAACGAATGAATCATTTCCTTCCTACTTTGAGTCACACTCTAAATTTATAGTAACCGCATAAATGCAACTCTTTGACACATTCAGTCATTCTTGTTGCTGCACTAGCAACTCATAGTGGTTTGGTGAGGGTAGTGAACTTCCTCTGGCTGGTGAAAAAGAAGCTCCTGGCAACCCTTATGGGTCATATAGGACTGTCTGCAGCACTCCACAGACCAACAGTAGAGTTAACATAGACGAGGACTGCAATTTCAGTGAAAGTAATCATTCCAAATTGGTAGAAAATGAGCAAAATGAACTGATTTTAGCAAAACTTGAAAGAGTTACGATGCATTTGAAACTAATTTGCCATGTAAAAATGTTCTATCTGGCCTTGAAATGAAGATAAAACTTTTATAGTTATCTGTAGACTAATTCCCACTGCATGACCTCAGCAAAGGGAGTAGACAAATAAATCTTCAGTCACACAGTACTGCTATCCAAAGGAAAACATCAGTATTTGTGCATTCTTACAGTGTGAGAGAAGATGTATCCTGTTACTGATTTATGTGAAGGGTTCCTACATTATTCATTGGGGTTGACTTGGGAAAAGTGTGTTTGTACTTTAGAACAAACTGCAATAAATGTCATCTGTAGCTCTGAAAACAAGGGACAAGAATAGAAGCACAGGGATATTACTTTCCAAAAATCCCCAAATCTCATCCGCTTTAAAATTGTTGTTTGGCTATTTTGGTTTCAGCTAATGTCGTTTTGCTTTCACTTGTTTCCACTTCTAAATGCCACTGTTTTATGACTAACAGTTGTGTAACTTGTGTCTAATCTGATAATGATGATAACCTTGGAGTCAGCCATCTGTGTATAAACTGTGTGGTATGATAATGTGGCTATCTTTAGCAGTAGGTTAGGGTTATTATGTAAACAAACAACAGGTTATTATTTTTATATATTTTATCATTTTGATCATAAATGGTATTTTTCAGAATTCTCCTTTTTGTTTTTGTGATCTGTGGCAACAAAGTGTAGTTTGCAAATTATAAAATGCTGTGTATGTATGTGTGTCAGGTCTGGCCTACTGTCTGCTGGCCTCTTTGCCACCCTGGTACGGACTCTTCTCTGCCTTCTTCCCTGTCATCATGTACTTTTTTCTTGGCACCTCCAGACACATCTCAGTGGGTAAGGCTGGACACGTAGGTGCGTTTGAACGTTTTTCATTAGTAGTGAGTGTATTGTGAGTCTCAATCTCTGTCCCCTCTTTCTCTCTCTGCAGGGCCTTTCCCTGTCTTGTGTATGATGATTAGCACGGTGGTGACCAGGCTTGTCCCAGATGAGGGTCCGCCCGCCAACATCACAGGGTTTGAAGGCCTGACGAGAGACGAGCAGAGAGTGTTGGTGGCCTCCTCTGTGACCTTCCTCGCCGGTATCATGCAGGTAAAACACACTCACCACAACCACTCAGTTCAAACGTTCAACAGCTATTTATCTTGTCAACACAGCAATGACAGAGTTCAAAATAAACTTTAATCATTGAGGTGGGGTGTCATGGTGACATGGTAGGTTTAGAAACTCTCTGACATCTGTGTGGCACAGCTTCAAAACCTTGCGACAGCACACATCTGCCTTGCTGAGCTGTCCCTAAGTGAAACAGGGGTAATCTGACAAACAGAAATGTCTTTCAAAAATAATTGTATATGCCACAAAATTCTGAGAAGCTGTTTGGTGCAATCTTGACTCATGACCTTACTTGAAATTCACTTTTTAGTGAAAAAACTAATAAGATTAAAGGTGCAACCACAGTGATCCTTTGCTGAAATTTGACAGCAAGTTGGCTTACTTGATTCGACCTGCTTAAAGAAATAGATTGACTTTTTGGGAAATACACTTAATCTTGCCAAGTGATAGATGAGAAGATCACGTCTGTAGTATGAAGCTAGAGCCAGGAGACGGTTAGCTTGGCTTAGCATAAAGAATGGGAGTGAGGTGAAATAGCTAGCCTGGCATTGTCCAAAGGTAACAAAATACACCTACCACGTGACGTCTTGCAAGATGACATGACTCCATGAAGTGACTGCGCCCAGCAAAAAAATAGACCAACACATAACATCCTGTAATACCACAAACTGTCGTTTTTACATTTCAGATGTAGATTTGTACAGATTAGACAAACTACATCAAATATGTTAATTAATGAGCTTTACAGGTGCTGAAAGACAGATTATTTTGTAACTTTTCCCTAACCTTAACCAAGTGCTGACAGTGTCTAAACATAACCATAAAAAACTTTTAATAATGTTGTTCTTACTGTCGGTGGATATTGTCCTGCAAGATCGGATATTTATCAGGACCAGCAATGTAATTAGTTGTCACATTTTACTTATAAATCCAGTATCAGCAATACATTAATTATAACATTTTCTCATTATGTTGACAGAAAACACAACTTAGGCAGCATTATGCTTCCTTCTAAACATATTTGGTGTTGCTGTTTAGTAGCATATAAATGTAATTTCTAGGAGACATAGTTGCACAGGGAGAAGCTTTACAGCAGGTAACAAAAGGATCTATTCATCCTCTTTCTTGACTTGTGCTTCTCTTTGGACTTTACCCCCCTAAATGCAATACACACTGGCCATGTGGCAGTACATTGCAACAGTTTGATGTATTTGGTGCATTAGTAGCCAGGATGCACTGATTCAGAGAGCAAAGGTGACACATACAGATATAAGAGTTAGATAACTGTCTGTACGTGTATGCTCTTCCCTTCACCTTTAGTGAATCTGGGTGTGAATCCCCTCCAGATCCAGGTGTAGTAGGGAAGTTACTTTTGTTTTCCTATACTACCTCATCACCAACATGGCCTCTCTGTGTCTTCCAGCTGGCAATGGGTGTCCTGCAGGTGGGCTTTGTCGTCATGTACATGTCAGACACCCTGGTGTCCGGCTTTGCCACAGCAGCCGCCATCCACATCCTGGTATCGCAGCTGAAGTTCGTGCTGGGGCTGACGGTCCAGAGCATCAGTGGACCACTCGCTATCGTATATGTAAGTAAAAACGTGTTGAAGCTTTCACGCTGTTTATCACAGTCAGGGAAAGTGGATCATTTATTTCTTGGACACAAGGAGTTCAAGGAGTTTATTTTTCTTTTACAGACCCTGGAGATCATCTTTAACAAGATAACCTCTGCCAACATCTGTGATCTGGTGATCTCTTTGGTGATCATGGTGGTGGTGTTCATCGTGAAGGAGCTAAATGACAGATTCAAATCCAAGCTACCAGTGCCCATACCCATAGAAGTTATCATGGTGAGCAAGATTATGCAACATGATCCTTATAAATGTTTCCATCGCCTGAGCTGTTGAAGGCTTGTTAGTTACAACAACAGTAGTAATGAAAGCATAAATTTTGGTTACAACTTTTTATGACCGTACCAGATAGGAGTACCATGCAATCATTAGTATGATTTTTGATATCATTCATGGCATTTAAAAGAAAACATTCATAGCAATTTGCGGACACAGAGCTCTTAAACTCTAAACCAGAGGTTAATAAATATCTCTCATTTTGAAACTAAGCCTATTTTTCAGCTGTCATTTAGTGATTTGTGTCATTTCGTTCTCAGACTGTCATTGCATGTGGAGTTTCTTATGCATTTGACTTCAAGACAAAGTATGGCATTGACGTTGTTGGCCATATTCCAAAGGGGTAAGCTATTTTGCACAATAGCTAAAGCAAAGACATGTTTGGTATTATTTGGATAGCAACATTTTCAGTGATATTTAAACTCTGAAGTTTAGTGCCCATGAGACAACCAGACTAGTAACAGAGGAGTCCCAGTCTAATCCCAGATGTATTTTCAGGATCCATCTGTCATCTTCCCATGCTAGGAGAGGGTCAGCACATCCACATTTTTCTACTCTTGCCAGTGATCTTCTAGTGTGCTCTCCCTATGTCAGTGACTCAATATATAGAAATATGTACATATATACACATCTCCTTTCAGCTGAGAAAAGTTTCTTCATGTCATGAGAGGACTAACAGTATTTTTATGAACAGTAGCACCTGATCTTAAAGGGTTGGTTCATTTAAAACACAAAAAGTCTAATTTTGATAGTTTGTAGTGCTCAATGCATTGAAAAACGGCATTTGAAAAAAACTCAACGGCTGTCTCTGTCTCTTTCACTCTGATCCACAAAACCTGTGGACAATCCTGAGTAGCTGGGACAGACATGTTGATATTGAATTTCTTAAATGTAGTTCAGTGAGCAACACTAATAAAATTCACCTTCATTTTATTGGGGTAGAGGCAGAAATCTCAGAGACAGATATATCAAAACCTGGACAAATAAAACCAGAAATATTGGTTTAAAGGCCTGCAACTTTAATGTTTTGGTCCAATCTAAATGCTCTCATCAGCTTTTTCAGCAAAAAACCTATATAAACCACTTATGCTACCTGCCACCAAGTAGCTAAAAAATCTCTTAATGCAAGTTTAAATTCAAGCGTCTATCTAAGCTTCCCAGTTTTCTGGTACTTTCATTTGAAATACAACAGCAGTCAAAAGAGTCAAGAAGTTTATTATCATGTGCACAGTAAACACAGGCGGTTACACCACACAATGAAATTCTTACTTTGCTAGTCCACCCTTCATCATTTTTGTGAGGTATTTTTTCAAATACCTCACAAAAATGATGCCTGAATAACAGCTGTACCCTCGCTGTTTGTTATTAATTGAGTAATTAATGGATCATGTCATTCACAGTCAAAAGATAATGAGGGCAGAAAAAAACAGCAATATGTTATATCTCTAAGTCTACACCCATTAGATGATTAGACGGCTTTATCAGCTCTGTTATTAAACAAAGAGTCATTAAAGAACAGACTAATTTAATCTGTGATGTATGAGTACAGATAGCATGAAATCACCTCATGTCACCCTGTTCTTTACAAATAATTATCAGTGATTACCACCCATAACCACAATAAATGTTGTCTGAGGTAGTTCAAACTGAATTATCATTGCTACATATTACAGAAATATTTCAGTTAATAGACTAATACTCATTTTTAGGTATGAGCGTCCCATAGCCCCAGACCTGCAGATCTTCCAGGAGTCAGCAGTCGAAGCATTTCCAATAGCCATAGTGGGTTTTGCTGTAGCCTTCTCTGTAGCAAAGGTCTATTCTACGAAACACGATTACACCATAGATGGAAACCAGGTACGTGATAACACTGTTACATTTACAACATTAAGATAAGAGCCTCAGGTGATTTGGATAATAAGACATGTCATCTCTTTGATCTGCCTCTAGGAACTGATTGCTTTCGGAGTCAGTAACATCTTTGGAGCCTCCTTCAAGTCTTTTGCAGCGAGTACAGCTCTTTCCAGGAGTGCAGTGCAGGAGAGTACAGGGGGCAAGACTCAGGTAAACTAATATATCTGACCCTTCCTCACAAAGCTGAAGTTCTGGTCAAATCTGAGACAGATCCAGTTTGAGTTTGAGCCAGGTTTGAATACAGTTGAGGCCAACTTGCAAAACATAAAGCAGTAGCATGTTATGTTTTGTTACCAGTGGTAGTATATGACTAAGTAGTACATTTACTCAAGTACTGTACTTAGGCACATTTTTGAGGTCAAGCTATCATAGGCAGAACAGATGAGCACTTGTGCAGCAGTACACCTATTTATCCCCATATCCCAGATGCAGTCAGATAATAGGTCATACAAACTAGTTTATTTCAAGTGTACCTTTGCAGCAAAGGGGGCCAACTATGTCTTGGACTTTTTTGTTATTCTTCTTTGGTCTATAGTTTTCATATAATCTAAACCTCAGTTAGCTGTGGCACCAAGGCCATGTTCCTCATCTCTGCAGTGTAACATACTGTGCCTCTTACACCTTTTTCAGATAGCTGGTTTACTGTCAGCCATCATAGTGATGATAGTCACCGTGGCGATTGGATACCTACTGGAGCCGCTCCCGAAGGTAAACAGCCTCAGTCTCTAGTAAGATTCTGATGTACAGATTTTTTTGGACTGATCACAGCTGACCTTTGACCTATTGTTTTAACAGTCTGTGCTGGGTGCTGTGGTCATCGTCAACTTGAAGGGCATGCTGATGCAATTCAGAGACGTCCCCTACTTGTGGAGGAGGGACAAACCAGACTGTGTAAGTCTGGAATTTATAAAGAAAGTTTTAAAAGCCAGAAATGTCTGCACTTGAAAGACAATCATGGTCATTCTGACTTTTTTTAAACTCATTTGTTTCCCACCTTCGTCCATGCACAGGTGGTGTGGTTATGTACCTGTTTCGCTGCCATCTTTCTGGGACTCGATCTTGGACTGGCTGTAGGTCTTGGTGTGGAGCTAATCAGTGTCGTCCTCAGGACTCAGTTGTCAGTATCTGACCAGTGACTAACCAAGCATTACACAAAATTTGACAATTAAATTTCTTTGTGTCTTAGCTTTATAGTTTGTTTGCAAATCTTGACAGCATGCAGCATTATGATAAATTGAGATTGTGAATGGTTTCTTGAACGTTTAAGCCCTTAGTGCTCCAATTTTTAGCTGTACTAGCAGTGAGGTTCAAGGGCTTACAATGTTAGTCAGTCAGTTGGCCCGCCAATTTGGTCCAGACTGAAAAATCTCAACAACTATTGGATCACCTGCCATAACAATTTTTACAGACATTCATGGGTCCCAAACTGTATCTACTAGTACCACCACGAGATTGACATTTGTGATTTTTAGTGAATGTCTAAACAACTACAGATGAATTGCCATGATATTTGGTACAAATGTTCATGTTTCCTCAGGTTGAATTTGAAAACTTTGGTTTATTACCAAACACCTGCAAAAGTAATAACATTTCTATTAACCTCAGCTGTAGAATGCTAATGTGCTAAATTAACGTGGTATATGTGATAAATATTATATCTGCCAAACATCAGCATGTCAGCATTGCCTCACAGAGCCACTACAATGGTTGATGAAGTTTTTATTTCTTTTTTCTCAGCCCTCGCTGCAGTGTGCTGGCCAACATTAAGGGAACTGATATCTACAAAGACAGAAAGGATTATATCAATGTAAGTTGGCTTGGTGTGTGCTTCCAGCTGTCCTTTGTAACTTATGTTACAACATTAACTGTAGTTTTGACCAGTGATTCCAATACTGAGATTAAGTGGAGTACCAGGCTCCTCCAGGATTTTCCATCTCCATGTCCAATATTAAAAATGGTTTCAAATGTGCAGTTAGAAATAGGTGATAAAAATTATTCCAGTTCCCTCCTTTCTGTTTTATGTTGCATCTTACTTTTAAGAGACTAGTCATACTTTTCTGTGATTTTGGCAACAATTTGCCTATAATGAGGTAATGATCCTCTCCAGATATATGAGCCAGAGGGGGTGAAAATCTTCAGGATACCATCACCAATCTTCTTTGCCAACATTGAGTTCTTCAGGAACAAGCTGGTGGAAGCTGTAAGTCTTATTTTTAAGTATTAAAGTCATATCCTTCTAGAAAAGTAGTAAATCATATACAAACCCCTAAACTAAGCTAATTTAGTTTTCAACACAGCATCTGATTCAGTGGAAAATGCCATAAAGTGTGGCAGAAACATAATAAATCAACTTTAAACTATAATTTCTTAAACAGGCAGATTGGAAAAGATACATTTACAAATCTTATCTTTGACTTGATTCAGTCTCTTAAACTGTTGCACAGGCTGGATTTAACCCATTGAGAGTGTTAAGAAAGAGAAATAAAGCACTGAGGATGATCCGGAAACTTCTGAAGAAAGGTGACCTTCAATGGACATCGGTAAGTAATGACTTTGACCTTATTCAGTGATAGCAACAGCATGCTTTTTTACCATAGAAACACTTTGACAAGGCCAATAAAGTGACAGTTACTCAATTTTTATGCTGATGTTATCTCTTCCTGTTTTGATGTGATAACTCTATTTAGGTCAGCAGTGTAGAACTGCATTTCTACTACATAAACAATCAAAATAATGTAAACATTACCATCATTATTATACCATTAGTGCAGTGTCAGAATGACTTTTTGAAATATATTGACTAGAAATCTGGATTGTGATGGCATTTGCTCAGCAGATGGTACAAGGTACTTTTACTCAGATGCAAGTAATTGTGTGAGGATGATAAGACCAGGCCTGTGATGTGTGAATTGTCTTTAGTGAGTACAAAAGCTGGGACAGTACCCTTTAAGATATATACTTTTATAATATATACACACAGTTGTTGTTGGAGCCTTACCATTTTTACTTTCAAAGTACAACTACAATATGTACCCAAGTGACCAATATTTCCTTTAAACAAAGGCAGACCAACCAGTAGGGTTCACTTTTGCTGCAAGAAAAGCATGATCCCACACCGGCTGCCCACCACCAAAACTGAAAATTGGGTCGTACTAGAAGATCCTGTGAATTGAAACCAGTTGTCTGCGGTGGTGGGATAATGCATTTTTCAATCAGTGTTCTGTCTTAAAGAAATAGTTTGGCATTTTGGGAAATATGCTTGTTCAGGTTTTTTTGCTGAGCAGTTGATAAGAAGATTGATATCACTGTCATGTCTGTGTGTTTAAGACCGAGCTGGAGCCAAGAGGTGATTAGCTTAACAAAATGTCAGGTGCTGTAATTATTTGTTGGCTGTCATGCTGTTCGCCAAAAAAAAAAAAAAAAAAAAGTTCCAGCACATAACTCCCTGTAAAACCACAACCTGACATTTCTATATTTCTGTTTGTGTATAGCTCAAAGAAATAAGATTCAACATGTTAATTAGTGAGCTTTAGAAATGTTGGCAGGCATATTTTTTAACTTAGGACTTAGCTAGGCTTGTTGTTTTCTCCTGCTTCCAGTCAGTGGTTAGGGTAAGGGTCAGTTTATGCTAAGCTAAGCTAATCACTTCCTGGCTCTAGCTCTGTTCTTAACACACAGACATGCAAGGGGTATCAATCTTCTCATCTAGGTCTCTGCAAGCAAGCAAACAAGCATATTACCCATAATGTTGAACTATTTTTTCAACTGACTCATGAGTTCGTCCTGACTTGGTACAAATTTCTACCTTAAAGTATCAGAAGCTTTGTTCTTAAAAGATGGAACAAAAGATTCTGCTTTCATGAGGCCAAGCAAATTTGCAGAACCAATTTATGCCAGAGTACAACCAATAAAACAGCCACAATTGATGACTGACGTTTAATCTACCTCTGCAGTATGATTAACCCCTTAGCACCCTCCATGGTGGATTGTTAAAATGCCAGCCACACATTGTAGTGCAGATGGAGTCACTGAGCTGACCCAGGCAACTAACATCACAATCAATCACAAAATCACAATGTGATTCATTGTTGAGAATCGTTACATCTAACATATCTTGCAGTCTTTTAATAAATGAGCTGAACAAAGAAAAAGTGAGAAATGAATTAACAATATTTTGCCATTACAGAAGGGCCTCATTAATACCTCATATGGACCCATCAAGGAGTCAGAAGATGAAAGCAACGTGGAGGAGCTTGACCTGCCGACAGACTTCAAGGACCTGCCCACTCGGATTGACTGGAACGCTGAGCTTCCCGCCAACATCATTGTTCCCAGAGTGGACATCCATAGCCTGATTCTGGACTTTGCTGCTGTCTCTTTCCTGGACATCTCTGCTGTGAAGGGACTCAAAACCGTGAGTTGGCCATTCACAGCAGCGACTGTAGCAGTTACTTCACTGAGGCTATTCTTCTTCAACCATCCCTTTTGTGTTGCAGGCTCTGAAAGAGTTTATTCGGGTTGAAGTTGAGATCTACATTGTGGCTTGTGATCGTAAGTATGAAACATCAAACTGCGGGGTTTACCTTTTTCCAACTTAAGTTCTGCCCAAGAGACAGTAACCCTATGTAGAACTTTCATAGACTGTTATTACTATAAAAAGTTACATGAGCATGAACATTTTATAAATGTATTTTTTTTCATACCATGACATTATTATTACTAATGACATGTTAACAAGTTATTCGGTCATCAGTGTTGTTGTGTGTTCTCCAGATTTAAACATTTAATCGCCAAATGCATATTTTTAATGCCATTACCTTGTTCATGTCACTTCCATCAGACAAAAAAATCATTCTGTTTTTGTATTTAGATGTTGCTTGGGGGCTCTTGTTAATCTCTTACTGAACACAAACAGATATCCACCTTATGCATAATTACTTAATCTAGAAGATATATTCCTTTTTGTTATTGTGAGTTGTAACACTTTTAAATGAATAAGACATAAGAATATTGATTTACATGTTAAAACAAAATCCCAGCCGGATTGACGAACAACTGATGCTGTTGACAACTGGTTGTACGTTATAACTTAGTAACTATCTACTTTTTACATAAAAGCAACAAATATAATGTTCAGTGCCATGTACTAACTTTTTTTGTTGCCTGCAGCTTATATCCTGGAGAAACTGCATGAGTGTAGCTTCTTTGATGATGAAATTCAACCGTCAATATTCTACCTGACACTGCATGACGCCATGTTGCAAACCCTCGTGAACCATCCAGAGTCCACAGAAAAGAAATCCAACTATGAAAAGGTAGAGAAGACAAAGCTTAGCTGTCACAAGTGTTTATTTAGTGAAAAATAACCTATATATTAGTGCTATGAACATGAACAGCATATTTAACTATTCATGTTGCTCTGCAGGTTATAACAACAGTCACAATTCACCACCCTGGAGGCAGAGATAGAAATGTACGTAAGCATTTTTATTTGTGAGCAACAGTGCCTGTTGTGGTTTTCATCTTTTCTACTTAAGCAACATCCTATACTTGTCATGATTTATATGCTTTTTGGGAAAACTGTATCACCTTTATTTGTTTCATTTCATATATTATTATTGAGACAAATTCCATTGTCCAATTGATATAATCTAGTAAATGCACCATCTTTATTCACTACCTGAAATGTTCATTTTTAAAAGTGTTGCCTGAAGCATGATCAAAGCCACATATTATTGAAAAGATTCCATAATTCACTGTTTTTCATTTTGTAAAAGCAGCATTTTTATAACTTCACATGCTTCAAAAATGAAACCTACTGAAACAAAAACTCCTTCTTCGCCCACAGGCACCAGATCCAGAAACCAAGTTCTAACTTCTGAATGAGAAGATGATTATTTCTGGCAGAAAACACCAAAAAGACCAAAGGCAAAAAGAGTGACTATTTTACCAATCATGCTGTACAGTACACTGATATAATGAATAACGATATACTGTTTTTGACTTTATAAATCTGACGATCTAAGTTTACATATACAGTATCCACTGTAATGTAAGAAATCTCATTTCATGGCATTGTTGTTTTTTATACTGTAAATAGTGAATTTGTAGAAAATTTTAGGTGCAATATATTTTACATGTTGTATAGTTACTGTTTATTTTCATGACAATGAGAATAAATTAACTTTTTGGCATATTGTTCTCAAAATAATGTTCTCTGGGATAAAAGCAATGAAATGAATGAGAATGAGTGTGCAGTGGCTGAAATATTGAAATAAATGTTTTACAACTCTGAATAATTACATTCACTGTTTGAATTTCTTCATAAGGTAATAAAGGTTTTGACACTATCACCAGGGGTGTATGCGGGTCTTATGGGTCCCCCTCATGTCGACCCATCCAGAGGTCAAACTGATATCCAACATTCATTTATTCATAACTGATCAGACACATCCTTACTGCAATGTTGTTTTGGATGGTATCCTCATACTGTTAAAAGGCTGTGATACTCAACTCCCAACAGATTAACTGTCACAATATCAGATGACATGATGAGGCCTGAAGGGGGTCCTACTTCATTACCTGATCTTGAAGATGGGCCCTGTATCAGATTTTAGTTATGATCTTCACTCATTCATATTATACTATTGTGCGTGAATGGTGCATATTCCTGAATTACAGTCATTTGTGTATTTTATATTTTTCTTAGTGTTGACAAAATCCATAAAAAGACAAACCAACAATGAATTGATCTACCAGCAAGTATTGTGTGTGTATCCAAAACCTGATATATCTTATTCCTCTGTGCTATAGAGCTCTATTGTTGTCCAGAAACTATTACAAACACATCAATGAGTTACACTGTTGCAGTGGGTGACATGTTCCTTCATCACCATGAACACACACACTGTAGTTTATTTTGACTTAATCCCACACTCGTCATCCTGCTGCCAGAAATACTCACTAGAGCAACAAATGTGTATTAATCCACCGCTGAAAATAGTCCCTCACAAACCCTAACCCTTAAATATTTATGAATTTAGGACAGGGAGGGTAGTAAGAGTATTGAGAGACGGACATACATATTGATGGTTTTGATCTTTTCATGGGATTTATTGAGAAGAAGAAAAAAAAATACTAACGCAAGTCTTATCCTTTAATGAGATCACCACAAAAAGTAAACATGAGCTCATGTTATATTTGAGGAATAATGTAACACAATTCACAGATAGAGGAAAGAAGCTCAGTTTTACCCAGGGTCCCTAACCAGATATATCAGGCCATGATAGACGTCCACTGATGTTGGTAATTGGATTCAGTCTATGTCTGTTCCTTACCTTTGGTAAAAGTTGTAAGTACGATTAGAGTAAATTATGTTCATCATCTTTTTTTAAAAAAAAAACAACAACAACAAAGTATTAGAAAAGATAGTAATTCATTATAAAAATGGAAAGGAATGTCTCATGGCTTGGGGCTGTAGGTAGCACACACACACATGAGTGTATTTACATTTAGAAAACACTCTCCAAACTTTTCATACAATCTACAAAATCACACAATGATGTTTAAAAAGAAAATACTGCAACAAAAAACTCCTCACAAGACTCATTTTTCAAGACAGATAATCAAATTACAAGTTCACACCTGTAGTCATTTTAATGGTGAAAATAAAATCAACAACATATTTTATGCAGGTTGTTAACTGTTCCATATCTTTATATAAATCTTTATCTCTCTTTATTTATCTATAATTTACAGCAGGCCTGAGATTTTCATCCAAACCACACCTACTGCAATATTCTCCCAAATCAGACATCTTAAATAATATGAATGGTGTCAAATTCAACGTAGGCAAAAACCTTCCTTTTCATAAAGGAACATGAATATGGTGGTATGTATGTAATCTATTGATCCACTGATATTCTTAAGTTCAAAGTTACAAAGTTCAAAGTTTCACAGGTTCATTCACTGCTTCTGTTTTTTTTTTTTTTTTTTGTATCCTTTAATATGCATCATAAAAATTATTATGGAGTCACATGTTTTGTACATCTGCATCTTCAAACAGTGAGTGAGCAGACACAACAACAACACAACAAAAAAACACAAATCTCTTCATTGGTAAATTGTGCTTTCTACTGTATATGATACTGTTATTGTGTGAAAAGTAATGTTCAGTGAATGTATTTGAAGTTGTGAACGCTGCATCACTTCATTTGCAGTCTTAGATAACAGTTGGCAGCAATGTATCTAACCCAGATATCTTTAGGGCCTTGGCTTGGGGCCCTAAATAGTACAGTACTTCTGTTGATCCCAGATAGCCCAGTAGCGCTGAAACAATTAATCCACTGGGTTGACTGAAACTCAAAATTAATCAGCAGCATTTTGATCTATTAATTCTGTAAGCAATTTTTTAAGCAAAAGCACCAAACGTTCTCTAGTTCCAGCATCTCACATGTGAATAATTTATGGTTTTCTTAGTCGGGTTTTGGACCACTGGTCAGACAAAGCTGGCAATTCAAATATGCTAACTTGGGCTTTATGTGATTGACATTTTTCGCCATTGTGAGACATTTTATAGACCAAATAATTAAACAACTAATTGAGAAAAGTATGAGAATATTAATCAGTAGTGACAATAATCATTAGTTGCAGCCCTACTATGTGTTTACCCTTTAATTATACAGAGAAACAAGAGAAAACTGTCCACTGAAAACAACTGAATTCACAATCTCTCATCAACATGAAAGAATAAAATGACATATCAACACAATGGATCTATCTGCTTGTGTTAATGATTGAACAGAGTAAAGACAAAACCGACACAGTGATGAGATTGATCTCAGATCATAGATTCAATACACATAGATTCACGGCACTGCCAAGTCAAACATCAGACAAAGGTTCTTTTAGGGATCTATTGTCCACAACCTCTCACATTATACTGATTCCTCAAGGTGTGAGGAAGGTGACTTGGAGGAAACAGTATGTGGTGGACAGACCTTTGTACTCTGAGGGCAGCTTTGCAGAAGATCATGAGAAAATCTACAGGCTGCACAAAACCACCCTGGACCATGTTAAACAGTACCTGAACCCTGGTTCATGTTCTGTCACTTGACTTGATCATTTGCACTCTTGATATGAAATCTCTCAAATTTATCACATTTATCAGTCTTTTGATAATTCTTTTATGAAATTTATGTGAAAATTCTTTTAAAAATGCTCCAGTTGCAAACTTTAGTAGACAGCACAGTGCAGGAGCTTTTTCTGTGTTTCATACAGCTGTGATTCAAAGCGTGTCAAGAATGCAGCGCCCCCCCCCCATCATTGGCTGGATGAGGATCTACAGAGTCAGAGTGGCTGCAGGGTCATGTGGTGTCCGGGATCAGCACTGGACTGGTGGCCATCATGCAAGGTGAGGAGCAGGACGGGGAGCGCTTGACTCTGTGTGTGCATTCAAGGATGCATTCAAGGATAATGATCTTGTATGAATGCTTGTATTGAGACAGCATTAAAGACTATTTATAATCTGATTGAAAATTATGGCTTTTTTTAAATGTTCAAAAAAGGCATTTTATGGTATGGTAAGAGTCTTAAAATTTTTCAAATGATACCAGGTTCTAGTCACAATCATTAGGATTTGACAGATATTTTTGGGCCAATACTGGTGTTTATCAGCTATTAGTATAATGATAAATATGATGCTGCATTTTCTCCCACCAAAATTAACTTTTTCTAGTAACTTAGCAGCCATTGTTGACCCCACAGCTCGCAGCCTTAGATTCTTAGGTGGAGCCCTTCTTGCTGTTCCAAAGTTGAGGCTTAAATCTAAAGGTGACCGTGCTTTTGCCATCAGGGCCCCTCAGCCTTGGAACAACCTGCCTGAGGAGATAAGGCTTGGAGAATCAGTAACTTCTTTTAAACCATTTCTTAAAACTCATTTCTACAGACTTGCTTTTATGTGACGTCTTTTTATTGTCTTTTGATCTTTTAATCATATCTTTATTGTTTTTCACTGTCTTCTACTGTTGTCCTCTTAATGTCGGACTTGTTATTGCTTTCTGTGTAAACTCTGTTTTTAAAGGTGCTATATATAGTTATTACTATTATTATTGTCTGACACTTGTTTTGTCCTTATATGCAACCTTATTAAAGTACCGATGTTTGCATGTTTTTACAAACCTAGCTGCTATTTTTCAAATGCTTTTTTAATATTTTCATTTGTTTACAGCTATTTTCTATTAATATACTTTATATCGTCATCTTGAAAGGATGACAGGACATGTTTTTCAGCAGTGTTTGTTTTGCTATGGCCTCACTGAGGACTCGCCTTCTCTCTGCTGTCATCGCTGCCTCTGAGCTACGGCCTCTACACAGCTTTCTTCCCCATGCTCACTTCTTCCTCAGAACTTCAAGACGCATATCTGTAAGTATGTCATGCAAGAAGGGCATTATTGTAAAATATTTTCTTTGTTTGTCCTACATAACAAGTAAAATAAATTGCTAGTTTGACTTCCTTAAACAACTGGAAAATCTTGGAAAAACAGTGAGAGTGTTTATATCAAACAGCCCCGGCTCCACTCAGACACGGACCTGAGCGCCTCGCTGTTCACTTGTTTATTCAAAGTTTATTAAACATGTCGCATGTCCAAATAACTACACACCAAGTGTAAACTCCAGTCAGAACCCGGAGGCCCTGCCCCACTGTGATGTGATGGTGTTTATATCAAACAGCCCGTGCTGCAGTCAGACACAGAGCTGAGCAGCTCACTGTCTGCTTGTTTATTCAAAGTGTATTAATATTAGACGTGTCACATGTCCAAATTGCACTAATGGGCATCTGTCTCCACAGTAAATCACCTATTGAGTGTTTGATGGTTGTTTATTTGTGTTTTAGAATGTAACTGCTGTGAAACAATCAGAAAATAACATATTTCTTTCATTCATTGGCTTTCTCTCTCTCAGAGAAAACTTTCCAGCCTGTCTCTCTGTCACTCGCTCATGCTCTCAGCTCTCTCGCCCTCTCTCTCTCACCCTCTCATCTTTTACAAAATGACTCAGGAAACCCACAACAAAGCCAAACTGTTAACGTTAACAAACGATAAGAAAGCTCTGATCATGAAGTGCAGGCAGAGCCCAGAAGCCCTGCACCCCTGCTGCAGAGCGGAGCAGCTTGCTGTTCACTTGTTTATTACAAGTTTATTAATATTAAACATCCAAGTGTGAAGTAGATCAGTGGGGCCTGACTCCAGCTTCAGAGCTACAACTAAACTAATATATAAAGTAGCTCAGACTGACTCCACCTGGACACTCCTCAACAGTAAAATACTGCTTACACATTGATGCATCAGTAACAATCTAATAATGTCACATATCATCATTTATCAGTTACAGGGGACTTTTGAGGCCCTCATTCATTTGGAGGCCCCAAGCAGCTGCTTAGTGTGCTTGATGTGTGACAGAAAAGTCACACTTTAAAACACTGAGGAATTAAAAAACTGAATTTCATAACTGTCACGGTCACTGAATTTTAACGCTCCTCTCTGGACTTTCCTACTGTTTCAAAGAGCTCCTCTCAGAGAGCTCTTTCTTGTAGCTCTCCTGTCTGTCAGCCAGCTGCTTTTACTCTCACAGGTCAGTTGACTCTGTTTCAGAGCTGACTCTGTCTCGTCCAGCAAGGCCAACGTATCAATGTGAGCAATGGTGTGAGCTTGTCTTTTTTCATTGGCCCTGCTTATCTCTTTGTCTTTGACCCTGAGGAGCTCTTCAAGCTGGCTGACTTTTTTTCTGCCAGCTCTCTTTCACGCTCTTCAACCTGCTGGACTCTTTGCATTCTGCAACAGAGGCTCTCTTCCTCTCTGTTTCCTCTGTCTGGGTGTGGAGGTTCTGTTGAAGAGAGATGATCTGCTCATCTCTATTTTTAATTGCCTCCGCTGCCTTTTCAAGCACTTCATGTAACTTCCTCCACCAGAGAGCCGAAACATGAGATGGACGTAAGATGTTGTCATGTATCTGACAGATGACTTTCTCTGTAACAAATGTTTTCAGTTCAGCTGGTGAAGAGATTGTGACTTCTGTTGATTGTGTTTCTGACTTCTGAGGGACTCACTTATAGACACTTTACATTCTAGAATGGATTTGTCATAAACGCTGACATCATAACAGGAAGACAAACATTCTTCTGTAGACTGACATCATGCAGCTAAAAGAGCTCAATCAGTTTGAATGATCACACAGATGCTTGACAGAATAAAATAACTGTTTGGAGCTCAGAGAAACCATACAGACAGTGTTGATGTTTAGTTTTTCTCACAGAAAGTGAACAGGCTTTTGTCCTGCAGTTTGTGGACACGGTCTCATGTACACATCACACCATACTGAAGTTCATTGTTTTCACTAATAATGTTATAATGTTTACCATCACATCCAGATTGATAAAAGTGTAAATGTTTATTACAACAATGATTTTCATTCTGTTTCAATATGAATTATTCTGAGGTCACACACACCTTGCAGTCTGCATTCATGTATCCCAAGAGCTGTTTAGATCCACAGCTGAGCTCCCCCCAACATCCCTATTTTTTGCTTTGTACAGTTTGTTATTGTGCTGTTGTATGTTTTGATTATAATGGACTACGGATGCAAATTAGCTTCAAGCTAACTCCAGTGCAGTGCATCATTTATGCTTAATACTGCACACTGTCCTGTTCAATAAATCAAATCAAACATGGAACCACATTTCATATCATTTCACTACTGATGACTGGTGCATGTTTACATCATTAAATACAGAACACATATTTACCAGAGGATACTATTGCTCTCAGTTCATGATGTTACTGGACTGAAGCAGTAACAATAGGCTCTGTAATGTTGTCAAAGCATTAGGAACCACAGCAGGTCACTGTAAGCATGGGTGTGGGTCATGAAGGAATGCCTTTGTATGGACAACTCATGCTTGCCTCCCAGACATTCCACATCCACATCCAAAGTCTTTAATGTATCAGAGATGAGGCTGCCAAGGACACCCATCAGTTTGATTGCTTCAGCAAACATTTCCAATACAACTTTATTGTCCAGCATCCAGCATTTGATACAGTAGACCATGTACTTAACTAAATGCTGCTTCATTTCTATGTGAAACCAATTTCACCAATCTAATCTGTTTTTGTGTTGTCTTTTATAAATACAAAACTATCTGTCCTGTCACAATAAATAAAAGCATTAATGGAGAAGAGAGTAACAATAGAGTTTCTTATTAATTTGACTAATGCAGTGCCAGTTCAAAACATGCTTGTTCGGAACAGGCCGATTGCTTATTATTTGTTATTATCTGTATGTTTGTCCTTCGCATATCTCGAGAACCACATGGTTCTCGATTCAACTACTCCTACTATTGTTGTCTACAGCGTATTGTCTTTCAGTGTTTGTTTGTCTGCAGGTGGTGTGGGTGGGAACATATCTGGGTGCCATCTTGCTGGGACTGGATCTTGGTCTGGTGGTGGGCTTGGGGGTAGAGTTGCTCACTGTTGTCTATATGTGCAAAGTATTAAGTGATCTATTGGTCACAATATTGATAGAGCTATTATGCTGATTTTCATTCATTTAGGAAAAGCAAAGGTATAAATACTAAAATGAACAATGGCTGAATTCCATTTAGCTGCTTCAGTTTCAGAGTCCTGATATTGTTCATTCTGGCTCACTGTCACACTGACATGGTTTACTGGGCCACTTGAATATAACAGAGATTGATAATGTTATTAGTAACAGCTGTGCTTTCCTTCTCCTGTTTAAAAAGGCAAAATGTCTGCTGTGAAAAAGGTCTACTTTTTTTTTTACTTATGCTGTCTAGGAATTCACTTTTTGTTTTTTGTGGGGAGTTTTTTGTTCCAATGAAGAGTAAACCTAGAAACTGAATCTCAGCACATGGTGAGGTAACTGGTGAAGATCAGAAACCAAAGACCTCCCCAAATATAGTGTAATTGTGCACCATGAAACAATAAAAATCTGGCTTATTGTCCCTTAAATTGACATTTTTCATCCAATGAAAGCGTAAATGAGCAAGTAGAAGTGATGTCTTGCTCACAGGTACTTTGGACACTTGAAGACAAAAGCGCTTAAAGTGACTATAATCAATATTTTTCAGAAATATTAAATGAGAATGTCCAATGTCAGAGGTGTCGCTTGTAGTGATGAACCTACAGAGAATTATCAGCAACTCTTCCCTCAGTTTTGCAGAGTTTTATAGCGAGTTTCAGCTCATTGTTTAGCTGTCCAACCCAAAACTTTACTGTTTTGGTTCACACTCATTGTTTTCGTTGTTTTCAGCAGATGTAACTACCAGTGATTCATGATTCTGTAAATCTTTTCACCCAGTGGGAGATATGGTCACTGACAGAAATTCTAAATATTTACAACTTACATTACATTACAGAGGTAAGACATAAAACTACTACGAACAACAAGGAGCTGAAGAAAAGGAAGCAGAAATGGTTTCTCTAAAGTGCTTTTCTAAAAGTCTACTTTTCCTACATATTTCACACAGAAAGACATGATGGATTTATTCTGCCCAACAACTGATGAATCTTACATGAGCATGGAGGAGTTGAACCTGCCCACTGACCTCAAGGACCTTCCTTTCCGGATGAACTGGAATGCCGAGCTTCCCACAAACATCAGTGTCCCCAGAGTGGATCTCCACAGCCTGATCCTGGACTTCTCTGCTTTGAAGGGACTCAAAATGGTAAAAACCCTTCAGAGTCCTCCAAATACTTGTGGTAGTGAAACTGAGGTTTCTCTACCACAATCAATGGTTGTAGTGGTTTAGTGTTGCCAAATTTGTGGGACATCCACATGGTTTCCATGGAACAGGACAACATGGCCAAAGGTGTTTCGTACCTTGATGCCATGTTGGAAGTTTTAAATCAACCTTCTTCTTTTACCGTTCCTCCCAACAAAGTGAAACACTGACAAATAAGTCCTGAATCTCACAACTAAAATAAGTACAGTACTTCAGTAAATGTAATTAGTTACTTTGGCACCACTGGCAGCAAATGAGAGCAGATCAGTGAACAGCTTTATACGGTTAGATGGAAGTAAGATTAAGAGCTACCAAGTTTTTGAAAGCTGGACGTTTTAAAACAATAGATAAGAGACTAGATGAGACATCTTTGTTAGGTATTGGTACTGTAATGTCCATATAATTTAAATCTACTGTTTACTGCTGCTTATTTCCACAGACACTCAAAGAGTTTGTCCATGTTGATGTGGATGTTTACATTGTGTCATATGATGGTGAGTTTTATCAGCATTTCTTTAAAGTACTAGATCCAAGAATCAGTGATGACCACGTGAGGTGAATATGACCTGCGTGTGCCTCGCTGCTGCTCTGTGGGTAGGGCAGGTCGTCCAGGTCATGAGCAGCAAATCGCTAAGCATGAATATACAGTAAATACAATCCTTTTACCATCCATGTGTTCACAGCCTACATCCTGGAGAAACTACACAGCTGTATGTTCTTCGAAAATGAGATTCTGACCTCAATGTTCTTCCTGAGCCTTCATGACGCCGTGTGCTTGAAAAACACAAGGGCGACAAAAGTAAAGGCCGTGTGCAAGGAAAAGCTACAGTACTCAGTAGGTCATACATCATTTTTTTCTGAACTGGGTTGATCATTGCCATGAATGATGATGCCATGAAGCAGTTATAAAGTAAAACACTGCTTCTTAGCCGTGACCTGACCTGAAAGGAAACTTTTTCCATGACCTTGATTTGTTATCTGTTTTCCATTATAACCACTGATACCAAGTTATTGATTCTGGCTTGTCACGGTTGTTATGATGGAACATGAAAGAGAAATTAAACTTTAAATATTCATATAAAATATTAAAGATATTACTTGTTCCTAATCTAAGTATAACGTTGCAATCTTTACCATATGACTACATCAAGATCAGGATTCTGTCACATCAGGATGCAACGAACGCACAATCAAAAGTGGGTTACTGGATATCTGAACTAAGTTTACAGGCACCAATCACATTTTCCGATCGTAGTAGTTACGCAATCATGGTAATTACACAATACAACACTCTTGATGGAATAAATCTATGAGCGTCATCTTAAGCAGTTATGTTGCTTTACTCTTTTTATTTTACTGCTTGCAGGTTTTTCTTTTGCAGTTAGCAGATACCAAACTGTAGAGGAACTGTCTATAAAAAGAACGAACATTCACCTACAGACCATATTGAAGTGCTGTTAACAACTGTTCTCACTGTACAACCACCTTACTATGTTTTCTATGTCCAATAAGGGGTTTTCTGCTAAAAAAAATACATTATTTTTTAAATGCTGTTTGGTAAGTCTGTTGAAATTCATGTGTTTCATGTGATTTCAATATATTGAACTAGTCTTTGTTTTCACACTTGTGTTACACTATTAAAACTGTTTCTCTAATAAACGTAATATATATTTAAGCTGAAATGAAGATATGACAGCATCTTTCTTGTAACAAAAGGTGTTAAATCTGCAGGATTTTAAATACAAAGTTTTTCAGAATTTTTAAATGGTACCTGTACACAAGTTCAATTTCTAGACTAAGATTATAAAAAAAAAAGGCTACCAGGGTAAGCCTGGTTTTCCGACATGAGTGACCTTTGTCATTGCCCTTCCAACATGGAAATGCGGAGCAAGGTTTGAAGATACGATAACTTTTCTAACCAGACATTGAAAGTTTCATGAATAATAAAAGGACCTGAAGAAGACAAACAGCTCCCAAGGTATTGGCTAATCCCTGATGAACAAGAAATTACCTCCCGTAGTGTTTTTTACACTAGACAGAATGAAAGCTATGTATTTTTTATAGTACTGAGCATGTTGTGCATTAATTTCTGATATTCAGCGAAAAACAGACTGACAAAGACACACGAGAAGGAGAAATACTACAGACATTGCCAAAGAACTGACAAAATATCTAACTCACATTTGATTACTGCCACTTGTCTCCTTTCATAAAACCTTTAATCACCAAAATAAACTCAATGTGACTTGACATTGTAAACAAAAATGAGATGCAAATTTGTTGTTAAAAATTTATTGAGACATAGTTAACGTCTTTCAATGTACAGTACATATGCGTGAAATCAGCTGACATATATACAGAAATATTTACCATAAGCTATTAAAAAAAAGGGACATTCCTGCTCTTCTCCAAGTCTATAGTATGTTCAGCGGGAAGTTCAGTACAGTTAACTAAAATGTGCACCACATACACATTTGCTTCGGGGCAGTTTTATCAAAATGAAAGTCCTACATCCTGTAATCCTGAGGTTCACCATCACATTATTCAGACAAGTGGTATGAACAGAATGACAGATTGCTGCCCATTCATTCATTCAGTTGGCAGTTTACTGATAATATGGCCGGTAGCGGCCCTGATCTGGGTGGTGTGGCCCCGGCATCTGGCCCTGGGGTGGGGGTCCCTGCATCCGTGGAGGTGGCGGCCCTCTTGGAGCGGGCCACATCCCAGGACTGAGCCCTCCTGGCTGGCTAAACGGGGGGCTGAGGGTGCCCTGGTCTTCGGAGAACTGCTGCATGGAATTAGGGTTGTAGTGATGAGGAGGGGGGGCGTTAACAGGGGGTCCGCTGTGTTGTGGTGGAGGTCCAGGGGGTGGGTGGTTCATGTAGGGGGGCATCTGGCCCATGATGTGCCCCGGTGGTGGGGTGATTGGTGGGGGGGCTGTGGACATGGGGGGAGGAGGGGCCTGGTTGTACACCATGTGAGGTGTCCCGGAGGCCTGGGGAGGATGCTGCATGGGGTGGCTGATAGGAGGGGGCGGGGGAGGTGGGGGTCCGAAGTGCTGCTGAGGAGGTGCCATCATGTGGTGAGAGTGAGACACGACGGGTGGCTGGCCAGGATAGTCCCCGGGGTGGTGGTGGGGGGGCTGAGAGGGTCCGCTGGAGAGGGGCTCACGAGAGGAAGCGGAGGAGTCGTCCTGGATGGGCACGGTGATGAGATTGCTGTGTTTGCGTGTTGTTAGCGTGATACGGAATGGGTCGGGACCGTGAGCAGAGTTTGGGGGCGGGGCTTCGTGAGCGCTCGGTGGCGGCGGCTGACTGTAGGGGTCGTGACTGCTGTGCTGGAGCGGGTTGGGGAGGTGGACGTGGTTCTTGGCTAAGTGAGGTGGAGGCACGCGGAACCGATCGGGAACCTCGGACGCGGGGGGCAGGTGCACAGGCTCCTGGCGGCCCGTGGAAGACTTGGCTGCCCTCATGTGGCGGTGGTTGACATGGGCCTGCAGGTCACGCTGGGACAGGTAGGTACGCTTGCAACCCGGCACGACACTGCACATGTAGAGGGAACCGCGCTGGCACTGCTCGATACGCTGCACCGGGTCTGTGCAGTTGTAGAGGGTGAGGCTGAACACACAGACATAAAACATCAGTGACACAAAGCAGCGACACACACTGCCTGAAAACTACAAAACATTTAAATAGTTCAAACGTCTCACCCTGGGCACATCTTCTCTCCTTTCTTCTCATGAAGCAAAGCACAGTCGTAGCAGAAAACATGTTTGCATGGAATCTGAGAGGTGAGAGTGCAGGAGTTAACCATCAACATTTCTCTCAGGATGTCTGCAGAGACAAGTCAGATCAACAAAGTACGTACCATCCGTCCATACAGCTGGATAGGGAGACCGCATTTGTCACAGAAGTGAATTGGTACTTCATCCCTTTCTCCGATCAAGTTCAACTGTTGCAGAAGTAACATGACGTGAGAATCACAGGTAATAATCATTAGAACAACCCTCAAATATCATTAGCACTGAGCATTTGTCTACTTTTTACGATTGGATTTGAGAATTTTTCACACCACGGGTTAAAAATGGAAAATAACTGTCTAAGACAATCAGAAAAAGACAAGATTTCTGATTGTATTTGTGTAATGAAAGTGTTTGCTTTTAATATCTATATGAAAATGTGACAGTGTTATCGAGTCTCTCCTGTTTTCTCCACAGCTGATGTACCTTGTAGTCCCAAAACAGTGGCTGGGGGAATCTCCTCTGAGTTGCAAACACATCTCCAGCTTTAGCACCACAGTCAAACCTCTCCTCCTGCTTGAAGCCAAAGTTATCTGTGACACACAAGAAATAAGTATTAATGATGCAACACAGACAAACAAACTGAGGAGGCTCTAAAACACTAATGAGCTGTAATCCAGCAGCCTAATTCAGTCGTACAGTGAGTGATGGCCCAGGTCTCCCACACTGTAAATGAATTTAATAGAATATATACTCCAACTTAATTTTTCAATCTTACTTATGTTGTTTTCTATACAGTAATAAAAATGTTAAGTTTGTCCACACATTTTCCTGTTTCTTTCTCTGAGATTAGGCGTCAAAGACTTCCAGGCGGCACGATCAACTTCAAACTGTTACAGGACAACATGACTGTCTGGTTTCTCAGTAGTAACCAATATCAATGTTCAAGTAATACTTTCTACTGTTCTCACCACACTTAAAAGAGAGTATTGTTTGTGTAAGCTGCTCTGGGTTTCACCTGATGTTGCAGTCTATAGCACACTATGGTCACCATGGATAATCCATCGGCGCCTTCTAGTGGCTAGTAGGATGTAAACAGGATGATGTCGCACTCAGTTTTTCAATATCAATAATTTTATTTATTTGTTTTTTTTAACTACAGATTCTACATTGTCCCAATCATAGTAGAAGTCTTCACGGGTCCAAAATGTTGGACCGTCCCAAAACGGACCCGTAGAAAACCCGAACCCAACGTGTATAATTTAATTTTCAAAAAAGAGAGACCGACTCGATCACAGCCGGACCCCACCCAAGTAGACCCGAAAATAACAGACCTGATCCTAAATGTAGTCGACCCAAACGTAGAGAGAACACAAACACCGGCAGCAGCCTGATGCGCTATCAATTAATTCCATCAATTAACAAACAGCCGCAGTGAGAAGAGCAGTAAAATAACAATAATAATACCCTAAGAACAAATGTTAAGAAATAGAAACAAAAATAATTTGTTTATATGCTTCAAGCACAGATTTATAACATAACAACTAGAAATCCCATTCTACCTCCCGTACCAACAATAAAACCTTCTATAGCAAACTGGGTAATAGACAAAAGACAATGTTCTAACCCATTTACTCTTTATTTATTTAATATAAATTAATAATAGATGTAATATCTGTGTGTAAACTCCCAAAATTAATTGAACAGCATAAATCTTGTAGACGACTGTCAAAGTGTCCTTGGGCAAGATACTGAACCGCAAATTGCTCCTGAAGGCTGTGCCATCAGCATCTGAGTGTGTGTGAATGCACATTATAAACTGCTCCTGATGAGCAGGTTGGCACCTTGCATGGCAGCGTCTGCCATCAGTGTATGAATGTGTGTGTGAATGAGTGAATGTTGGCATGTAGTATAAAGCGCTGTGAGTGGTCGGAGGACTAGAGAGGTGCTATATAAACGCAGCCCATTTATATGTTCCTTACATCGATTCTCTTCTCTTCACAGTTTACATTTTCCTCTCGCTAAAACACACAGTTTTCTCCCACGGAGATAGTGACGTACCACATGATCAGAGCTGATACCGCGTACACTTGGGTCCGTTCGGGTATTGGTCATAGGCCTATTGACATAAAGACCCCAACACCCACGGCAGTAAAAGGAGACCCAACCCCATTAAACTGAGTAGAATTAGGACCTAGTCCAACTTGGGTTCCAGGTCAGGTCTCAGTTCCTCAGAACTGAGAGGAGCTATGAAGACCTCTAATTCATAGTCCTTTCTATATTTCCAGGCAAAATAATGCCAAGTAAAACAATGAGTATCTCAATGTTGATTATCGCCTGAACTGCTTCTAAATTAAACAACAAACACAATTCTGTAATGATGCAAGAGAAAAGTCTTAACTGTCAACGGCACAACAGGAAAACTGCCTTAGCAACCAACATTGACCTTGAATGACACATAACAGGATATTTGTTTAACACTGTGAACTGGGCGTCAAGGTAACCTAATAGTTAAGGCTTAAACCACAAAACCACAACATCCAACATCCGAGGGGAACTTTGTTGCATGTCATACCCCTCTCACTCCTAATGTTTTCTGTATCTCTGTACACTGTGACTGCCAAATAAATGCAAAATGCCCCAAAAAACAACCTCAAAAATATCTCAACAAAAACAAACACTACAAGCTTCATAAGTTATGTTTTTCTTTTGACTGCATGAAATAATCTTCATCTAAGAATGTGCACATGGTGGAATCACTGCCACTGACAGCACTATTTTTTTTTTTTTAAAGAAACAGCCTTAAAACCCAATGCTTAGGGGCATACTGTACTGTGAGAGACAAACCCACCATCTTCTCCAGCCTCACTTTTAGATGGCCTGCTGCTGGGTCTCTGTGTGCGGGGCTGAGGTTTGCTTCTTATCGGCTGCTTGGATATGAGCTTGATGGGGATTCGTCTGCGAACATCTGGGCCACCCAAACTCCCAGAGCCATCGCTTCCTTGAAGATCATTGTCTGTTGAGGAAAATTAAGAAGCAAAGATAAACTCACAGTGCTTCTCGGAGTCTCAAAGTGCAGTTAGCCAAGAACCTCTAAATAACTTTCAATGAATGAATACCACACGAAAATATACAACAATGACTAAGAGGATACACCAACATTTTGTCAAAACTACAATCCTGTCTGTAGATGATTAGTACAGCATTGTGGAAAGGGCAAAATCTGACTGAATGAGTGATTTCATATGTCATTTATTGTAAAATTCAGGAAATGAAGCAAAGCCAATGGGGAGGCAGGTCCTCCTCCACTCAAAAATGTGTTTTTCTTCTTGTTCCTACAGTTGAATGTTTGAGCCTCTCTGTGCAGTTTGTTTTCACACCCATCTGCTGAAAGTGAAAAGTTTCTCTGTGCTCACTGAAAATCCAAATGTAAGGAGCGGGCGTATGAGCATGACTTGTGACATCACAAATGGTTTCTAAGCCAATCCTGGTCCAGTATTCAGCTTACACAGGGGTGATGTGGAAACTTGAAGCCTCCACAGTGCACATACACTAAGAATGGACTTCACAGTGAAGTAAGAGACATCTTGCGTCCAGCAGTTAAACTTTTGAAATGAACAATATTTGCATATTTATAGATTCTGGACTTTTTAATGAGAGAGAAGGAGTAAATGTCATTTTAAGGATTTTAACAAGATAATTGAACTTTTTTGTGCAAAAACCATATCAGACATACATTATTATTCAAAGTAGAACATTTTATGTACATCTTAAAACATGTCTTCAGAGGATCTTCAAGAACTGGACTTCCAGGAAAGTTGTCAGGATGTGCAAACGCACTGGGACAAGGTGTGTGGTTGTGGTCCCTGCCAGCCCACTAAGCCTAAAAATTTGCATTACAACCCGCGATTTAGCTGGGAATGTCTCTGGAGGGGCGTTTTGGGGGATATCCACAGCTCCACAGCCCTCACGGTTGGGATTGAGAGAGAATTACGATATGTTTGTAGCTGAAAACATCCATAGACTGTATATAATATATGTATCTTTATATACAGTCTACGGCAAGTTAACGTCTACAAACGTCTTAACTTTGGGTATCAAGCTAGGCTATGTTATCATAACGAACCCCATATAATGTCATTTGCCGCTTGGCTTTAGGACTACAACCTAAGAAGAACACAGTACCGTAAAATGACTCATTTCATACATTTCAGTAAATATCTTGATGAATGCCATTAGTTATGTCAGCTCTTACAGGATCTTAGCTAGCTTAGTTAGCATTCAGGTAGCATTCGCGCCCCAACTCATTCGCAGTTTGCGCTTACCTAACGTTACGTTACTAAACATGGATGTATTAAGGAGCTACTATTGTTCGCCATTTAATATCGTACATGTATTAACTCGGTTGCAACCCCGCGTGTTGCCCTGTAAATCAATTTTGTACTTAGCTTCCTGACAACTTTTAGTGAACACAAGTGATCGCTAGCCAGTCTTAGCTAACTCGGAGCACGCTAGCATCAACGCTGCTCTGGAAGATAACAGCATACCGCAGCGAAACCACGCACTACGAGCGTGATATGTTGCTCTATGAACAGCTGTTATAGTGATAGAAGTGAATCGTGGTAGAAAATGTATATCACATAAAAAGAGGCTTGCTAACGTCGGCCCGAGTGAGCTTTTTGCTTACCGCTTTGGTCCATGATCCAACGAGTGAACACAATGCATTGTGGGATACAACGGGCGAGGAGAGGAGGTGGAGGAAGAGGAGCGGGGGAGAAGAGGAGATGAGGGGAGAATAGAGGAGAGGAGGAAAGAGAAGGAGGGAAACAAGGAAGGACGAGAGGAAAGAGGAAGAGGAGTGTAAGGGAGGAAGAGGGGGGGAAGAAGAGGAGAGGAGGGGAGGAAAGAGGAGAGTAGAGAGGGAAAGGGGGTGAGGAAGAGGAGAGGAGGAAAGAGGAGAGGATGGAAGCAGAGGGGAGGGAGTGAGGAGGAAGGAAAAAAGGGTGTGAAATGAAAAGATGAGTGGAGAATATAAGTTATGACGAAAGAAATTCAGGACTTAATGTGACATAGAGGTGACCTCTGCAACTTCTACAGACACAAGGATAATGTGTATGGCAGAGATGAATAACAGAGTGCTTCATTGATGATGCATTACCAACGCTGCTTATTGATTATTGTTTTAACTCTATATCATGTAAAAATCAATGTTTTGTTTCTAATTGTTTCTTGCATTCATATATTTTGATGTCACTCTTAAAGTATGTTTCTTGATGAATTTGGGCTCTGATAACTTGTGTTGGACATTTGTCATTTATTGTTAATCAGATAATTAATTATTTAATTTTTAAAAAACATTATTTTGACAAGTGATGAAAATAACTCATAACTGTTCCCATTCCAACACCATTCCTTTTAACCTACTTCACCCCACTTAAACATTTAAAAATATGCAAATATGCCAACCCTGCTTATATTACTCCACCGTGAACACGATATTATTATTATTATGATATGATTTTATAATGGTTTTAAGGTCAGAGTACAAAACACCCTCAGAGAGCAATCTTGCCATCTTGTTGAAGTACTTGAACTACTTCACCTATACGGAAGATTTATGTCTAATTAAATGGAATGCAACAAATAAATAATATATGATATGTTTTAGAAATGCACTTTGAGATTGGTTGAAATCTCAATATTGATGAATAGCCCAGTGAATAAGAAGAAAAACACTGTAGGTTTCATTGTGCTTTGTGGGAACTTTCTTTAATTAAACTGTTGAACTATTCTTTGTTCAGTGTAATGAAACTGTTTTCATGAATGTAACAGTCAGGTTGATGACCACACAACTTAAAACTGTGAAAACAATATTGCAGCATATCTGGTAGTTGTATGGGTCACAGAGTGGAGGAAGCCACATTTTACCCCAATGCAAAGGGACTGCAAAACACTTGATTGTGGGGAAAAGCTAGAGTCTTTTTTTATATATAGTATGAAGGCTAAATTGTTTTTGTAAAATAAACTTTTTTGGAGTCATTTACTCTCTTTTATTCATTTGTACAAAGCATGTGGTAATTTTCTACTCCAAAGATCCATAATATCAGTTCTGCCTGTTGGCACAAAATTTGCACAAATGGCACAAAGGTGTTCTGCTGAGACATAACTGTACAAAAACAATGTAGAAAGCTTATTTTTAAGCTCAACCATCAACAGTTTTGACACATAAGTGGTTCAGATATGTTCAGGCAAGTATTTTCCACTCAAAAGGTACTACTACAGGCCTTATATTCACCTTTGTATGGCAAAAAATAGGCAAGGCAAAAAACAAAATAAAAATAAAAAACAGCAACAGAACAAAACAAAACAAAACAAAACAAAACAAAACAAAACAAAACAAAACAAAACAAAACAAAACAAAACAAAAACGTACCTTTCTACTCATTTTTGTGCCTTTGTAACCTTTAATCAGGATCACTTATACTCCTTCTGACTTTTTGGTTGTAAAATTTAAAGAATGACCTTTAAAATGAGATCAGGATTAAGACTGTAATCAAAAGGGTTGAAGAACAGTAACCCCTTTATTTTGGGTAAATTATTTTCGGCCATATGCACAAAATGGGGGTGCCTGGTAAGAGGGTCGTAGATATGTTCCTTAAGGTGCATTATAAGAATGTTAAGAGCCTCAGAATTTAGTTTAATTAGTGATGTGAAAATAACAGTGCCGCATCATTCACCTAAATGTTTTGTGAAGCTCTCTGAGTTCTTTGCTCGTCCCCGTGTAGGTCTAGTGCGCGCTCTCGTGACCATGTCGCCATTTTGATTCGAAAAATATGACTGAGTTTTTCCTGCTTTGCATGCTAAACTTAGCTTCGCGTTTGAATTACTTTGTGCGTGAGTACGAATCATACACTCTATATCTGAAATATCAGGCATTGCTATTAATGTGAAGTAGCCGTTAATGTTGGGGGACTGTTTATTTGACAGACTTCAAAGCCACATTTTGACTAACGTTAGCTAAGTTGAGCTAACGTTAGCTAACAGCAGCCTCTGCTGTCGCAGACTGACCCCTTCTTCAAAACAAATCACTCACAGGCTGATGTGTGTTAGCGGATAGTTAGCTGGATAGCTGGCTGCTTGACGATAAACTCCAACAACAATCCAACACAGACGAAAGGAATAGCGGAGGACTTTAAATCAAAGGTAAGTTTAAAGACGGTGGTGAGTTTGAGCTTGCAGCTAGCTAACGTTAACTCCGCTGCTGCAGCGACAAAGTTGAGCCTAAGTTGGAGAGATATATAAGTTAACTCAGCTCAGTACACGGTAACTGCTGGTGGCTAATTAGCTTGCGTGCTATTCAGAGCAAAGGAGGAACTAACTCTAGCTAAATGGTATGCTAAACAGATAAGTTGGAGCAACAAAAGTCGCCAAAGCTGACAAACTAATGTTGGCTAATCAGCTAACTTTGCACAGGGAATGTTTAGCTGTTAAATTACTCAACATTAGTTAACGTAATATAGGCGCTTTCCTTAAAGGTTATACTTGGCTGCCATCGAGATTAACGCGATTGTATTTTCCGCTTCTATGTGCCTCATAATATTTAGAAATGTTAGATTTTGTGCAGGACCGAGTCAAATGTTAAGTGCAGAGTTAACGTTTCTGAATTAAAGTACACTCCGTCCGGGTTCATTTGCACGTTAGCAATAGGTAAAAAGCAAGAAAGACCTAGTGTTTAAACGAGAGTAATGAGAAATGTACTGAAACATGATGGCTGTCGTTATTATTATTTTTTATTCTTGTATTATTTGGTTGTCGTACCTCCTCAGGAGTTGAAGTAAACAGAAATCTGAGCTCCTACAGCAAGTCAGTTGATGTGCAATTCATGCCAAGGCTACAGTAGATCGGTTTACATTTCTTTAGCTACACATCAGTGTCTCTCTCATTGTTGGAGCTTCTTCCGTACCAAAATATGATAGACGGAGATGCAAAGTCATGTTTTTTTATTGATGGATCCATCGTTTTAACATGACTTTCTTGATCATTAGCTACCATGTGTAAGAAAGTAATGCCAAATGCCTAACCCAAGTGAGAAGAATTAGTGATGGCTAACTATATTTGACAGCCAACAAACCAAAAGGCAACCAATATTTAATAATATGAATTGAAGAAACGCCATTATCATGGGGGCCACCACCATCTGTGCATGAAGTACAGGCAAAATACAGGTCTGTTCACTTAATTTTACAGCTCCAGTGCGTCTAAGTGCAAGTAAGGAGCAACAGGCTGGGTGAGATTGTAGTTTTTGTGTTCCCTCTGAAGTGCACCATTGCAGAAGTGGTTGATCAGTTTGGTAATGCATTCACCAGGTAGCAAGAGCAACATGATAAACATTCAGTCGCCACCAATTGCATCCTTCATTACATTCTGAAAGTAGAGGAGAACTCATGTAAAAATGTAGGTGGTATTCCCTTTCGCATGATATCACCACTTAATTACAGACTATTGTTAGCTCACAACATCCACATATATGTCCTTTATATGTGCCATTGTTCCTCTTTTCATCGAATGTTATATGTGCCAGTAGACTGTTTTTGTTGAGGTTGCCTCTGGTGGGTTCTATTTTGGATGTAAAGTCAAGCATTTGCTTTCCTGCTCAGTGTCCACAGGGAGCGTATGGCGGGTTATTATTGCACTTGTGTACTCTGTAAATGTATGCCAGATGGACGCTGCTGCTGGTGCATGTGCAGGGAAGGGTCCTCCTCAGGAAAAAAGGAAAAGAAAAAGGAGGAAGCACTTTGATTTCCTCCTTCAGTTTTACTTCCATGATCAACAGTTGATAACATGTTGCTCAGAGAGACACGTTAGCTTTGATAAAGCCAGCAGATGTAATTGTATTTTGGCACTGCCGGTGTGTTGGGTTGTCTAGATTAGCTGCCACAGTAACCGCACGAGGAAAAACAAACTGGACGCACTTGCTTAGTCACAAAAACATTAAATACTCGTTCTCCATTATTTAAGAGGCTTTCTCCATTTACCACGATGGATAGCGAGCATTTAAAAGCCTCTGTTGCAGTGCTGATGATACACGAGGAAGAGAGGTTGACCAAATCTTGTTCAGCAGTTGTCTAAGTATAGAGTGATGAGCATGCACACAGTGACTGAGTATGCTCTCAGGGTTGTTTAACCAACAGTAACCAGCCTGATTCAAGTGTCAGCCCGGGGAACCAGCCACATAAACTTTCATGCTCATTTCCAATGACAACAACGATTTACCAAAGCCTAATATACATGGCATATCAACTTTATAACATTTGGCTTGACAAACATCTGTGATATGGTCATATGCTTCATCCTAAAGCATTTTCATAAAATAGAAAAAGCTCATAAAGAAGTTAATATAAAATCTGAGGGATGCACCTATAGTTTCCTTGGCAGTTTTGTCTCATAGGGAATTTTCAGTACTACAGCCTTCTTACTTGCTCGTGAATATTCCCATTGTGTAGAGTTAATACCTCATTGATGCAGGCATGCCCTTCATAATTACGTTTGTTGGTTGGAGTTCCTCAGGTTGTTGTTGTTGTTGTAACCTGAAAGCATTTTAAAGTTTGTGCATTTTCATTCTTAACTTTTATGTTTTGCTTAACTTTAGCCTTTAGACAGAAGTGTGCTGTTTCCAGATTTCCCATTAAGTAACTTCAAATATAGATACGTTTTCTGCATTTAAGCGAAGCAAATATCACACAGATTTGACATCATGTTGTATGATCAGCCATTCTACATGTGCCATCTGCCGTTTTATTCATATTTTCTGTATTTTAAGCTCTGTAGCTTTGAATAAAACTAGCGTGCACGGCATGATTTTGTAACGCTAGACGCACCAAAAGGTCTGTGCAGTTAAAGAGGTTAATATTAGGGATGTCTGGATCACATCTGTTACCCCTGAACCTGATACAGAGTTCAACATAATACTTTTTTAAGTGTATTTTTTTCAGTGAGAGCCTTATTTATTTTTCCTTAATAATACAGCTGACAAGAGTAGACCAACACTCAAATTATTAAAGCAGTATAAATATGTTTGACAGCTGAATTGCCCTGAATGCTGTCCTTCAGTGTTTAGTATAATAGTATATATGTGTAGAGAGAAGTGTCATCGCTGATCTGTACTGGCATGAAGCTTGAGGCAGGATTTTGACAACTGCTATTTAATATGAACAAAATACAGTTTGACAACAAATAGCAAAATGTTGCTAAAATACAAAACAGCGGATCGGTACTGTCGATACCAGTCCTTTAGAAAATCAGAACATCCCTCATTTCTTCTAACAAGAGCAAATTAATACATAGCAGCAGTGTCATGTGACTTTTTCATTCATTAAACTTATTGTTATTTAATTGGAGTTTGATGATTGGAGCTGAAGATTATTTGACAGTCTGTTCCAGCATCATGTTCATCAGCTGACAGTTGGATAGAGTTTTGTCTTTGATACATTTACATTTATTTACATGAACAATAAGATTATACCATAATTACTTAAAGGTACATCTCTATTCTAATTCAAGATGTCAAATTGATTAAATTGTAGATGAGTGTACGGGGATTAACTTTACTTTATTTTGAAAGTACAACAAACTTGTTTGACTATATGTGTCGGTGGCACGTCACCAACTTTGAGTTGACACATGAGGACAACACAACTCCTCACTGGTTGCAAAACATACATTTTAATTCTTCATGTATACATTCACATGCACTATTTGTACAGATTTTAAATGATGTCCGAATGGTATGCTAACACTGTCATTTCTCCTCAAATCTCGGCGCGCACACAGTTGAATAATCGTCTCCACTGTTTTTTTTTCACACTGTGCAGGTTATGTTGAGCCTCTCAGTGTCTCATCTCCTAAAGAGGCCTGCGTTTTAAGAGGAGACCCATGCTGATAAATGCCAGGCCTCGCCACACTCTCTGTCGTCTGCACAAACACAAATGCCTGCCTGCCCGTGGGGGAGGTCTGATTAAAGATATCCACATTTCATCCACTGGTATGTGTGAGCACTTTACTGTGTGGCATTTCCGTCTTTTTGTAATTGTATAAACTATGACTACATTTACTTGGGACGCAATAATTCAACTGTTGTCCATATTGTAAATGATATTATATTTTGAATATATTATGTAAATGAGTTGCCTTTAGATGTATTCAGTTCCAAATTTCTGTTTACATTCTATTGAGCTGAGGGCATACGTGCTATTTTATTGAAAATATGGGCTGTTTTTTATGGCTTTATGTGAAAGATCCAAACACTATGTTGTTTTTTCTGTTGCAATATCCTATGAGGTCTTATTTTCATGTTGTTGTCTCAGCTATTGGTTTAATCTTCTGGCTTACATCTTTGTTTACATCAATTTCCCTCCCACACTTCCTCTTCCACCTTCCTTCCCCATCAACTCTTCACTTTCCTACCCCCCCTTTCTTGTATTGTTTCTGGCCGCTGCCGGGCCTCCCTGTGCTCATCCACCACCTCCACGGCCCAGGGCTGTGTCCCCCGTCCCAGCGGCCACCATGTTTTGGAAGTTCGACCTACACACCACCTCCCACATCGACCAGCTGCTGGACAGGGAGGACGTGACGCTGAGGGAGCTGATGGAGGAGGATGACGTCCTGCAGGAGTGCAAGGCTCAGAATCGTCGACTGCTGCTCTTCCTCTCCCAGGATCACTGCATGCAGGAGTTGGTCAGCCTCATCACCACAGAGCCACCCGCAGACCTGGAGGAGAGGAGCCGCTTTAAGTGAGACCCCACATTAGTGACTGATAGAGAAATGATGGCAGGGACTAGTGACTGGTTTCCAAGTTGGCAATGTGAATAGAGCAACATAGAGAAACACATTATACAGCATATATTTAGAATCCTGTGCAACGGTTTACAGTTTATATTGTATTATTATCTAGTTTGTCAGGTAGTAACTGGGCAACATCCACAGATCACACAACTGGAAAGTACTCCCATGCCACAAAACCTATATATTTGGTAAAAAGAAAGTAGAGCAAATTTGTCACTATGAAAGCGTCAGACAAACCAGCGTGCTTATGAGCCAGACCTCTTGGCTAAATACTGCAAAGTCAGCAACTTTTTCAGCTTTAATTGTGTCCATGAGTTTCATAATGTGAAGACATCAAGGCAGCATCTGTTTAAATCAGTTCTTTTAAAGGACACACAAAACAAGTAATGCGGTTGTATTTATTCATTCATTCATTTCTTCAGTGGATGTTCATGTTTTAATCATGTTTTCTATTACATACAAAAAGTATAATCGATTTACATGCATGCATTATTAAAATATTTTCATACTTCATATGCTCATGTCCAAAGAGAAAATAATATGTTGTAGGTCATGTTGTCAGTTGTGTTCATCATCCCCTTAAGCTGTACTTCTATTTTAGTTTGTTACATCCTGTTTTTAAAAATCTTAATCTAATATTCCCTTCAGTAATCAGACTGATTTAATCCTATCGATAATGATTTTAGACACAAGAAGGTTCAGGTAATCAGGAAACTCTTGGCATATGTCAAGACTCACTCTCCTTGTCCTTTGTTTTTTTGTAAGGTTTCCCAACATTGCGTGTGAGCTCCTAACAGCAGATGTGTCCATCATCAATGATAAACTGGGCGGGGACGAGTCTCTCCTCGAGATACTGTACCACTTTTTGGAGCAGGACCCGCCCCTCAACCCGCTACTGGCCAGTTTCTTCAGCAAAACCATCGGCAATCTCATCGCCAGGAAAACCGAACAGGTACATTTAAAACATTTGTTTTTGCTCGGGCAATAGTTTGTTGAGTAGAGCATATTAACAAATACATTTTATATACAAGCAGTGAAAAACACTGTTAATCCATTTTACCTGGTTGACAAATCCACACGGTCAACAAGCTGCTGCACAGCAAAAATGAAGACAAATTAGGACAAATGAAGTAATTTGAAAACTAATTAGATAAATGATCACATGTTATGATTCACATCATCAGTACTGAGCACTCCTCTCTCTCCCCCTGTCCCAGGTGATCACCTTTCTAAAGAAAAAGGAAGGCTTCATTGGTCTGGTGCTGAAACATATAGATGCCTCTGCCATGATGGACCTGCTGCTTCGCCTCATCAGTTGTGTGGAGCCTGCCCCCTTGAGGCAGGAGGTCCTCCATGTAAGCTCTATACATATGTTTGTGTACCTCCTTCAAGTAAACACTGGTCTTTCAGTATCTAATGCCATTTATCTTCTTCTTCCCCAAGTGGCTGAATGAGGAGAAGTTGGTTCAGAGACTCACAGAGCTTATCCATACTGGCAAAGATGAGGAGGTGAGTGTGAAGCATGCTGGGAGTTTACCTTATCATTGTGTTGTTGTGAGGGGGGTCTTTCTTTGATAACTCGCAGCAGTCACGTGTTAATTGAGATTTTCTGATTCACTGGTTTCCCTTTCAGAGACAATCAAACGCGTCCCAAACGCTTTGTGACATCATCCGCCTTAGTCGAGACCAGGCCAATCAGATGCAGGAGAATGCGGAGGTCGACCCACTATTGGCCGTGCTAGAGTCGTAAGTTTACAATTCCTGACTCAAAGTAGTGTTTTTTAGCAACACAGAATCTAACAATTGCTTGTGGTATTTAGGGTGAGTATGTACAGTATTGTGTAGAGTGTATTTAAAAACCTGGCGACACAATTCAATTCACTTACATTCAAAATACTTTATTTGTCCCTCAGTGGGGAAATGGAGGCAAGCAAGTTTGCAAACATTCACACACTCACATAAAGACAATCTAAAAACACAAAATCTGATAGTGTAGAGATTTAAAAAGGATGTGACCAGAGTTAAGAGCAGCTTTAATCACAGCTGCACATTTGATAGCAGAACTAGTCAAACATCTTCTCTTAGTCATTGGTGTCACAAAATTAGATTTTTGGTATAATCTGTTTTGAATCAGGTTGAGTTTAGAACAAAGTTGTGATCAGATATGTGCTCTTACATGTCCATATAAGCAAGGATTGTAAACACACAGATTGCCTCCTTTGTCATTGTCGACTCCAGATTTGCAAAAAATCCTTATCTGGCATGTAGAGTTAAAAAAAAGCAGAGCTCAAGTTGTAGTGTGTGTATATAAACATTTGCTGACAGAGCCTGTTTAGCAACACTTAGATTTTTGTGCAAGTTTGATTTTGTTTGTCATTTCCACTCCTCAGTGTTTATATCAGTATTGGAAAGCACTACTAAAAGAGCCATCTAATGGCACACCTGGCTTCAGCAGCAGAATACTTCATCAGCACGTCATCGTAAAGTTTTTTTCTTTCTTAGATTTGCAACAGCGCAAACCTTTATCTTTCAGGCAGGAGAGTGTAGCGGGACTCCTCAAGAACATGTTTGAGGGGGAGAGAAGTGAGGCCTCCATTGTTAACGGAACTCAAGTGCTACTTACCTTACTGGAGACCAGGAGGTCTGGGTGAGTCCACACGCTCAGTGCTTCCTGTCACGTTTTTATTGTAAATGTCAGACAGTGAGATAATAGTTTTTCTTGGTCTGGGTCATCTGTGCAATAAGACCACGTGGTGAATTTTTATTTTAGTCACTTTTAAGGAAGGAAGAGGAAATGTTTTGTTTTCTTAATCTGATGTTTAGTGAGTTGATGTTTTTGTCTGCTTGTGTCTTCCAGGTTGGAAGGGCTGATGGATCTGTATTCTCAGGGTTATGAAAGGTCTTACACTGTCAACAGCAGTATTTTAAATGCCATTGAGCCCCATTTAAAGGACTTCCAGCAGCTTCTTCTGGATCCCCCCAAGGTAAACCCGCAGTGCACTCATGAAGCAAAATAAACACACAAATAAGCATAAGAACATAGAAATTGTTTATTAGATGTCGGGCTGTGTGATATGACGATATATATCATCTGACAATAGAAAACATCCATCGTTTCATATTATGCGTTATCATTTATTTCATTGTGTCGCAAATCACACTCTTAACGGCAATATCTAGATTTTTTTTCAGTGTTTTACAAAGTTTTTGCTCTCTGCGGTACAGTTGTAGAATTGAAACTCAGTGTTCTTGGGTATTAGTATCAGAACAAATATGTTGTGACAGCATTAGTTGATGTACTTTTCTTATTCCCTTTACAGAAAAGTGCAATATTGACGACCGTTGGCGTTCTAGAGCAGCCACTGGGGAACGCCCGCCTTCATGTGGCCCGGCTGGTGGCCGCCCTGCTGCAGACCAGTGCCCCCAGTATCTGCCAGGAGCTCTGCAATCTTGCCACCATGGACCTACTACTGGTAGGCTAAGCCTGACTTATCCAGGCTACATTTAACAACTCTGAAGCTTATTTTTTTTGTCATTGTTCACATTACGTGACAGATATGTTTGAGGTCTTGTCCAACATTTGTTGACTGATATTTTTGCCTCATTCAGTCAGTTTATGTGTTACATTTCAAACATTTGACAAAAATTTGCACAAGGTTGGTCATGAGGCAGGGAAGCACTGATTACCTTATCACACCACCTGGTCAAAGAGCAGTGGGCGTTGCTTCTTTGGAGCAGAATCATGTCATCAAGCTGTGTGTGCTGTTTAACAGAGGATTCAAACCCTCCACTGCCCCCATTAAACAACATGGGGGCACTTCAGAGGTCATCTCTGGTTTAACCGCCCGAAACTGTTTTTAATAAAATTGGTTCAGTGTTGGAGGGGCACAGAACCAATCAGACATGTGGTGTTGTAATGAATAACTGGCTAAAATGCTTAAAAGTGTTCAGATCATGTGTATCTCTTAAATGTCTATGTCCTGATGTGAATCAAGGGAGTGTGGAAGAAATGATTAAACGCCATAATGTTTAGTGAAATCTGACATGTGGTTCTGGTACACATGCTGTTAGTGGAGGTGTCCACTCTTATTTAATGCCGCCCTGAGTTCTTCTGTCTTAGATTTTCTCTTGCAGCATTTTACTGACTTAGCTCTGCTTCCTTCTCTCTCTCCCTCTTTCCCTGCATAGGATCTGTTCTTCAAATACTCCTGGAATAACTTTTTGCACTTCCAAGTGGAGCTGTGTGTGGCGGCTATCCTGAACCACCCTTCCTCAGAGGAGCGGCCCAGCCCAGGCCTCCAGAACCACGACGGGAAGCCTGCAGCATCAGCCGCTGAGGCACAGGGGGAGGCAGTGGAGACAGGCGGGACCAGTGAACCACAGACCTCCATTCATAATGCCCTTGTGGCACATGTAGGTGGCTTCAGCAGCACAGTATCTCGGATGTCCCGGACTACACCCAAAACTCTCTCCACTGTGTTGTTTGCAAAGTTTTGATTGACTTTTCTGATTTCATTCTTCACAGCTCTTCCAGCAGTGTCGATTGGTACAAAAGATCCTTGACGCCTGGGAGGAGAATGATAAAATACAGTAAGAACCTCTTCACATCCATGACTTAGCAACATGCTCAAACACTTTGTATCAATCTGTGTTTAGGCTGTGACTTAAATAAAGACAAATACATGTAGAGGTGTAATTGTGTAAGTGTTGAAAGTGAGTGTGTGACTGTGAATTTCAGGGCTGAGGGCGGCACCAGAAGAGGCAACATGGGTCATCTGACCAGAATTTCCAACATGGTGGTCCAGAACCTTGAGAAAGGACCAGTACAGGCTCAGATCACTGATCTCATCAAAGGTAATCATGTGTAGCAGCTGGCTGAACACCAGATGAGACGCCATTTAACTGAAAAATTAGCGCAAAAGTAATATCTCCAGCGATCAGGCATTACTCGGTGGTTTACTGTTTTGCAGAGCTGCCAGAAGACTGCAGAGGTCGCTGGGAGAGCTTTGTGGACGAGACCCTGAGAGAGACTAACAGGAGGAACACGGTAGAGCTGGTGAGACATTATTTTCAGCGGACTTGAGATTCTTCAGCATGAATCGCTGTCTTTTAACTTCCTGTCATTTGATCTTCTTCTCTCCCAGTTTAAGCCCAGTGTGTTCAGTGCAGCGAGGTAGTCAGGACAGGACCAAGCAGCCCAGCACAGTGTCAGAGCAGCCGTTACCAAAAAATAAATTTTTCCCAAAGATGGTTTCTGTCACGTCTGTCATGTTGTTTACTGTTGCCATGACGACAAAGGTTGCCTAACTTTACGAAAGTAGTAGCTTTAACCAACACCATGTTTCAGGTGATTATTTTAACCCAAACCATGATATTTTCCTATCCCAAACCAAGTGGCTTTTGTGTCTAAACCTAACCAGACCTTAACCACAGCTCCGTCACATCATTTTCCTCATACGAATGCAGATGTGCTTCAAACTTGGCAAGACAAGTATATTTTGAAGCAGCTCCTTGTATATCTATCATTGCTGGGACTCCCTAAAAACTTAACTCTGTTGAAATTCACGCACTACGCAAGTAAGTACATAGTGTACCCAGTGTATACTACATGGAAGTGTACTAACAGAAGTATCTGAGTTGAGACACAGTGGTGGTATTTCAACCGCATGGGTGTGGTTTTGCAGGATGTAGCAGTGCACGCTTTGGTGAGCTTTGTGACCACCTCAGCCCGTGCTCTGACTCTGATTTGATGCATGAAGGCATACAGAATATACTTGTCATGTTTTCCTATAATTTGTATATTTAGTCTCACACCTGTGTGGGTGGAAATTGAAAGTCGGTCTTGTAAGCCCGTTTGGGCATCTGTTGATGCAAGATACTACATTGATATCAGAATACAGGCGCCCCATCTGAGTAGATTTTTGTTGTTGGACATAAGTTAGACGTATATTTTAGCACTTTCTAGTTGTACATCTTCTCCAGTATAACATTATGACTGATTATCAATAGTCAGGTAAAAGTCTATTGATAATCTGCAGGGAAGTCTGGTTGTGGTTGCAACTTTGCCAGCAGAACAAGGAGCAAAAATTTAAGTGTATTTTCATAAATCGACGATCACAAAAAATAAAGAATCATCTCTGTTTGAAGTTACAGTTAGGTGTGAAGTCTGTAGGTTTAATCTTGGGGTTAAGGCAAAGATTTGGCTAATAAACAACTTTTTAGGTTACAGTTTTGCTAGCTTATCCAAAAAATGATGAGACGACCCAATGCGATCCAACGACAGCGTGCATAAGGCACACAACACTCCATGTGATACAGGATGTAAGACGCTGTTCCCAGGTGTAAAAACAAGGGAGTCCCTGCCACTGCTAGCTTACTGGATTCATTCCTCTGAAAGTTGCTCAGTGGCCTAAAAAGTTCACCTCCTGGGGATAACATTACCCAGATCTTCTGAGATCATGTGGCCCATAAAGCAGACGCACCAGATACTTCCACCGGCTGAGCTGCCTAACTTCCAGTTCAGCCCTCCACTAACTTGAACGGGATTGAAGTAATTCAATCGTGTGGCTCTTCTAGACTTTCCACATGTGATCAGACTGAATGGATCAAATTCTGATAGTGAAACAAGTCATTTTGCAGGAGTTGTGATGCTCAAAAAATATGTATCTTCTGATTTACAGACGTATCTTTCATAATTTAAGTCTATGGGAAAAAGTCTTTCTGGGCCAGTGTGCATCACATGACGGATGCAGAAGTGATAATTACACGGTTTGGCCACTATGTCAAATTAATTTCAAAGCCCTGCGCTTTTCCTGGGGGCTTGTTAGCACATGCAGAGTCAAGCACTACTGTGCTGAATCAAGTGTGCATGTGCAAGAGTTTCGCAAATCTAGTATTACCATCTAGACATGGCCCCTCACTATTGCGTAGCGGCAGGAAGTGGAGATGCATCGTCCATCTTTACATACAGTCTATACTTTCTTTTCAAATTTGTCATTTAATACATCAGAAATAATCTAAGCAACACATGTCAGAAGTGTTTTTACTTATATAATGAATCAGTAGCCCCGTTACTACAGGAACGTCTGATTGTAGATTCACACAGCTCACTGTGAGGACTGACACAGCAGTGATATCTGGTGATAAGTATTTGCAGGAGGATTGTTTACAAATTGCAGGCAGGCATTTGCACTGACAGAAAATGCATTTGCTGCATTGGAAGTAGCACAGCAATTTTTTATTTTTTCTTGACTTTGTCTTATAGCAGATAAACTATTGTATGTGTTTTTTTTCCTGTACTGTTGTAATTCTTGTCTGATGTAATGAAATTGCATCATAATGTATGGAGGGGTGTAGTAAGGCCACAGGGTCCCTGTAGTGTGGAAAACATCAGTACACCAAACCAAACCTCTGCTCTGTGTCCTGCAGGTAAGCACCCACAACATGCACTCGTCCAGCGAGGACGACGACATGGAGAGCCCCTTCCCCAACGACCTGTCGCTCCAACAGGTAGGAGAGACTCCATGAAAACAAAACCACTTCACAATATCATCACCAGTATTCATGATAAAACACTTCTTTCAATCTGTCAAATAAACACAAACATCCATTATGACATCACCCTAAAAAAAGCGTCCTTTTGACTTTCCCAGGCCTTCTCCGACTATCAGATCCAACAGATGACTGCCAACTTTGTGGATCAGTTTGGGTTCAACGATGAGGAGTTCAGCGAGCATGATGAAAATATCAAGTAAGGAGGAAAAGTCTTACACAGTTTGTTGCCCTTTTAAGGAAAATGTTTCTCAGTATCAAACAACTCTGCATCAGCAAAAAAAATCCTCTAAACCAGAGCTTTAACTTTTTTTTATCAAATCTCAGTACACACAATTTGCTTTATTGTAATACTCACTGTATGTGTGTTAAAGTGATTGAGTTATCCCTCAGTGATCAGTTTAACATCCAGGATGTTGGCTCATGTTTTCTGCTTCTTCTCTTTCCTCAGCGCCACATTTGACAGAATTGCCGAAATAAACTTCAATCTAGATGCTGATGATAATAGTGTAAGTGTTTGAATATTCTGTTCATTAAAAGAAAGTATAATAATCACACTGCCACTGTCATTGATATTAATATTACAACTACTTCCGTTCATGTTGCTACAACTGTGTAGAGTTTTGGTGGTGAACAATGTTAATAGAAAAGTAGCTTATTGCTGTTTATAGATCATGGATTAGACACTGTCACAGAAAGAGTTATCACTTCATTCAAGCGTCTGCTTGTTCACAGGCCAATGCGGCTGCTTTTGAAGCCTGCTGTAAAGAGAGGATACGCCAGTTTGATGATGCTGAAGAGGAAGAGGACATTTGGGAGGACAAGGAGATAAACTATGCAACACAAGCTAAATCCAGAACAAGGTAAACCTGATGATGATGATGATTTCTAGTGTTTGGTTTGCTCACTGTCTTCTGTCTGTTAACCCTCTCATCTCCTCAACGTCTCTCCATCATTCCTCTCTTGTCCAGGTTTGGGGTCTCTCAAACCTCAGAGGGAAGCTCCAGGAGCAGCATGGAGAATGGAGGCAGGGAGCGAGACCGTGGATCTGAATCTGATGAGGACGAGGACTCTGAGCAGAACACGTCAGACACAGGTAGACTAGTGTACAGCAGCTACCCACAGAAACACAGCCGAATATAATGTCGAAAAGGGGAACAGCCGTTCAAAATAGGCTCTTTTGTGTTGTTTCCAGGTCCGGGCTGGACAGCAAATTTCAGGGACTCTGGAGGGAATGCGGCATCCCAAACCCCGGCAGCATGGGACACCTCAGCTGGAGGCGGAACAGACACACAGGAAACAGGCTGGGCCAACTTCACTGAGTTCCAGCCTTTCTCTGGGTGAGAGGATAAAACAGAGAAATTGAGATTTTCTAGGAACAGTTGTCATTCTTTTGCAACGTGTTAAAACCGTTTCCTGCTTCCTCCTGGTTTCCTACAGTACAGAGACTGATCCCAGGTGCAGCTCTCCTGTGGACTCGGGTAGCAGCGACGCAGATAAACAAGCCAAACAAAACCACGAGAAGAGCGGTGAGCCAATCCCACCTAACTACTCCTGAACTCATGTTTCGTTCGGGTTGGTGAAAGATTAAAAAAAATGTAAGGAAATAAAGGTTTACGTCATTTTCTCTGCCTGTGTGTGTGCGTGTTTCAGCAGATGTTAGTGCCTCCCCTGGTGCTCCTCCGGCAGGAGAAGGGAGGAAAGCTCCTCTCGTGGCCTCAGACAGCAGCTCCTCCGGGGGATCTGACAGCGAGGAGGATGACAAAACTGCCGGTGCTCCTCCCGCTGCAGCCATCGCCTCGGAAACAGCCGGCACCCCCGGCAACAAGACAGCTGACCTCAAAAGGTTTGACATCACTGCATCTTTTAGCTGAAAGCCTCTGTCAGATGCTGAGTGACAAAATCCTGCCCTGTTGACCAGTCCACTCAGTGCAGTCATACACAAAAAGCTGGTGTGTGTGTGTAAACATCTATATTTGAAACATAATTACCACATTGAGGAAATTATAGACTGGACTGGGATTTGAAATTACTGGATTCATTCAGTTTTGCCTTTCTAAGTAAAAAATATAACCCGGGAGCTCCTCTGCTTCTCTGCAGAAACTTGAGCTTAAACTGAGCATCAGAAGGTTGAGAAGAAGAAGAAGAAGAAGAAGAGCGGGGTAGCTGTTACCTTTTCCAGTAGTGTGAAAAATGTCTAAAAAGCTAAATGAAGCGTTCAGTTCACTGAGCCCAAACTAGAAAGTGTTTTCTTTTTGTAGTGAGGTCAAAGGTCAGCTACAGAACAGACACTTATGCAGGGAGGGGGGGGGCATACTGTTGACATAAACCTGTAAAATGTGCTGAAACTGTGTTGCTGTGGAATAATGATTAACTCTGAATGTTTGTTTGCGTCCTGCAGTGAGGAGAGTCCAGTGTCTCTGGAGAAACTCTCTCTGTCAGATCCTCCGAAAGCATCAGAACAGCAGCCGTCTGAGGATTCACCAGTAACCACACAGACTGACAGGAAGTAAGTACCTAACTACAGAAACAGACGTTATCAAGAAAATATAGTCAAAATAAACAGTATAATACAGTGTGAACGCTAAAAGCTTTCTGTCTTTTACATCTTTTAAAAACACTGTGGGGAGATCAGCTGCTGATCAGATTAAGTTCACAGCTGTGGCTTCGGTATCCTGTGACGGCCATTTATCATTTTCTACATTTTATAGACTAAATGATGCATCAATCAGCTGAACAAATAATCAAAATTTTGTATATATATATATATGTACATATGGTGACAAAGGGTGGAGTGAGTCACAGTTGACCTGTTTCTTTCTTCGCTTGGTAAGAAGTGACAGTAGTAGTGGAGGGCGAGTGGGGAAAGGCCCGTTGTGTGAAAGTTTGCTCATTTACAGGAAGTGGTTCCTGCCGTTCAGCTGTAGGAAATCCTGCCAACAACATGTTAGTTAGCTGACACGCTGAAATCGGAGGCAAAATAACGTGTAATGTTTTGAGGAATTGTGTCTATTCCTCCGATTTTAAAACAGCTGTGATTATTTTTTCCCTTCTTTTTTGAAATGTAAAAAAAAAACTCCAGATCAAAGGGTCAGATAAAACTGTCAGTAAAGTGAAAACAGTGCACTGAAATGTCCCTAAAGACATTGGAAGGCTGCAGGCTTTGTATGGTTTGTCCTGGACGCTGCTAAAGCTTCATACAGCTGATCAGTGGTAGGCAAATAGCGGCTCTTGGGCCAAAATCTGGCCCTCCAACACAAATATCTGGCCCATGTAAATCTTTGACATGACTCCTCATAAATCTACAGTAGATAACAATGTAAACACAAGGCTCATGCAAATACATACACACATACTGTCATTAAGCTGATCTGACCAGAACAGATTTGTGTCAATAACTGTATTTCAATATTTTTGCTTCAAGTATAAATGAAGTATATGTTGATGTTTAAGAGTCTTTTTTTGCCAAATGAGTATTAACATTAGCTGCTGTCACTCTATGATCCTCACTCACTGATGGGGAATTCTGACATGTGCTGTTTTTATAAATCATTCTTGAATGTTTCTTCTAACAGAGAGCAAACGCCACCGCCCCAGGAAGTGTCCGTCAACGGGCCGGTCTGAGCACGAGCAGACGGTGAAATCCCCAAACAGCTACGGTTGCCGCTGACTGTCAGCCTCCTCCAGAGTGACTTCCCCCTAAATAAACCTCACTGGTGTTTTTACTGAATCACTCTGCCATGTTATTGGACCCGGACACTGCCAATCAACACCAATAATGAGGCGACGGAACATGTTAAAAAAAAAACAAAAAAAACAAACAAAAAAAAACAAAAAAAATGAGGAAAAAAGAAAAAAACCAACAGACAGAGCGGAGTGTAGAGGAATCATCTTCAAAGCCTTTTTCCGATGTTGCACATAATTACGTGCGGTTTTAATGTAGCAGCGATCTTTGAAATGACAGAATCCGAGGGGTAACATCATCATCGTTATTTTTTTATGTCCTGAAAGATTTTTTCTCCTACTTGTGGAAAGCTGTTGGAACCTGATTGTTAGGGATTTTACATCGTCACCCCTGAACGGATAGCACAGGCTAATTTTTTAATGATGCCTCAACAATAAATACCTTTTCTTTTTTTTTTTTTTCTTTTTTTTTTGAAAACATTTTTTTTTTTTTTTTTTTTCTTCAAGCTTCAGAAAAAGCACTTATGCAGCCATTTACTGTACATTATAGCACAATGTAAGTGTTCTACCCTCATCTCTGCTGGCTGTCTTATCTGTCCTCTCACCCAGATCAAGGTTTTTATCCATTATTCCCGTTATCTCTCTCTCTCTCTCTCTCTCTCTCTCTCTCTCTCTCTCTCTCTTTTTTTTTTTTTTCCGTTTTGGTTGCTGTTGCTGAAACATCTCTTGTTGTCGAACATCACCAGGTTTCTGAATGTTTTGAAGTGCTTCAGGAGGGTCTGTGGAAGAGGAGGAAGAGGAGGAGGATGAGGAGGATGAGGAGGAGGAGGAGGAGGAGGAGGAGGAGGGGCGGGTCGATGAACAGAGCTCTAATAGTATTACTGTCTTTTGCTCATGTGCAATAATGTCAATTAGCCATTTTATTTAAAATGAAATTCAACATATTTCTTTTTAAAAAGAATCAATCTAGCGTTGGAGACTCATTGGGTGTAGTTTTGGGCAAACAAATTTGGATATAATCTCGATTTGAGGTTTCAGATTTTTTTAAATTTGTCTTTTTTTTTCTTTTTTTTTTTCTTTTTAGTGCATGTATAACCGGTTCTCTGTTGACCTAGCTAGTGAGCTAAGACCTTCTGATTGTATTGACCTTTAAGTTCTTATTGCTATCCCCCTTAAATCAACCAAACATTATCTACCTATATACAAATATTATCTACATTTAAAAGTAATTTTACAAGCAATCTTGAGATTACTATTGTTGTCTGTTCCTCTTTTTTTTTCTCTCTCTCCACCGAGCACTTACTCACAGGGCGAGAGTGACATCTGGTAAGAGTGACGCTGTATTTTTTTTTTTTTTTTTTGTTTTGTTTCTTTTTTTAAAAAAAAAACATTTTAATTTTATTTCTCTCTGAGCAGCAGGATTGGAAAGAGGGCAGGTCTGGGTTCTGCAGAGCTCCAGGCCTCTTTTGGTGTACTTACTTAAATCATTTGACAGCGATCAGGTTCTACGATCATTGTTAAAAAAAAATTTGAAATTAAAAATGTCTGGTTGACCACATTAATACCAAAAGCTTTGCTGTGCCGGTCTGGTTGTTGTCTTTCCAACTCTGCAAAGATCCAGCTGCCTGTTCACGTGGAGTCTGAATGTGAAACCTTCTCTGATTCTCTCATCGTGATCATTTCATTACATTTATGTCTTGCTTGTCTACAGGGAGGTCAGAGGTCAGTGTCAGCTACAGTGCAAGCAGGTCAGGAGCTGGTAGGAAGCCACTAAACAGTTTGCCACTGATGATGAGGTATTTTACTATAAAACTACCTGCTAGAGTTCAGTATAAAGAAAGTCACAGAGCTGCTAGTTAAAACAGCAGAGCAGCAGTGTTATAATTAAATCATGGTTCATTTTACAAGTCTGTTATTTCCTACAAATGTAATATCCAGGTGCTCATTTGGTTCACTTCCAATCAATGAATTCAAATACATTTACAGCTTCACCTGAAGAGTCTTTTAGTCAGCATATGAGAAAAGAGCTCAGTTATAAATACATAATGAATTTATTTGGGTTTAGATGAAAAGGAAATCATTGTTTTCTCTACACAAATCAGTTATTTACAGGAAACCTGAGCGGCAGCTTTTCATGTTTTAGTCTATTAACTACAGCTGTGTGTATTACTGTCACCTATTTTCCAAAAATCACCCTCAGTTTTATATTCGTTACCTTGCAGGCAGTCATTAGTTTGGTTCAGGATGCACTGAAAGTCAAACAAAGATTCACTAGAGATAGGGGAATTATGTTGGTGAATAATCTTGTGGCATTTTTTATCATTTATTAGACTGTTGTGAGCAGAGAATAACAGACTTTATTCAGGGGAAATATTTAGATATGAGAGATGGCTGCTGAAGAGCAATATTTTTAATACAAGAAAAGAATAAAGTCACATTACCTTTTCACTAAGTCCATGTTTGCTCAGTGTGAAAAGATCACCTGCATAGTTCACCATCGCAGTAATTTGTCAGTGAGTGATTCACCACTGTGGAGACTTAAGAAGCAGCTGCTGCTCACAACTTCCGTTTCACACACTAAAGAAGCTGCTCTTATTTATACATTTCTAGTAATGACATGACTGTAATGTGAGGGGTTGGTTGTAGTGATGAACTCTACATTCCTCTCAGCTTTACAGTGTTGGTTTTACTGTTCTGCTTCACTATCGCTGCTCTCATCAGTGTTGTTTCTAGCCGCAGCAGGCAGCTGTTTTCAATGAAAAAGCTCTGATAAACCAACTGTACACTACCTGCTCAGCACCACACATATGCAATGTAAGACAAGCTGGTGATCGCAGTGGAGCATTTAGCAGCTAAAGAGACAACTCTCAGGAGACTAAAACAGAGTTAAAAGGAGTGAATATTGGTCACGTCTGCCGGATGTCGAAACACATTTGTCATTCCAACTTTATAAGGTGATGATATGTCAATGTTTTGTTTACAGCGTGCTTCTGCTGCCCTCAAGTGGCCAAAAAAAATAATGGCAATAATGAAAGTTCAAGGTTAAAGTCTATAAAAGAAAGAAAAGAAATGGCTGTCTGAAAGGAAGAAGCTGAATGATCCTGAAAAGCTTCAGTATATTTTCAACAGTGGTCATCTTAGTGTGAAAGCAGCAGCTACGTCACAGATGAATATTCTCTCAATGTGTTTAATTGAGGGAAAATGTCTCAACATAAAACAGCATTAAAAGAAACATTCTAAGAATCTTCTAAAATAGCTGAAAAATGTAAATATATATGCTGTGTTATCCAGGGTGAAACTTAAAAATGAGTCAATGCACACACACAACACAGATGAACATTTAAACCCACAGTTTTTATTTTGATTCTAAAAACTATATTGACATGATTGACAACATAACCCGGCTCAGAAGGTCATTTCTAATAAAAAAAAAAAAAAAAAAGAACAAAATAAATAAAAAGATTATGTCATATTGTTCTGGTTAACGTAGCTGTTTGCTGTAGAGCGTTACCACGGAGAGATGAGTAAACTAGAGTGAAAAGACGAGCTGGGTCTAACTGAATGTGGACTGCAGTCACAACACAAGGACACACCGAGTCTTCCCACAGGCTGGTTCTGACTGCTGCAGAGACTCCTGCTGTCGCTTTGGTCCATCTGCTCCTCAGAGAGAGATTATTTTAAGATGTACAAGGTCACCTGCATCTCAACAGTTAACTGATGAGCCCCAGCTAGTAGTCTAGTATTAAGACAAGCATGGTGCTGGCTGAGTACTGTGGTTTTCTTGGTAACCAGTAAACTGTTAGTGGAAGCTTAAATGTATGAAAACCAACACAGCACTGATTCAGTCTGTGTATGTTGCTGTGGTAGTTAAAACACCACACATACTTGAGTTATAGATGGAACGTTACCTGCTCATAATCATATCAGATACAGTTCCTGTTGTAAAAGTGGGGTTACCATTAAATATTCAGTGAGATGAGGGCATTTAGAAGGTATTTGACTAGTTTCCTGCCTTCAGGACAAACAGCCAAATCTTGGATAAATTATTCACAGGAACAGTTGTAGTACGATCCTGTGACTTCCCACTGAGTGATTTTACAGAGGCTGAAGTCTTTTCTGTTGTTTAATAATTGAAAGAAAATAAACCAGCAACTATTTTGATAATTACTTAATTTTTAAAAGAAACAATGCCAAAACAATACTGGATCCAGCTTCTTAAATGTGAATATTTGCTGGTTTCCTCATCATATATGATAGTAAATTGAATAAATTAGGGTTATGGGCTGTTGGTTGAATAAAACAAGACACTTAAAGATGTCATCTTGGAATCTGTGACTATTTTCTGACATTTTGCAGAGCAAATGATTTATCGAGAAATAATCACCAGATTAAGTGATAATAAATAATGTTAAGTTTCAGCCCTTCTTCTCATCTTGCTGTAGTGATGTAGAAGTGTACCACAGGGCGTGTCTGTACACCGTGACATCATGAATCAGTGAAACGCTGTACCTCAACCTGGTTTTAAGTAATTCTGTAAGGATGTGAACGCACCATAATCCATAAAATGTACTAATCTTCCTGTAGTTTTGGCATCTTCAAATAATATCTTGAACTATTTTCAACTGCACCATGCATAATAATTGAAAACGTATTTTTTTCAGTTAATTATGGAGACTAAAGCCCTGTCTGTATTCAGTACATTCAGGCAGCCTGACTTGTATTTCCTCATCTCATCACTGACTATTTAATGACCACTAGAGGAGTCAGCTAAGCTAGCAGCAGATCAGTCAGCAGAACCAGCAACCAGTAAGACTTGATGTGTCTGAGATTTATTTGGACTATAATCTACATCCAGAACATCGCAGCACTGTGGGTGAGCAACACAGTAAAATCCAACCAGTCTTTAAAAACCAGCCCAGAGGCTTCCTCTTTCACAAACACACCATTTCCACTCTTGCATACGGTTGGTATTGAGTAAGGACAACCGTATTTACAAAAAAAAAAAAAAAAAAGACATTGAGGGTTTACTTGTACATTTTCCAAAAAAAAAAAAAAGCATTAGTCACATTAATACAGAAATAAACAAATGGCACATTGAATTCCTAATTTAAAAATAAAGTGGTGCTTGAGGAACTTTCTTACTGAGGAGACAAGTTAAATAAATTACTACCATAAACGTTACATACAAATCTGGAGTAGTATATACAAAGGAGTTATTAGACACAAAAAAAAAAATCTACAATTTTAAATTTTATCTTCAACAAAGACAGCAGTATAACCATATTTTACAGAGCAGGGTTTGTGTTAAGTGTGGGTCAGAGTGGTTTTGTGTGGGGAGGGGGAAGGGGGGGGGGGGGCAGTCTGATAAAACCTTAAAAAAAAAAAAAAAAGTGACGATGTTTGAAACCTTCCAGCTGAACATACTGTTTCTCTAGAACTCTAACAGATGTAGACTCGTCTATGTACAACAGGCGCTAACGTTAAACACTGGTGTCGACACGAGTGGATGCAGCTGAAAACAGGTACAGTGAGTCTAAACAGCATCAGATTCAGATCCCGAGACACTCAGTACAAATGGATAATGTCATGTATGTATATGAGTGTTAACCTGACCAGCGCTCACAGACGTTTGAGTGACATTCCCCGTCCCAACATCAGTAAAAAGGATAATTCCAGTATTTTTCAACCTTCTACAGTCCCATTCTCATAATTCTATTGGTTCTGACTGATGGGTCCGTGCTAACTTCACACTCGCCACATCTGTTTGTAGAAGTTCGGGAAACTCCAGCAAAACAACGTAACATAAGAAACGGAGGTTGCTGCGGTCAAACTGCTGAAAACGGGACCACAACAGTGTGAAAATCTAGACCTGTCCGTGAAAGAGTGACCGACATTGTTCTGCTCAAGACTGTGTTTCACCTCCAAAATTAACGGAAAGAGCCTTTCAGTACATGTCTGTTTACCTCCGTTGAAGCGGAATCTTGCCTTATGATTCCAGAAGCGATAACTTAAATACTGCAGATGACTAGGTAGTTTGCTAACCAGCATTTAAAATAATTTATGTAAAATGTAACTTTTAAGAGGCTTGGTTGCTTTCCTTGAGTTTCCCAAACCTCCACGACAGAGGCGACGAGCGCAAAGTCAGAACCAGAGTGAAAAAAATACACACTTATCCTGTTCACGACTCTCGGCGCACCGCAGCGACTCAGTGTCCATCTCTCTCAACACCGTAGTCTCTCCGAGGCATCCCATAATACCAGTACAGTTCGTTAGTATCCCTCCTCTTAATCTCCTAACTTCCAGATCTCCTTCTATAGATAATTTTTAAGACATCACAACAAAATATATCCCTCCTTTTTCCTTCAGCATCCCTTAAAAAAAAAAAAATTCTGAATGTTAATAGTGGTTTGTCTTGATTCAAAACACGCAGGTGAAGAGCAGAGTTTAGCTTAGTGAGGGAAGTTTCATCTACTTTTGTAAACACTCTCAGTGAAGATTCACCGACACACTCGATAACCTGACAGACTGTAATCTCCGACTGGCGCTCTTTGATCTCTACGACTGATTCATGGCTTTCACAGTATATCCTCATCGCCTGCTGCTTTCTGACGACAGATGATGAACATTGATCTCTTTCTGGTGCTAGTTTGAGATTTTATTTGGAAAAGATAAAAGAAAAGGAAATCCTTCATGAACCGTTGAGGAGCCCCCCCACCCCACCTTCCCTCACCTTGTTGCGTGTGCTGCAACGCACTTCCCCCTAAAACTTCCTCTAAATATACTGCGAATGGGCTACGTCAGGCAGTGAGAGGCAAAAAGCCAAGACCTCTTGAGACTGGAAGGAAGGAAGGAGCGTTTGCTGCGTTCCTCTGGGTTGTTTTGGTCCGTCAACCCATCAAAAAAAAATCCGATCTTTTAGATCCGTTTCCGTAGCGGTCTAAACGAGTCCTCCGACGTGGCTGGGCAGGCTGCAGCTCCTCCGTCATTCCTCCCCCGGAGTGTTTCACATGGCGAGCAGGGTTAAGCAGGAGGGAGAGCAGGTTGTGGTTTACAGGTGGAGGGTCTGGAAAGATCTTCATGCTGGTCTGAGCTGCAGGACGTCTCAGAAAAAATGCAACGACGTGCTTTTAATATGTTTTTTTTTTTCCATCCAGCGCACATAGTGGTCAGACTGTCGAGGAGGTGAGAGGCTGCAGCTACTTGGTGAGACAACAGCGGGTGGTTCTTCAGGGACATCTGTGTTTTTTTTTTTGTTTTGGTTTTTTTTTTCTTTTTCTTATTTTTGTAACAAAAACACTGAAACGTTGTGACGCAAGAGTATTAGTTCAACACTAGCGAACAGAACAGAGCTTAAGTGGTGAAAGGCCCCTTCCCCCTCCCTGTTCTGCTGGGATTGGCCGGCAGAGATGTCCGTCACTGCTCATTCGTTCCTGGTTTGCATTGCTCCTTTAAAAGAGTCCCGCATCCTGTCTTAGGCGTCTGACAGGCAGCTCTGAACACTGTCCATCCACAGCTGTGCGTTCAGGCTGTCCTGGGCACAGAAGTTGTACACTCGTTTGGTCGTCTTGAGCTGAAAGATGAGAGGAGAGAAGTTACCTCCAGTTGTCTGGACACATGAAGACACTGAGAAAATCACCAAAAAGTTTGATCACACTGATTGTGAAGCTAATTTTCACCTTGCCGTATCTGAGCAGTAGTCCTTTTTTTTTTACAAGTTGAAATATTGCAAAACCAAATGCAACTTTGAGGCACTAAGAGGAAACTGTTTTCACAATTCATGTCGTCTCTAATTTTTTGCTTCAAATTCAGTTTGAAATGAAGCGTTCAGGCGTCAAACAGAGGCTGACAGCCAGGTAAACACTCACTCCCCACACTGGGCTGCTCTGATCACACAATGCATGCTGGTACATGTAGGAACTACACTTGTGGCATTTTGACCAGGAGTAAAAAAACTGAAGCCTAAATGATTTGTTGATTTATCAAATTATATCAAAAAAATAAAACTATGAATCATTTTGATAATCTATTAAATGTAGAAGTCATGTAACCAAACTACCCAACATTCACTGCTTCCAGCTTTTCAAATGTCAGATTTTATGACTTTCTCTGTTTCATATCAATAAAAACATTAAATATGTTTGACAAAACAAACAACTTGAAGATGCCACAATGGAAAAATCTATCATGGTCATTTTTACTGTTTCTGATGTGTTAAATAGACTCAAGAATTTACTGGCAATATAATCAATAAATCAACAAATTAGCAATATTATACTGGCTATGAGCAGCCAAGAAGGAAAAGCCATCCATGCCAGTCTCCAGTTCACACTACACAAGTTTTAACAAACTGATGGCTGCAACACAACCAGAGCTGGCAGATCCACTATGTCTAAATTAAATCCAGTATCAACATGAATACACTCCATTCAGCTGCTTTCACTTGAAATAACATTGTTAAAAATATGTTGCACCATAAAAATATCTCATTTAGGCTTGGTTCCCATTTATGTGTCGTAATCTGGCAGTTGGTGTATTCGTGTTGGGATAATGTGTCACTCACATCAAAGAAGGCTTTCTCTTCTATGTTTTTGGGAGCTCCCATGGCAGGCGCTCCTGGAATGACGGACTCCACGTCGGCCAGCTCGATCACCCCTTTACACTCCTTGTCCTGCCTGCTCTCGTAGTATCTCAGCTGAGGAGATGGAAGCGTGTTTAGAGACAGAGACAAATGCAAACCATTCTTCAATCTGTCACCCTGGAAATAGTTTTTAAAAGTACATTTTTGCTTTATTAAATAATCATTCTATTGAATTTTTTAAGAGTTGAGGTTATTAGAGTCGTTGAACGTTAAGCTTGAGCTTCAGTTTCATTTTCTACAGCCCTCCTTCTTACCTGATGTTTGGTCTTGTCCAGCACAAACCACCGCGGTTTCCATGGTTTCAACAACGCCCCTTTCTTGTATAAGATGCCTTCAAAACTCCTGATGGGAGACGACAACAAAAACAAAGCAGTGTGATCAAACCGGTTGAATTTCAGGTATAGTACAACAAACTGCTGACTCCTCACTACAGAGGAGGTCAGCTCTCCTCTCTGTGGTGTCGGGTACAGACCTGTTCTCGCTCTCGCTGCTCTGGAACTGGCTGTACAGCGTGCTGGTACTCGGCCGACCGGCGACAGGCGTGGAGGTGGCGCTGGCCTCGCAGTCCAGAGCCAGGTTGATGGAGGATCCCACGCCGCTCTCCTGCAGGTAAACGCCCTGAGAACGCCGCTGGTGGCTCAGGTTGGATGACATCAGCAGGGAGCTGGAGAACGACGGCTGCGGAGGAAGAAGAGACGAGCAGAAGGAGAATCATCAGTGAGAGGTTCCAAAAGACGCTTGTGGAACAATCCCTGCCATGGTGAATACTTACAATAAAACAGGTGATAATCTACTTTAGAAGAAAAACCAAACGTAACCGCTCAAATCAATCTTGTCTTTTCAAGCTCTTCTTCAAAAGTCAGTTTAATCATCAGCATGCAACAATACTCAAGTTGTTACACATCCTATTGAAACAAAGAATTGCTGACTCGAAGGAATGCAAATTTACAAATCTAAAACCTTCAGTTAAGTTTGAACAATAGTCAGTAATACTTAAAATGTGTGTGAGTTGTATCTAAAACACTAAATTAAAACAGTATGAACCTTCAAATATGTAACTGCATTCAACTTTTCAACCACAAGATGTCAGTGGAAGACACTGTTTCATCTTCTCATCTCATTTGAAACTATATCAGTCACTCATCATCAGTCTAAATGATTTGTTTCTTGGTGACGGAGACTTGACTGGTTGTTTTGAACAGGTTGACAATCTGTGCTGATCTCAGTGTAAACAAGTCATCTGTAGGGAGTCCACATAAACAACACTGAGCACTCATCATCATAGTTGTAATAAATGTTCAAATCTGAACTGCAGTAAACACAGCCGGTCTCACCTTGCTCTCCAGTTTGGTCTCGGTCCGCTGCGTGGCCTTCATCTTGTCCCACGTGTCCTTCCACTTCTCCGACGTCTGGCCGAGCTCGGCCTCCAGACTCTGCAGGTCCTGCAGCAGCTTGGTGATGGCGTCGGGCACCACCTTGCTCAGGCTGTCGTAGCACGGCCACACGATGCGCCGCTGCGACTTGGGGCCGCTGGTGTCGGGTTTCTCTGGCGTCTCCTCCGTCACGCGCTCCTGCCGGCCCCTCAGCTCCCAGTCGTAGGACGGCCCCTCCGACAGCGTCTCCTCCATGTAGAAGTCCCACACCTTCAGGTTGGAGATGAAGGTGTACGGCCGCAGCACCTGGAACAAACAATACCTCGCTTTAAACCCAGCCACTGATGCTCCTTTGACCTCCATTAAATACAATGACTGCAGTGTATTAAATGTTTGTGAGACAGTAAGTTTCTGGGTTTGCTGTCCTGATAGAACAGATAAACTGTCACATGGTGTCAGCCTGCTTGGTGTGTGTGTGTGTGTGTGTGTGTACTCACCTCCTCGTCTTCAGGAGAGAACATGTAGTTGTAGAAGATGGGTGTTTTCTTGTTGAGTCTGTCGATGTAGTCCCACACAGACTTGCACACCTGAGGGCTTTTCCTCTCGCCTTTCTCCTCATACAGCACTCCTGCACACACACACACACACACACACACACACACACAGTCAAACATACACTGTTACCATCATCTGCTCATTGAACACATTCTGACAGAAGAGTTTTTGACTACAGCTGAAGATGTAGACTGAGAAATGTTCTCACCCAGCTCGATGCGTTCGTAGTCTGAGTCGAGCAGGAAGGTGCGGAAGCGGTTGGACACGTAGTGGTAGGCCAAGAACTTCAGGTAGTACTGACTGAACTCAAACTCCATGGGGAACTGGAGATGTATCTGAGGGTGGAGGGACAGAGGGACAGAGCGACACAGGTCAGGGTTGCGGTTTTAGATGGAGAGTGTGTGATCACACCAACACATTTACTTTGGTGTGAAAAACAGTTAGAAGGGAGGAAGGGAGGTGTTCACACTGCCCTGAGGTTTGTTAACAAGTGTCACAGTTTCAGAAATAGTCTGACCAGAGAGAAGAAACAACTAGAACATCGTCATCTGTAATAAAAGCTCTGATGTGTCTGACAGTATTTATGACTGTCACACACTGCTGGGTCATGAGTCTGGAAGCGCTGAAGCTAAATGAAACCACACATCCTGCATGTGATAAGATCGGCCCAATCTACGTCACTGATCAGCAAAACAGGAAGTCAAGTCAGACTCACTGGTACACACACACACACACACACACACACACACACACACACAGTTTCATTTTGTTTTAGGTAAAATGTGCCAGTTGGTCACTTTGCAAGCAACTTGCAGGTATAGATTCCTTGTGCAAGTATTGGTGCATTAAAGTGATTCTTTTTCAAAAAGCGCCCGTGTTTAAATGATCTACTGTTATTAACAGTCTGATTCTGACATTAGTTGGTTCTTAGGTGCTAAAAAAAGCATCTCAGCAATACAAGCAAGCAAGGTTTTTACATTTATGATGAAAGTTCTCATGTCACAAAGTGTCCTCTCTGTCAGTGTCCTTCTACTGACCCTCCTTTCAGGATCAAACAACAGCCTTCCTGTTTAAAAAAGCTGACATGCAGCGCAGCAGACCCACCTGGTGCACACAGTCCAGGAACTGCAGGAAGATGGGGGTGAAGCCGCTGCTCTGGCTGGCCAGCGTCTGCGCTCCACGGTGGCTGAATCTGTGTCCAAATGACAGCCACTCCTTCTCCACAAGCAGCCGGAAACCGTCGAAGGTTCGGTAGTACGGATCAGACAACAGCTGCACCAAGGACACCACCTGCAGACAACACGGTACGTCACGCACGACATGTCACAGCAGGAGACGGAAGACTTGTAGCTGAACAGGAGAACAGCTGCAGCACGTTAGCTGATGCTTTAAATCATCTTTAAAACTGAATTATGGAATAAACGTTTCTGGCTGTCAGACAAACCTGTGTGGTGACGTCCCAGCCGTCCTCCAGGCTGACCATGACCGACGAGCCCGCTTCCAGAAGCTCCACCACCAGGACCGACACCTGCAGCACCCTGTGGAGCTGCACACACACACACACACACACACACACACACAGAGTCAGGACAAACACCATTTTGGACTGCTGGATTAAAAAAAGCAATTTGAAGACTTTGGTCTCTGTGATATTTCAATGAAGAGTTTAAAAAAACAACAATTTTACATTTATTAATCAAGTAAACAACCTGCAGATTAATCAATAATGTAAATGTTTGCCCAGGCGAGCACTAACCAGGCTCATCCACTCGGACTCCTCCAGGCAGCGCAGGAAGCTCATGTTGGGATCGGTGGTGGTGCTGCTCGGTACGCAGGCCTTCATCAGCTTCTTGAAGCTGTTCTTTACCTGCCGCACGTCACACACCTCGATGGGAACCACCTCCCACTGCTGGAACGAGTCCTGCTTCCCTCCCTGAACACAACACAGTCAGAGTCAATACTGCCCACACACAACCACTTTAACACACATTCATTCATTTCCTTCAGCATCTCCTCTTATTTTTCCTACATTTGTTTAGTTATCAGTTCCTGTTTTTGTTTGTTCAGCCCTTAATCACAGTTAAAACTCTAAAAGGTGCTTTGGAACCATGTGAGAGACTGACATGCTTGATAACCTGAACTCATATCCTGGTCAGTAATGCTGTAAACATGGTGTTCATCGGTCACCTTGAGCTGGGCCTTGTCTCCGATGATGTAGAGGTAGGCCTTCTGCTGGCGGAGGAACAGCGCCTCGCTCGGCCCTCCGTTGGGCTGCGGAGACTCTTTCCCCGCGAGACGCGTCCCCACGTCTGGGTTGTAGGCACTTAGACGCCCGCTGCCCCGGATACTGCCCCATTTACCTGCCACACACACATACAGATCTTCAATAGAATCATGAAAGCTCAATCATCAAGCTTCTCCAGGAAATCTCTTCTGATATCAGTCATTAAAGGATCATTCCAGTTGATCATCACCCGAGTTGTAACAAGGTGGAATTCTTCTTTAATATATATATGTGTGTGTGTGTGTGTTTTGTCCACAGCTACTGAACCTAATAGCCATGCTGGAGAACAAGGCAGAGATGAAAGCTACCCACACCTGTTTGCTACGTCTAGCTCAATGACGGCTACATGACATGATGATGCAACTCTTGACTGTTGTTGACATTCCACAGAGAGAAGAATCAAACAGTAAACAACAAACAAGATGTCAGACAGCAGCATGCACGCACACGTACGCACACACAAGCACACACAAGCACACACACACACACACACACACAAGCGGTAACAACAGACCATTAGTCCGCAGAGACAGCACACTACCGGGGACGACGCCAAACACACTGAGATTTGATTGGTTAGACAGGAGTGGAGGGAGGGGGAGGGACGGGGCCTACTGTACCTCTAGTAGGGTTCCTGGCCTTGCCAGACACTTTGGGCTGAGAGAGGGAGATGACTTTCGCCCTTTGACCCAGAGCTGAGGTCAAATGACAGAGACGTCCCGTTAACCAACAACGCTACACAATGGAGGATGGTTTCACACACACACACACACACACGCTGATCCTAAACATCAGCTACGAGGGATGCATTAACTCATTCAACATCCTCTCGGTCCAGTCCCAGTTTCACTCACATATTTAAGACTTCAATCACTATTCACACATTTTGTTTTGAAAGCAGGAATGAAACAGGAGCTACGGGAGCTGCCTGCAGGAAGCACAGTCACAGATGTGTCTCACCTCCTCTGCTGAAGGTTCCGGGAACGTCCTCCTTGCTGCCCATCACCTGCTTCATCAGAGCGCCGATCTTTGGCTGCCTCAGCTTATCTGACGAGTCTGTGGACACAAACAACAGCTTCTGGACAGAGATTCTCAGGCTCTTCACATCATCACATGTCAGTTTTTTTTTCAATGTGTGTGTTTGTGAGTGTGTTAGTCCACCTACCGGAGGTGCTCATATGTGTGGAGGTGAAGCCGCTGAGTGTGTTCCTGCCGCTGCTCTCGCTGTAGGAGGGCATGGAGCTGATGATGGCCTGCAGGTATTTCTCCTGCTCCAGACTGGTGGAGTCTGCCTGGGAGGGCACTGCACACAACAAATACATACACAGATATTACAGATGTCTTTTTGTCTTTGAAAGTGTTGTTTTTTTAAACAGGTACATTTCAGTGGTATAACAGCAGAATATGGTGACCTCTGACCCCTGTGCTCCTTACTACCAGTCACTCCTCCACTGATGTAGCTCTGAGTGAAGTCTTGGCAGATAACATTTAAGTAACGGTGAGCAAACTAATGGCTGTGTGTATAAAATGAAGAAAGACACCTGAAAAAGAGCATATTAGTGATCTTCCCTGCTATGTTCAAAGTAACATGGGTTTTGCTGTTTTGTTTTACCTGAAGTGGGGGCGTTGGGGGACTTGAAGAAGCCCACTACCCCCTTGGCGTGTAGGCCTGCGGAGCGCAGCAGGACAGCCTTGGTTCGTGAATTCCTCCAGCAAACCACAGGGAAGCGGTTCTGCCGGTAGCAGCGGCAGATTCTCTGGATGGTGGTGTCTGGGATGCTCTGTGGGACGATCAGCAGGCCGGGGTAGCTGTCGGACACACACACACACACACACACAGTATTAAGCACTGAATAGATACTACCCACACACTATCCCAGCCTCCCAGCCTTCATCTCTGAGTGTCTCTCACCTCCTGCAGACCGTGTACATGCGGTTAACAGTTGAAATCCTGAAGGGCTCGTTCTTGGAGCGAGTCAGGCTGTTACTGAGCGTGCCCAGTCCCAGGCGCTGGTAGTCGCGGCAACAGGCTCGCTCCACTACGTTGCTCATGGTTTGTCTGTCCGAGGAGCGTATGGTGGAGGAGAGGGTGAGGGAGCTCTGGTCCACCTCCTCTGAGACTGTGGAGATCAACAACTGTTCAGTGACTCAATCTCATCTACACAACTAATACGACTGTTTAAATATCTCCTCTCATTTCAACCCTACTGGGCTCATCAATGAAACCAGTGACGGCATTTCAAACTGTGAGGGCGCTAAATAAGTCTTATTTCCTTCATGGTACCTGAGATTTCATCTTCATCTAGCTCCGACTGGAAGCTGCTCCGGTTCTCCCAGGTAGGAGGAGAATATTTCTTCCTGGTCACGTACTGCCGGCCGATGGTCTTCTTGGCACTCTTCACCAGGTTTTTGGAAAGTGTCCTGAAAGAAACAAGGAGAAGGAAGTTAGACATTGAAGACATTGCTGCACGTCCCGTTCAAAGTCACTGAACGTCCACTTCCTGTTTGGGCTTTAACACACAAATGTGCATTAAGTTCTTGAAGCAGCTGACAATGAGCTGATTTGACTCCATGTTTGACAGTCATGAATTCACTGGTGTGTTGCTGGTGGAGCGTGAGACAGGGCCAGAATTAATATGTCAGACACACACACACACACACACACACACACACACACACACACACACACTGACCTAGGTCACCTTTGGGGACATTACATTGACTTACATTCATTTCCTGGAGACTTACCCTAACCTTGCCCACTGACCCAAAAATCAGTATTTTATCAACTGGCATGTCTTGGACAAGCCGTGTCCCCAATTAACTGGTCTTGAGTCTGAAATTTGTCCCCAAAAGTAGCCTATGACAGACACAAACACACACACACAGACAGAGATGGAAACAACAGGGCCGATAAAATGGTTGCCACATTTTCCACTGATGAATTATTCAAAGGCTTCTCTCTCTCTCTCTCATGCTCCTTTCATTCTCCAGAGAAGAAAGAGGGGAGAAGTGTGTGTGTGTGTGTATGTGTGTGAGGTCATGGGGTTGGGAGGAGGCTGAGAGTTGGTTGCTAAGACTTTAAATAAAGAAGAGACAAATTAAGAAGGACACAGACAGGAAACTAAAATGCATGACTTAAAGCAGCGAAGCAAAGACATCAGAGGTGTGAAAACCTAAATAAACATTCGACCTAGACCAGAGCAGAGGTTGAATAAAGTGCTTTAAAAAAATGATAAATGACAAACAACACATTCATGAACTCTTCCGTGTCGTTGCTGTTGCTGCTCAGACAAACTCTCTCTTCCAGCAGTCATGAAAAAAAGACAGAAACACTACAAAACAATGTTCAAAAGAGACAAAAATGAGCTTTACAGTTTGCAGCCAAAGCCCAGTGGGACATGTGTCAAGATGCAGCCAGTGGGAATTAATACTGTAGCTGCTTTCCACTCACTCTCTGCAGAGCTGAGAGCATGTTTTCACACTTGAGGCTTGATGCAGTGTGCCGTGACAGAGGCGTGCACATGAAACACATAGCATGCACTACTTTAGAGTCAAGGGCACACCTGATCCTGATCTGTTTCTTGGGTAAATATGAAGCTACAGCCTGCAGCTGGTGAGCTTAGCTTAGCATAAAGACTGGAAACAAGGGGAAACAGTTAGCCTGGCTCTGTCTGAAGGTAGAAGAATCCACCTATCAGCACCTCTGCACATTCTTTAATGATCTTTTTTGTTTCATGCTTATAAAAAGTAAAAAATGACATGTTGTGGTTTTTACAAAGAATTGTGTGCAGGATTATTTATTGGCCGGGCGCAGCAATTTCCTGGAGTCTGTGGTGGTTGCCTGGCAACTTCAAGGAGACAACAAAAGTCTAAGAAGTTATTGAACCAAAATTATTCCTTTAAGGGAGTAAAAATATCTTAAACTAAATAAATTGTTGAGCAGTGGTGGACATGTAATAACAAGCCTTTATAAGGTATCCTGTGGAGTATTTGACCACTAGTAGCTGTGGAGTAATCCCCCATTTAATTCATATTGTTTTATACCTGATTGACAGTTGGTGGTGGTAGGCCTGTCACCACAACTATTTTTGTTTGTCCCAGAAATAATTGCAATATTATTGTCCTTTTAAGAGCATTTTATGCCACAGTTGCAGTTAACATGGTAACACTTGTTCAAATAACATATTTACCTATTTAGGTGGTGCCAGGACCCGAAGCTTCACCTTATTCACTTACACCATGCAACCTGCAGCCTACACACAAAGCCCACGCACCCCCAGCATATGTTCACTAGTGGGAGTGAAAAGGGAGAATTTTGCCTTTCTAGAAATGACAGGAGCCATTTTTATTTGTCAGGGCGAGTGTGATGCTCATGAGAAAAAAGGAATTTTTTGAGTTAAATAGTTCATATACACATAAGTCCTTTTCTGTTTGACTTAAAAAGAAAACAGGTTGTACATTTTATGTTGTGCTCTTCTATGTCAGTAGGTGGTAGTATTTAGCTGTGATTCCTCTGAGCACCAGCGTTTGAAGGTACAGGTGTCTTCCACCTCACAAAGCAAACTTGTTGAAAAGCAACGACATGCTTCACTCACTTCTGTTTACAACTTTTTCCAGGTTAGTGAGGGTGCAAAGTCTCTCAAAATCAACATGAAACAACTTGGCAATGTTCCATCAGAGTATAATATTAAAAACAAGCAGTAAATTGCCTGTTTCATGTACCCTAACCTTGCGTCTAGACAGCAAACGTAGCCTGAGCAGCATGTCAGCAGAGCAGCGAGCGCTCTGTCTGTGTGTCTACACTGGAGGCGTTCACGTGCAGTGTTGAGCGTAGGTCACCCGTGTGTTGGCAGAGCTCAGAGCCCGATACACATGACTGTTGTGAAGAAAATAGACTCAGGTTTATGCTAGAAATGAAAATAAACGCTTCAGGGTTGTGGTTACGCGTGTGAGACGCGAGCCTGCACTGAGCTGGTACTGACAGCTGCATAGATCTGTTGCTTATGACGTGTGTGTGAAAAACACGTCTGACACATTTGCTGTTTAGACACAGGGTGAGGTGCCATCTATGTACTGGGCATTTCCTTAGGGGTGGTTAGTGAAAACTGGATTTATCAGAAAGCTGAAACCTTCTGGAAACAACCTGCTGAAACAGGTAGACAGATTATGTTTATTCTGGCATCATGTTGGCTAAAATGCTGGTGACATTCTTGTGTAAACAAACATGCATGTAAACACAATGGGCAGTATGGAGGTCATGTCCTTATATCGTAGGATAAGTTGACAAGACTGCAAGTCAGCAAACATGGATGTTTGGTACTAAAATCTTTTAAAATTCGGCTCTGCAAATGTTTAATAAGGAAACACATTCAACATGTTTGATGGGCCTCAAGGAAACACACAGACAAAGTGTTTAAATGAGATACACTGAATATAAACAGGAACTTTGTTTGTTTAAAAGAAAACTCCACAGGACACCTTTAAATCGGCCTAGCTGAGGTTTAGTTTTTCTTTTCTTCTCATCCAGCTAAAGCATGGCTGATATTTGAGTTGGCGAACACACAGCTATCCTTGATTTGACTAAATCTTTCTGTGTCCTGCCCACAACAATGCAAACAAAAGCCTATCCCCTTCTAGAAGACCCTTAAGTCCCTCTGTGTTTTTGTTCAACTTTACTAGCGTGTGTGCTATCAGATCTGTTACATTTTTATGTAGTTGGTTTATTTCATTTTGCTCCTCCTGCACTGCAGTTCACTTGAAAGTAAAGCCTTTCATTCTCAGGCATGTCATTAATAATATCATAGTTAAAAAGAGCTTCAATCATGCTGGATGTGAATGTGACTCTTGGCTATACCCACTAGGTTACACAACACACCGTAACTTAACGTCACCTTCGCCTCCTGTTGAAAGACAACGTGTTGAAATATGGAGAGAAAATTCTTGAGCTTGAGGTGTAAATGAATGACTTTGGTAAGTAGGGCAAACATGAGAGCAGCTGTAAATTCAGCTGATATTACAGATGTGAAGCATCATCTGTGTCACCTGCTGACTTACTGTTCTAGCAACAGACGCCCTGTACTTGACCTGCAGGGTGTGAAGGGGTCAAAGCTCAGGAGTGATAAACAGTCTGTCAGTAACCGTGCTAGTTTGGCTGATGGATGCTTCCTTGGGGCAAAACTAGAACTTGTATTTTCAGTTTGATAACTTCGGGCTGTGTGTTTTTTTACATTAAAAGAACGTAGGTCATTCCTTACTTGAGTGACTGGTTCTTGTCCTTTGTCTTGTGCTCCACCACCAGTTTGCCGCACTGACCCACGGTGAAGGCGAAGGTACCCTGGACGTGCTGAGGATAACGCAGCTTGTGCATGTGCTTCCTGAAAACCTCGGCCAGGTCCGATGCCACCTCCTCGTCGAACGCGATCTTCATCAGCTAACAGAGGGACGAGAGACGAGCCGGTGAGATACAGGCAGAGCTTCAGATTGTAATGCAGGTGTTGAGAATGTTAAGAGTACCTGGAAGGTGCAGGATCGTAACTGCAGCCCCTCCTGGACAAACTGGTCCATGGGTAGACTGACGGAGATCCTCTTCTCCTTGGTCAGAGAGGCGATGGGGAAGGAGCGAGTCACCACCTGCTCACCCACTGCAGGGAGACAAAGAGCAGAGTTTAGAGGAGTCAAAACGCCTGACTACACCTCTATTATCACTGATGGGGAAGCTGTTAGTGTGTACGTGTCATCTCTCACCCAGCGGGTCGGTGGGCGTGCCCTTGAAGATGAGCCGGTAGGTGGTGAGGAAGATGGCTCCCTCGGCGGGAAGCAGAGGAGGACCTCCCATCAGACCCGTGGCCTCCTCGCGCCCGTCTGAGATGAGGTGGACCCTCATGGCGTCCATTACTAGCTCCTCCCCCGGCAACAAGGTCGGCCTCAGCAGCTTGGGCTGGACGGAGACAGAGAGAGAGACAGAGAGAGAGAGAGAGAGGAAGATTAATGATGCAGCAGTGGAAAGAATTTGAATTAAATCGAGGGGGGGAAACGGAGAAGTGTAAATGTCACTACTGTCCAGATTCCAGACTGTTTCCAGAGTTTCATTTCTTTTAATCTTATGCAAAAAATGTTGCTGCTACACATTCAAACTTTTCCTATAAGAATGCGAAATGAAGGAAGTCTAAAAACAGAGAAAAAATGTCAATACAGGAAATTCTCCATAATATTTTATAAACTTTAAAGACTTTGCAAATTCATATATGTTCCTAACAGTCTGGTTTCCAGAACAAAATTGTTAAACAAGTTCTGTGAAGCTGCAAATTTGTAAAAATAAAAAATTCACAGATTTTGCTAAGAAATTTTACACAGTCTCCACCATCGCTGGTCATGAGATGAATCTAAAGGATTTAAGATCCAGACAGATCAAAATTCTACAACACAGAATTACATTTATTTTGCTTTTTCCTTACTATATAATAAGATACTGTCTAATACATCTACAACTAAAATTAGTGACAATATATGAACAAAATGATGTTGCTACACCTAAATGAAATGCCAACATGCTGCAGCTATTACTGCCATATATGGAAAAACAGGTTATTTCCAAATAACCAAATAACAAACACTCCACTCATCAGAATCTCATGCTTTTACAATCATGCTGATGACCTGCACTGTTTGGGAAGTTTAGACTAGTAAAAACTCCAGAGGATAATGTTAAAATGCATAACACACATGTGAGTGGAGCTGGATTGGTGGGATCTTGGCAGAGATGATGTTAAATATAAATACACAGAAAGGAACATAATAATATTCATTTGTGTGTGTTTATACGATGGGATGTTCATTTCAAATTCCTTTAACAAAATACATGAACCGTAGTGTTTTAAACTGTCCCTGAGGGTCTGAAGCTTGATTACAGGACTCTCGTTTTCAAACTTGAGCTTTTTCTAAATGAAATATGACGCTGGCTTTGTCCTCAGGCCCTTTACATCACTTCCTGTCCCACAGTGAGGCCCGGAGAGCTTCCTAAGGAACTCCACCACTGGTAGGAAATGAACTACAAGTTTGGTAACTTGTTTCATAATGTGTTGCACAACACCTAATGCCACACATGTCTGCATTCCAGCTGCAGCCACACAGCAGAGACAGACAGGAGTTTTCAGTGCGGGGCCCCGAAAGCTGTAAATTATGTACATATTACTTGTTGTTTTGCTCAGCCCACAACCTCATTTATAGTAGTTGGACTGATCTATAAATACTCTGGATATGAGCTTGTGTGTTACAAAAGAAAAATGCTGAGGATTAAGGGATTAATAATATTAGGAGGGGGCAGGGGTGGGGGCGGGGGTTACATGTTCCATGCGGTCTTTAATGAAACGACAAAACGCGTCTAATGGAGCTCAGCTTGGCCACCATCCCTCTCCGTTACACTGCACCCTTCAGACTGAAGGCACTCAGGTCTGCGGGGCCTCGGGGGAGCTGCAGCAGCTCCGCCGGGCCCTCGTGACACCAAACGGCAAACCAGGCAGAGCGATCACCCAGCATGCACTGCTCAGGCGTGCTGTGAGTCACACGGTTCTGTCTCTGGCCGGACAGACGTACCTGCTGTGACACTGTGAGCCTGATTGGTGGGGAGGATTGGTGGAGAGGGGAGTGGGCGGGGCTGGCTGGGGTTCTGCAAGGCCTTTCTCCAGCGGAACGTAAAAATAGGAATTGGTTACCTTTTGGATCGGCGGCAGTCGCTTACTCTCCCTGTGGACTGCGTCTAACGTCTCGATGTGCATCTGAACGATATCTGTGGGTGAACAAACGCCAGAGGGGTGAGTACGGAGGATATAAGCGGCTGATTGTTCCATGAAGTTTGACGTGACACGGTGCAAAGAGAGATGAGGGAGTATTTACCTGGTATCATGGTGTGGAGAGCCTTTAGGTGCTCGTTGGTCACGCCGCTCTCGTTGCACACTTTATCTACGAAGCGGTTGATGAAGCGCACCACTGAGTTGGCTACGTCTGAGCTCTCAGCATCTTCGAAGCCGCTCTCTGTGTCGTAGCTCTCCGCCATGCTGCCTGCAATACTACAAGAAACAAAAGAAAAGTTTTGAATTTTCTGTCAGCAGCTATCTATGCTTTGCATCACCTCAATGAGCAACTTTGTGGGAGCTTGCAATTTTCAGTGTGTGGACAATTTGCATGTAACAACTTCCCTCCTTTTTTCAGAGTTGTACGCGGGCTCCTACCTGTTCGTGACGTAGCTGTTGCTGACGCTCTCCACGTCTCCGAGGCCAGTGCTCCTCAGCAGGCGGTTCTTGCTGGTGTCCAGCGGCAGCAGCAGGTAGCTCATCCTGTTGGCGTAGTGGATGGCCTGGCTGAACACCGTGCTCTCTTCCTTCTGCACGCGCTCCGTTTGCATTTCTTTGCTGAGCGTCGGCCACATCCTGTTTTGCTCCGATGCCAGCTCCAGGGCGCCGATTTCCCGCCCGCTGCCTGATCCGTCCTGCTGCTCCTGACAACAAACCGGAGCGGAAGAGGTTCATTCAAGATTAATGATCTCCAGACAAAAATGACACTCTGCTCAGCAGGATGGGACGCTGAATTATTAGTCTGCTGGCTGTGGTGCCAGATGTGTTTCCTAAATCTACCAGCACTTAATCATTTCTTTGTCCAGTATCAGGTAAAGCTGTGCGTGAGCTCACCGAGTTGTTCTGCTGATCTCCGTCCTCTGTCTCTAGGTACAGAGCCCTGATGTGGTTCTGCACGTCGCTGTAGAACATAGCCTCCCAGAACTGCATGTTGGTCCAGACCATGTGCTCCTGTACGCAGCTGTAGGCAAACTGAGTGATGCCTGCCCCCAGTTTCTGTTAGAAAACAAGGAAACAGGGAGACACTTTTATGAGAGAAAGCAGCAACTTAAAATATATGAAGATTCAGAGTAAGCAGCCTCTGAGGAGTCCAGTGTCAGACCACATGAGACATCCCGTCAACCTCAAACAGCTCTCATCTCAACCTCCTCCCACTCGGTGAATTGTAAAACCACTGGGCTCTGTGGGGTTCCTGAGGATGTGGCTGGATTTGGGAAATTTTTGGTGATGCTGGTTGTGAACTTACTCTGCAGAAGGCTGTGACCAATGGGAGCAGGGCAGCGGCAATCCCATGTTCATCCATATGCGAGCAGTCCTGTATAGAAACAGATTATGACGTGTCAGCTTGCAAAACATACAACAGAACCAAAACATAACAAACCGAGGCTTATAGTTATTCATTGAATCTCATCTGTCCTGCATGTTTACTATTATCACAAGCTGATGTAACGCAAATGTACATACTGTGAATCTTTAAATGGGTATCTGTAATAATATATCTAATGAGATCTTATTTACTTCTCCTTTAGTTCAGTACAGTCCAAGTGAAATTACAGAAATTATAATTATTCAAAGAAAGAAACAAGAAGTCTCTCAGGGGGAAGAGTCATCACACTAGTGATAAAACAGTAACACTTACTGCCGTATGCTAATATTGTAGGTATACAGTTCAAATAAGTTCTCCATCGTTGTAAACAATAAAGTACAACATGGTGACTGGTCTATGCAGACAGAGTTGCCTTCATGACATCTGAATTAATTATTTAGAATAATTATTGGGTACCCAAAATTAAGTCTTGACAAGTTACTCAAATGATCACAATATCTCTCAGTAAATCTACTGAAAATAACTTTTGTACATCTGCAGTATACAAAGGCTTATAAGATTGTTGAACACAAATCTCATTGCTGATTGGATTTCTCTCTTTTTGATGCTATTTTTTCCTCAGAAGACAAAGAACATGTCATTAACAGAGCAAGTCTGTCTGTCGCAGCAGAACTAAATGTACCGTTTCATTTCATTTATACTTCAAGACCAAAGATTTAGTGTTGCACCTCCATAAAGTTGGGAATCATGTGCGAGACAGAAAGTTAAATATCGAAGCAGCTGAGGTATCCTGACTTTTAGGACCAGATCATGTTAGAAAAGAACTAGTTCATACAACATGGCAAAAGTATTTATAGCTGTTTCAAACAGCGGCACTAAAAGGCAGAGTGAAAAGCTGACTGTAATAGAGAGAAGGCCACATAATTGTTTAAATATGGGGATAACAGCACATGTTTTCAGTCTCTCTTGGAAGGCATTCGTAGCACTTGGTTGTGAACACGAGAAGTGACAAAAATAGTTGTGTAACAAATGAAAAAAACAGAACTAGAGAGAGAAGTTCAAACCCTGCTTACTTTTTCTCCTCCACACGTTAACAGAAAAATGAAGCCAGCATTACGTATTGTCTGAAAAGAGCTTTAGTCTGTATGTCAAGCTACAGAAACACTAGATCCTACATTTCCCATAATGCAATTCAACGGTATCTTCTTTTAAAGACCCCCGTCTGATAAAAGGCCTCTTCTTCCAATGTCCACATCATCAGTTTGTCTTTCTGTTATAAATTTGTAGTCTCCAAACAGAGACTGCTGGCATCATTAGAGTTACTTAGTCAGACTCTGGAGAGCTTCCTCCAGACCACAGAAGATGTTATACAGCTGTTTTCACAAATGATCTTCATGTGTAAGATCTGTGAAGTTCCCCTTTAAGACTTTTAGCTCTTGCTTTTACAGTGTAGTAGTGTTAGCAGGCTGACCTGTAAGGTGCAGTTCATCATGCGGACAATGTAGTCAAACTGCTGGTCGTCCAGCACCGCTCGGTTCTGTAGGACGTGCTGATTAAGCTCCTGGGTCAAACAAACCCGAGCTGCTCGACCCTTCAGAGCCCGCAGTACAGCCGGCATCAGCTGGACACAGGAGACACAAAGCTCAATCACTTCACAGAAATAAACTCAGTGACTCACAGCACAAGATTACAACAAATAATGACACATTTTCGAGGTACATATGAAAAATTTGAACCACTCTGTCATGTTTTTTTTATTAATGAAAAACTGACTTTTTTCTGCCATGTGGGTTTCCAGTGTTTTTTGTCAGAATTCATCAAACTGTAGGAAACTATCCTGAGGTGTCCAATCAGTCTGGTCATCAGAGATGTATTACCTTCTTGGCCTCCAGCATCTTGTTCTCAAAGATGTATGTGATGCAGTTCCTGACCACCTCCAGCCTGCGGGCGCTGTTAGCCATCACGTTGCCGTTCCTGTCCACAAAATCTCCTGTGGAGACAGGAAGAAGTGATCAGACACTCATTCATCACTGTAGAGCTCAACCCCATTAAACACACACTGTGAGGCTGATTGTGTGAGTGAAAAGTTCACACAGGAACTTCAGAGGCACAAGTGTAAATGCTGAACTTGGTGTGATGTGTTTCTACCAACTGTGAAACCAACTGTCAAACCCAGTACAGAAAAACTTTTGCCACCTTCTGTCCGTCCAACAACATTGTTTCAGTGATTTTACAACATTACTGCTCAGTATTTTCACTTTTCTGCTGCATGCCTTTTCCCCATCTTCTCCTTCTTAGTCCAAAAAAAGTCTTTTCCACCTCAGGTTATGAGACATTTGGGACAGTTTCAAACCCTCAGCCCTCTCCCCCAGCTCACCCAGCGGGGGCCCGGACGGCACCATGCCCTTGAGCTCTGCCTTGACCACAGGCGGTGCGGTCTTGAGCTTGGCGGCGGCGTGGTCGATGAAGAGCTGCACCGCAACCTCGTCCAGCACAGGGAAGGGTGACTGACTCTGCGCGGTGTTCTGGCTGTTCTCTGACGGCCGCTGGACTTTGTGCATGGCCACAGCTGGGTAAGGGTTCTCCTGGAGGGAGGGGGAAGAAAAGAAAGAAAGAAATGAAGAAGAAAGAAAGGACAGGAAGACAGGAAGAGGAAATAGCAGGACTGGGGTATGGCATTAGCTGTCAATTTCATTTGAGAACATACGTTTTTGAAGAGCAGCTCAGCCAGCTCCTTAACATGGTTCATAACTTTCTGCGGACAGGTCTCCTCTTGTCGTATCCGTTCCACCTGATTGGCTACCAGCTGTGGAAACAAGAGAAAGAAATAAGCTTCAGCATCTTTCTTTCATATCTGAGCCATGTATGTTCCATTACCACCAGTTACTCATTGACACTGATGGTTTAAGTATTATAAAAGTTAATGAATAAATATATCAACAAAATTTAAAAAACTACTGCACAGAGTGGATGATTTATATTGAAAATAATAATTTACGTGTCTGTAATTTCTAAATAAATTCTTAGAAGTTTCCTGGAAAGAACTGTGTAACTTAGTATTACTAATATAAGATACTGTAGTCAACAACAAATTAAATCCTATCTAAAATAACACTCTCACAACTGTTCCCATTTTCTCTATAATTACCACAAAATACTTTCCAAGAAACTTTCCAGAAATTATTAAGAAATTATCTGTAAAATATTGTTTTTTCTCACCAGCCTTCAGTGAGTCATCGTCTTTTTTTTTTTTTGTAAATGTAAGTGAAGGGGTAAATCATCACCACAGTCTCACTAAACGCTGACACAAAAAAAAAATCTAGTGGTGAGCATTGTAGTGGCAGACTCACGTCATCAAACAGATCAGTGGCTCTGTAGGGGGGCCCTCTCTCTGACACAAAGCCTGCGAACGCCATGCCGTCCAGCACCTTCATGAGGAAGTCGTCCTCTGTCAGCGCCCTCTGGCCCAGAAAGGCAGCCTGGAGAAACACACGTCAACACTGACTTACTCTGTTCTGCCTCAGGGAGCTCTCACACACACACACACACACACACCGTCGGCTTCACTTTGAACACACTCTACCTTATGGAAGCGGATGACTGGTTCGGGGTGAATGCGGATGATGTGTAAACACCAACGATAGCCCTGGAAGAGCCGAGCGAACAGCCACAGGAAGACAGCCCGGATCTCCTTATCCTGAAACACACAGAACAGTTAAGCTAAAGCCAACACACACACACACACACACACACACACACACACACACACACACACACACACACACCAGAACTAAAAGGAATAATAGAATGAGGAACTGAAATGGAATCTGGAAAACTTCCAAGAATCCTGGACTGAGTGTCAACAGATTTATTCCACTTAATTTTTTGACCTTTAACATCGTCTTCATGCCAGTAGGAACAAAATACAAAATCTATTTTGCAATCAGAGTCGTGACAGGAAACTAAATTTGTCCACTTTTGCTGGAAGCTGTCGTTGTGGCAGGAAGTACATAAGAATCTACTGTGTTGACTGTACTATAAAAAACAGAGGGCTAGAGAACAAAACATTCATTTGGATCATTTGTTGCCAAAAATATAGAAAAGACATTATTAAAACATTACAGCAGCTGCGCCTCGGTGGTCAAGGGGTTAAAGTGCCGCAACGTCCCTGACTGCCATCTGGCCCGGGGACGTTTGTTGCATGCGATTCCTCGTCTCACTCTCCTCTCATTTCCTGTCAACTCTCTACTGTTGCTGTCCACAAAAATGCGCCAAAAAACATTCCAACGACATTCAACATCTCACTGTTATTAAAAGACATTTCTCTTACCTGGATCTTGAGTGCGGAGGGTTGCGTGGACAGTGGGGGGAAGGCATGATCAGCAATTTCCAGCTCTGGATCCAAAACCTAAAAACAACGAACAACACCATCATTAATCACCGTTAGCGACCTGTCATCTCACCGCCACCGTTCTCCTGCTGCATCAGTGGAATAGCGGTAAAGTGCTAATGCGTGAGTTTTTCTTTGTCATCTTTAAATTATGCTTTACGTTTGAGTTTGTTTGCATTTCTGGTGTAAACTTCACTTCCCAGACATCACCTGTCAAACAGTCTGAGCAGTTTTTATTTAGCGTAAGTGGCAAAAACATCATCTATTTTGATACTGAAGGGTAAGCTTAATTTTCAGTCTGCGGTCAGCCATGTTTCTATTCATACGTGGTGCAAATTTTAACTGAATCTCCAGAAAGTCAGTAAAAAAAAAAAAAAAAAAAAAAGAATGTTTATTTCGATCCACTACTGTTTTTTGAATATTTTGGTATCGAGTTGGTTCATCAAGATAAACAGAGGGCCAGTCAAAGCTCAAACAATGGAAAACCAAATGGAAAACATGATGGAAATATGACATCTCGGTTTATTCCTGCATTCATCTGAGGAGCCTCCTCGTCGCTCCGCACAGATCGGAATCTTTTCGTCTCTTCAGCAGAAGTGACGTTGAAGTCACACGCTGGCAGCGGCTGCACACTCAACATGTAAAAGCATCCTCTCCTGCATGGTCTGCTTTGTTTTTTATTGTCACAGTCACATGTAAAAGATGATGATGATGAGAGATGATGATGAGTTTCAGGTTTGAAGATGAACAAAAAAAGACAGTTTTCCCTCTGCTGGTCGGAGTTTTCTTGAGTTGTAATGTGACTGAGGCAGAGGGCAGGATGTGTTTATTTGGGAGAGGCTGGAGTTGGCATTCAGCGCTCTGTCTCGACTCAGACAACTCAGCAAAGTGTGTGTTTGGATACTGTGAGGAGCCCGCATTTTAGAGTTGGACATGTTCTTCCCACGGACTCTGGCTGTACTTGAAATATTGTCATGTAAGAAACTCGATGTCCTGTTTACTTCGACAAAACAGAAGCTCTTTCTGCAGACCTCAAGCAAAAAAATACTGCACATATAAATAGTTGGGTGAGAAAACAATACGGGTGATAAATGAACATGTCAAAATACGACCAAACATGAGAATAAAATGCACTGATCTGTTATTTACTTTAGGTTTATTTCTGACTTCAAAATTGAGTGATATCTTAAAATAAGTGACAGACTTTTTGTCTCACTTCAAGGAAAACATAACATTTGAAGAGTTTACCAAAGTGGATGTGTTTTATACTGAGTACACACTAGAGATGAAAGGAGAGCAGAACAGCTAAGCCCTGACTCACGGTTGCTGCCCAACAATCTCCAGCATCATCCTTCACCAAACCTGCTTCTTCCTCTTCCAGGGAACATTTTCGGACAATTTCAGAAATTACAGCCCTGCTATAGAAAGACGCGGATCAGTCTTCCGGCTCTGCAATTATCTCCTTGTGTCTCATTTTCAGTGAGGGAGGTATATGAGCTGATCGGACTGAGGTCATTAGACCTCCGCCCGGGCAAATCCACCGCAAACTAAGCAGTTTGAACCCTGAGCGATGGGAGCTATGATCCTCCACTTTATAAATCTGTGTTGGTTAAAACTCCGCTGGCTGAGGACACAGACCTATAACCCAGTGAACCGCTCGCTCTCTGGCTCCTTTCCAGCCTCCGCTCCCTCTCTCTCTTTCCGCCGACACAGAGAACGCACCAACAGCACACAAGAGTCTCCAGGTTATAAGCCATAAACCACACAGAACAGCCGGTGACAGAAAAAGCCCTAAACACATAAACACTGAGGAATGATCCCTTTATTTCGCAATAAAAACACTCATTTTTTTTTCATTATACGGTTGGATGTATTTTGAGCCTTGGCATTTAGTGAACGCTCCGGTCATTGGGTCAGGGTTCACTGTTGAGGACACTTTTGACACACAGCTGTTGGTGGGAAGCTTCACATGAACTTCACACTTCTTTCTTTCTTTTGTAAATTATACTGTAGACGTGCACTAGTTCTTCAGGTGATGTCGTGCAAGTTTACCACCCATGAATGAAGTACTCTGTTGGTATCGGTTTCACTTTAAAGGTACTGGTGTTGGTACTGGTGTTGTAATTTATTAAACGATGCCCAGCCCTGAAGCTCAATCTTCCTTCCTTCCTAATCAACATTAAATTTTCCATAGTGTGGATGGAGAGCAACAGCTGGGAAGATGAGCACAATTGAATTAAGTGTGACTTAAACATCACAATCATTTTGCATGTTGTGTTCTCTCATCATATCTCACATCATATGAGATCATGCGTCGTAGAGACAGACTGCGTCTTAAGCTTCTGTTTTCTTGAAGTAAACAGGGACAATGGATTTCTAACATGACAATATTCCAAATACAGCCAGAGTCCGTGGGAAGAGTATGTCCCACTCCAAAAAATTTGGGCTCTCCGCAGCATCTAAACACACGCTTTGCATGTCTGAGTCGAGACGGAGCGGGTGGATGCCAACTCCAGCCTCTCCCAAATAAACACATCCTGCCCTCTGCCTCAGTGACATTACAACTCAAGACTCCAGAAAACCCCTGCTGCGACCAGCAGAGGGAAAACTGTCCCTTGACTTGTGCCGTGTTTGTCAGTCTTTCACCATAAACTCATTAGTCTTTTTTTATGAAGATACGATAATCAAATTAAGTGAATGATTTCTTTTTAGACGTGACTGCGATCACAGTAGCAAACAAAAACAGATTTACCAGTAGAGGACACTTTTATGAGTTGAGTGTGCGGCGACTATCATAAACATGGTCTGTATCTTCCTGCTAATAAAAAGTTATAAACAAACACAAGAAGAGGAAATACTTTATACTGCTGTAAAAAAAGTAATTTACAAACAGAAAATCTGTCTAGCGGTCTGTTTACAAGTGTGCAGCACGTGAGCAGCACTGTCTACTGTTAAAACCTACTCATTTAAGGGTTTTTCTTTATTTCTACAACAATATTGAAGACATCAAAACTATCAAATAACACATATGGAATCATGTAGTAAACAAAAAAGTGTTCAAACAAACCAAAATATCTTTCATATTGATGGTTTGATGGTTTTTGCGACGTCACTTGAAGGAACTTTTAAAGTTCTTGGAATTTTCTGGATTGATTGACCTTCATGTGTTAAAGTAATGAAGGAAATTCCACTAATTAATTTTTGACAAGACACACCTGTTAACAGAAACCACCTCATGTGGCTGGTTAAAATATCACCGATAGTGTGCAAAGCTGTCATCAAGATAAACAGCTGCTACTTTGAGGAATATAAACTAAGAAAAAGCCTTGAATGAGTAAGTGTGAGCGAGCAATGGCAATAAACAATAACATAAATAAACAATATCTGCCTGCACGTTTGTATCTGATTCATTCAATAAATATGAGCAGGCTCCAGACAAGCCCAGTGTATCGTAACTGACTCCTATTTTTGTTTTACATGTGACTGCAATCATAACAAACGCTCTTTATCTATATCCAGTAAATTATGAGCATAAACTGTGAGTCATTTCCCGCAAAAGCAAATACTCTACACACCTGAGACACTTTGTAAACAAAACAATGAGACATTGTCTGTGCAGAGTAAACAGCACCGGATAGATGAGTGTGCTCTGCTCGTATCAATAAGAGAATAAGGAAGCTGGAAAATTTGTTTACACGCCTAAACGTATAAAAAACACTTCTCAGAACAGGCTGGTACTGGAATACTGGAAGGGACGGAAGCTGCAGGATGCGGTAAAAAGGTTTGATAAGAGTCGGTGTTGTTTGAAGTATCTGAAGCAAACGATGTCAACACAACAGCACAGTGCAGGAATACTACCTGATAGGCTGATCAACGTGTAAAATAAATGAAACTAAATCTTTTATCCTTTTTTTTGGTGTGCAAGATAAAAAAAAGAACATTTTGTAAAAAACCCTTGAAAAGCATATAGCACGTCATCCTCAGTTAATGATGAAGCTCCCAGTGAGCCATGACATGCACCATACAAGTTTTATCAAAACCATTGATGAATTGTTATCAGACTGATACAGACTGATAAGCTGCTCTATTGAGTAATCAGCTGCTTGATTTATGCTTTTTTTACAAATAACTTGTTAGCTTATGATTATAAATCAACTTATAAACAATGATTTCTTGCATTATAATCAGATGAAATACACAATTTCATAAAAATTTGAGGCATCGAAAAGTGGAATTTTTCCCAGAAAACATGCAAAAAAAAAAAAAAAAAAGCTGGCAACAGAACTACAGGCCAAAGTCTGTTCCCGCTATGAGCAGTGTTTCTCTTAGCGCTCAACTGTTTACCTTTTTTTTAAATTATAACCTTTATTTTGACAGCATTCCATGACTCCAAGATCTCCTAGACATATTGATTAATTGACTATTTATTGCAGCTCTACAACATTTCTGGTAATATTGGTTTCATAATGAAAAACTAAATAAATAGCAGTCCAAGCTAAATCAAAACAAAAAGTATATCTACCACCTGCAAAAACAAAACAAAAAGAGCATAAAATCAAACAACACTAAAACCAAAATGACACGAAAAAAAAAAAATAATGCAATGAATAAGAGGGAAAAATCCTTGAAGAGCTTCCGAGAATCTCAACCCATAAAGCACCACCGAGGAATTTACTGCTTGATAGAAACCACCCACTAGATGGTAATGAGATTTTCCCAGTACTCACTGGTGTGTATTATGGGTGTGTTTGGTATTTACGCGGCAGCTCTTACCATGGAGAGCGCGGTCTGGGTCTGCTGGAGGACCGGTTCAGGCAGCAGGGAGATGTGGACGCACTCCGGGATGGTGACTGTACCGCCGTCCAGGTCAGCGATGATCACATCCAACTGAAAACACACACACACACACACACACACACACACACACACACACACACACACACACACACACACACACACACACACACACAGAATCCTTATCAGTCACCATTAAAAACACTTTTCATTTTTGCCTCTGGGGATGTTGATAACAGACCGACAGAGTGATACACGAGCTGATTACGGCGAGAGAAGGACAAAGACGAGTCATCTCTTGTCAGCAGCTGCTCATTACAGGACGTTGGCTATCAAAACGACATAATAGACATTCACATTTCACCGCGGACAGCAGGAAAAGCTGCCCAGAAAACAACATCTGACCCCTGACCAGCCGCTCATACATTGAGAACTACGGTACAAAACACAGCGTCTCGTTGTTATGTGACACAATGGCTCCATCAGGGCGGCACGGTGAGCGGCCTGCAGCAGCACGTGGTCAGACACACACACACACACACACACACACACACTCTCATCAGGATTTAATAAGATAGCGGCAAATTATTTTCTTTGATCGTGAGATCTAGACGCTGATAATTGTCATGTATGTTGGCATAATTAATCTAAAGATGTAGGCAGGTAGAGAACGGCACTTTATTAAAAGATAGATGAACCATTGCTTAATGGGTCAGTGAGAGTTTACATGAAACATACTCCACATTGTAATCAAAGCCAGCCACAAGTAGAGAGATCAACCACAAGTATATAATAGCTTCTTTGCTGGGAAATCTCCTCCTTCTGATTTTTTTTTTTTTTTTTTGAGAGAAAGTTTATTAAACAGCAGAACGATATATTCAACCTTTAATACTGATTCTATTATATCACATGTAACACATTTCTTTCCCTCTGCTGGAAACTGGCAGCAGATGTTTCATTTCGTTTCGATTTGACCCAGTGCATGCTGGGTGTTTTAATGATACTGCTTGTTTGTTTATTGTTGATGGAGTGTGGTGTGTGTGTGTGTGTGTGTGTGTGTGTTGAGCTGGCATTTTTCTTCCCGACATTTTCTGCTGCTTCAGGCCGCTGCTTTCTGTTCCAGAGCGGTTTACTTTTCTAATTCAGAACACATTGCCGGTCATCTCGTCGTAGGCTGTTCGTAAGAAATCCGTGGTCGATGATGGACGAGTTTAGCCTTCGTTAGCACGTTTTTTCAAGACGAACCGTGAAAAAAAAAGCTGGCATTATCGTTGAACAATACAACATTTACTGGCTGTTTCTGGAATTGTGGTGAGGATACTTGCCCTGTGTTGAGCCGTGAGCAACCGCTTCCACCCTGCCAGCGATGCTGGTAAGGTGGGAGTGTTTTTCCACAGAACAGCAAGGTAAAAAAAAAAAAAGTTCATGGAGGAGTGCTGATTTGCTCAAACTGCAGTGAGAGCCTGTCGTCTACAGCTCTTCATCTGACATGTCACTGTGTCTGTTTCTGCTTGAACTGTCCTCCCTGGGATATTTAAAACTGATCCTAACAGCACCAAATAAGTCATTATCTTGTTCTTATTGAAGAACAACAATGCTATTAAAGCTCCACTGACTCAAACACATGACATTTTCTATAGCTGCTTCATAATAAAAGCCTCCTACTAGTTGGAGACTCCCTGCTTCTGCTCCCTGCTTTATCTACAGGACCAAAACGCTTCACTTTGTGCTATCATGATGTGGCTACATTGGTCTCTCATGTTGTATTGATGCCAACCCACCAGTTCTTGTGTCTCAGAGCGGAAGAAGGAGTTGACGCCGATGATGAAGGGAGTGGGAGTGCTCAGGACCTCCAGGAGTTTTCCCGGCAGGATGGGGACATATGTGAAGCTGGGAAGACATAAACAGGAAGAGATTCAGCACATCAGACGGCGTCAGCTACAGCGGATCTGTTTTCCTGCTCTGTAAAGCTTATCTAAATATTAAAGTATATTTGCAGTGTGTTTGTGTTTTGTATACAGTTGTTGACTGTATGTTACATCTTGCTGTTATGTCATATTATGTAATGCATCAACACCAATGAGCAGGGTCAAAGTTTTTCTGGATCTCTTTACTCAAACAATAAAATGCTAAATGTGGAACTAAAACAATAATATAAATAAACTGCACATTTCCAGGCTGCAAGTAAACATCTGTCTGGGATCTTATGACGTTAGATATGGGATTGAATGTGTTTTCACAGCTCTGCAGACACGGCAGTAAGAGACTGAGAAGTGGGAACACACCTGTATTTGAGGGGGAACATGATGGCCAGCAGCCCCCGGCAGGCGTCCGTTAATCGCTGGTAGCTGCTGGACAGGAACAGGATCTTATGTTCCGTCAGAGCAGCACAGAACAGATACAGCACGTTGATTATACCTGAAGAAGAAGAAGAAGAGAGCACAGACGGGACGTCACTAGGAATCCAATATATCATATTCTACAATAATAATCTCACTAATTGTAAAAACACACAAACAACATATTAAGGGTTTTGCTAGAATTCATCTATTACTGGTTAGGCAAAGTAACTGGGGTTTCTACATAGTGTTAGTACTTCTAAAAACATATGAAACATAAATGTGATCATTTCCACATTCTGAAACATTCAAGCAGACTGGCAAGGCTATTCTTCATAATATTACACTGTCACATGATTGTAGCTCCTTTTGTAATCTAAAAGTTGCATATTTGCTGTGTGGAAAGACTGTTTTTGACAGACTTGGGCTGTGTCCAAAATCCCTCCCTTGTTCACTCATTCACTACCCCCTACAGCATATATAATAAACAATCAATTATATTTCAGAAGATATATTATTACTTATTTATTATCATATTTTTTTTCCAATTGTTAGCATCTCTGAGGGTACTATAGAGAGCAAAAATTCACACTAGGAATTCAGACAATCCAATAAATTGGCAGACAGTAGATATAGTGCACTATTTGGTAAATAGGGAGTGAATAGGGAGTGATCTGTCTACTGGGCAGTAGCAGTGTGTGAATGTGCATTAAGATTACATCCTGATGAGCATGGCAGCCTCTGTCATCAGTGTATGAATGTGGGTGAATGTTGACATGTATTATAAAAGCACTTTGATTGGTCAGAAGACTAGAAAGGCGCTATATTAAATGCAGTCCTGTCCATTTTAGATGCAGAATTGCTAGAATTCATCATAATAAACAAACCCCCCATACTCAATAACATGTGGAAAACACTATTTAGAGACAGGACAGGTGTAGTATTAATCCCATATTCTAATAGTCCGTACCAAGCTGTCTGAAGAGCTGAGCCACACTGCTGCCGCTGACAGGTAGCGAGTCGTTGATGGGTGTCTGGATAACTTGCCGATCGCCAGCGCCTAATGTTATTGTCCGCTACAAATAAAGAAAGAGAAGGGAGGAGAAAAAAAAAAAAAGGAGGGATTCAAAAAAGGGAGGTGAGAAAAAAAACAAAACAAAAAACAAATGTGGTTTCTCAGAAAGACGGGGTTTGACAGTGTGGTTTAATCACAGTTGTGCGTGTCCGGAGAGCAGCGTGAGTCAGCCACAGAGAAATGAAGAAATCCCAGAAGCTTAGCAGGTACACGACAAATAAGACACAAGCCATTCCAGCTGATTAGAAAGAGAATGGAGCCGGGCAGGGCTCCATGCCAACGACCTCGCTGCAAAACAACACCAGCGCCGCCGTATCAATGAGCCTTTATGGGGGAGAGAAATCACCGGCGACATGGCAGGTGTCATGCGCAGGCGATTTTCCACCGCGGTCTGATGTGAGCACAAGTGGAAAGGGGACTGATCGGGGGTGAATGTGTATAGATGATTCGTTTAGGGCCGTGAAGCGTGTCCTGGGATAAATTTAACACAGTAGAGACTCTTATCCGATGTGACTTGCGATGGGTGAAAAAAAAGGCTGAAGCTTCCGACAGCCTGCGTACTGCATCGGAGATATCTTACAGAGATAAGGTTCATTATGTCTCTCCATCAGCAGATAACCAGATTGACTTTGTAGAAACTGTAAATCTACTGTGCCTCCAGACAGAAGACAAAGCCGATAAATATTGATGTGTGTGTGTGTGTGTGGTTTGGATAACAAGCGTATGCGGGAGTGGAGACAGAGATGGTTTAGACTGCAAAAATAGAAATCAATACCGTACCAGCACAATTATACAGTACGACTTAGCATTGCAGCACAAGATGAAGCTGTTTGAGGTGAGATTATATGACTATTGAACACAGCGTACCTTGAGGACATGATTTCTGATTTATGTATTTAAGTATTTGAGACTCATTAACAATCCAGATAATCCAGGTGATCAGAAGTCCTGATGATTAGAGGAAACAAATTAGCATGTTTGTTTCAGCGACAGTAGTTATGTCTTGCCGAGGGCCTTTAAACATAGACAAACCAGTTGGATTAGATCTGTCATGTGTGTAAGAAAAAGCTTCATTTGAAAGTGTTTAAAATCATCCAGGCAGTATGGCTGTGTGTGTGTGTGTGTGTGTGTACGTGCTGCGCTAGCTAAGAGGGAGCAGGTGCAGCATTATCTCATGCTCTCTACAGCAGCAGCAGCAGCAGCAGCAGCAGCGTTAGCGTCAGCAGCCGAGCTGTTAGCAATTCAATGCTGTGATACAACAACTGACCATCAGGTGTGTTCAATTCAGTTTGCTGTCTATCTCTGATTAAATAAAAAAAGGGGCTAATAATGATATGCATAGAATGCTGAGTGCATTATTTTACTGATAACCGCATGGCTCTCATGCAGCAGACTTTGCTGCTTGTTGAGTGGTAAAGTAACCCAATGGTTGACAAATTAGTGCCAACACAAAGTCAATACTGATGTTTTGATCACAGGCGAGGAGCCATGGTGTAATTGGAATAATCAGTGTGCTAAACACACACAAACAAACAAACCCAAGGACTGGCTACACAATAGAACGCTCTGTCTACTGTGTAGCCACTATGTTTCAAACCCAAACTGTTTCTTCATCACGTACAGAGCTATCAGAGCTCATTCTGGGATGAAAAGTCAATTTGGGCTTAAAACATTGTACTTTTTATAATGTAAAAAAATACATGTTTTGCAGCGCAGTTATAGAGATGACTGAAGTAGATGGGGTTACCACTTTTACTTACAGCTGTGTATGAGCATCTGGAATGCATCGTAACTGATGCTGTTCACAGTACTCTCATCTGAAAGTGTACTGTGGAATGTAAATTGTACTACTTTGTGTAGTTTCTCTCTCAGTTCCTCTACAGAAATACAGCAGTTACATCAAGGAGATAAACCGACAATCAGTCCTAAAGTCAATCATGACTATATGGAGAAGCTGAGAGGCTCATGCTTATATTAGAGGTGCATTATGGTACTTCATGTGACATGAATGATCAGTTGTTGGTCACGTATTGACTGTATCAAAGCGTTTTGATTGGTTCTCCTTAGTTGAGGGAAATGGGTGGAGAAAAGGAAGCTGAGAAAGCTAAGCGCTGATTGGTGGCGTGGGGAGAATGAAGTCAGGCAGGCGTACCAAACTCTCCTCTCTCTCCTCCTGGCCCGGCTACACAAGCACCCAGCGGAGACACACGCGCGCACACACGCACACACACACACACACAAACACAAGCACCCCGCAGGATAAGACACAGGTTAGAAACAACAGGAGTGTGGTCACAGAATGCCCAAACTTGACAACAATATGACAGTAATGTATCAGCATGGCAAAACAAGTAAGCTGCACAAACAATAACATGATAAACATGAACTGCAAGATGAAGAGGGCTGTGTGAAAATATGAAAAATAAATGTGCAAAACAAAGTAGAGCCATCATTTGGCATTTGGCAGCACTAAATGATCCATTATGTCATTGCACTCAAAATAAACACACAGAACAACAGCAATACAAATATTGATCAATTCATCTATCAATATGAATCATTATTTGTTCAGTTATTGTATTTGGAGTCAGGAACAGCCTCATAGTGTGCAATTTTCACTTGCATGGAATTTACACTGCAGCAGATACTGATTAGATGAGGGAATTTTCCAACACCATGTGACTGTTTTCAACCGTAACAGGTACTAAAACTGAAAGCAGACCTGAAATCACCCTCTAACCTCAAACTCACTGACACAATCCACTGATAAGAGGTGAGGGGAAGGAGTGTCCTGGTGGCCTGATGGTTAAGGTGCATACCACATAATCACAATGTCCACAGTTCCACTCCTGGCTGCAGGACCCCTGTTGCATATCATACCCCCCCCCCCCTCTCTCCCTGTGTTTCCCGTCTCTCTCTACTGATTGTCAAATAAAGGAAAAAAGCCAAAAAATAATCTTGAAAAAAAAAAAGAGGTGAAAGGAAAAACTGAAGTGGACAGGCTACGTGCTTCATTAAGAACAGACCTGTTTCTCCATCATGGGACACTGACCTCCAGCAGAACAACTGAGTGGGTTTTCTCTCAATCGAGCCTCAAGGTTCTTACCTAATGTTTGACTCTTAAATGGGATCGGAGCACTTGGCAGTGAGACAAACAGAGTCCGGTAACTGGGACTGGAATTCCCTCTTTCACAGGGATTTTAGAGAACAATTAACTCCTTCCTGTAACAACTCAATTGATAATGGATGGCTACCAGGGGAATTCTTTATCATTTTCATATGAAAAATGATTAATTCCCTATGTGGGGAAATCTGGCACTATCACCCACACCCACACACACACTCACACACACACATAGGGAGGGTCAGAGGTCAGGGTCATGTACAGATGTGTTGTTCTCAGAGGGTCTTAAGCAGAGAACCTGACCACAGGCCCACTCTTCTTTTGAAAGTCAGCATTTCTCACATCAGGCCAACAGCCTGGAGTTCACTTCGCATTTGGGTTGTGTAAACTACTCAGATAAATTACTGCAGTGTTGTAACTTCCTAGTTAAGACTTGTAAAATATCAGTTGTTTCCCAAGCTGCTCGGCAGTGCTTCCCTGGAACTGTGACTGCTCATTTTCTTAGATAAACGCACGTAGTTTGTGTGATAGCCTGAGGTTAGATTGCAGGTCCTCAGACAGCAGTTAAGTCATTGCGTCCTCGTTCATGACAGCCTGCCACAGCGCAGACAATACAAGTAAACTAAAAAAAAACTCAACAACATATTGTGAGACGTCGGGGTTTTATGGATTAATGTTGTCAGGTCGTTTGAGAGAAACTAATTCAGGGTTCGAGCGTGCTAAGACTGGTCTGGTGTGTGACACTATGTCTGACGGCTGTCATGTCGCAGGAGTTGGTGTGTTGTGTGTTTTTGAGGTTGCTGTGAACACACAGACTCTGTGATAATGACAGATATTTTGTGAGGATGATCTCACTGAATGGAAGCTCTTGTATGATTAAACAGTCAGAGGAATGTGTGTAAGTGTGTGTTACTCTGTCTAAGTGGTCTGTCCTCCTACACCTCTACAAAATAAAACTGTTTGTGCTCGGCTGGAGCAGGCCATACAAATCATTTCTAAGGGCCTTAACGAGCTGTGTACATATACATGGGGTGTTTTTTTGAAATGAGATAAATTGGGTGTGTTTGTGTCTTATACTTCACATCATAGAGCATCATGGGTATTATGCAGCTCTATAATGAAACCACTGATCAGATTCTAGTCAGAATGTATGAGTTAAATGGAAAATAACAGGTTGGAGGCTTTAGGTTACCTGTGCACCCATGAGTGTTTGTTTTCACGTGTGTGTTAGTGTGTTAGGAGAGCGCTGCATTAGCTTTGCTGTTTGGGTCTGTATGTGTGTTAATACTGATTAGATCTGATTCTCTCATTCAGACGGTGCGTTCCTGGTAGGAAGCCATCTGCCGTCCCATATGGTCACCCGGCAACTGAACTACGACCCGCACAGCAACGGGCTCCATCGTGTTTGTGTTTTAGAGGAGGAAATGACTTGAAAATAATAAGTGTTCTAAAATGGTTATTAATAGTTGCAATAAATTAAAATCATGACAAATGCAAAGGAAGTAAAAAAAAAAAAAAAAAAAGGAATGTTTGAAATGATTAACATGATCCTGTGGAAACAGTTTAATCACAAAACACACACACACACACACACAAAAAAAAAAAAAGCAGGTCAAAAATAGTTGAAGCGCCATTAATCACGCATGACTTGAAATGACTGCAAGAAGGGAAGACATTCCTTAAAGAAAAGAAAACAACTCTGGCCTTTTTTTTTGATTAACAGAATCAATAACATTGAGCGGGTTGTTGATTGGTGAAGCTTGCAGAACGAGAAAGTTACCTGGAGACAGGCCAGCAGCCAGTCACAGGCCAGCACCTGAGGAACCTTGTCTAAACTACAAAGTGGGGACTCATTTATCTGTAACACAGAGGAACCAGTGTACAGTAGGGTGCACAGAAATCAAACACATGGGTTACAACATCTGGAAACCACATTGGGAGGGTTCAACTGATTCAGAGAAAATAAGACACTTATATTTGAATGTGCACCATGGGTATGAATACGTGTTATTAGTTTGGTTTAGTTTAGTTGCACAAAAAACTGATTAAAAAAAAACAAAACAGAGAAGTCACTATTTTCTGAGGTGAGAAAAAAAAACACACGATTCTTACAAAATAGATGAAAAAATGAGAAAGAAAATGATGAAAAATGGCAGAAACGACAAGAAAAAATAAGAAATTGTTTAAAATAAATGCACTACCAAGTAACACACAACACTGCATGTGCATGTTCACGTGCACATGCATATGCATAATTGCAACAAGATGCCAAAAACAAAAACAAGAACCTTTTCTTATCTGATGGAGTTTGCTGCATACTGTTGACTCACTTCAGTGGAAGTTTGTTATCTATTTAATAATGTCTGCAGCATGAAGGAAAAACACTGGAGGAGAAACTGTTACTGTAACTCACTGAGTTATTTCATGTATCAACAGAAAGAAAACACACGTTTGTTTGTGTTATTTGGTTTTCTGCCGTGGCAAACATTGCTTGCAAAATATAATGATGTGGTTTAAAACTGTCTGCTAACAATCTGTATCAGCTGCATTTCACAGAGCTTTGTCACTAACCTCTACCAGTACGTTAAGTCCATAACAATGAAAATGATCAATGATGAATCAAATAAAGCTAAAATGTCAATGATAAAGTGTGCAGTGAATGTTTAAAGGATGTTTGACAGAGCTGTACATGACACTGGCCGTCAGGGCGGTAAAACCAGCTCTATGAAGATTTGTGTTATTTCCAACCACATGACTGTCTGTAGATAGTAATCCATAAATTATCAAATTATGCATGCACAAAGAAATGTGCATGCGAGCAGCAGGCACTTCTGCATATGAATAATCATAGTCTTTTACACACATACAGTACACACACACATGAAGGGCAGCGCTTCCGTCACAGGTGATGTATTTCTGTCGTACCGAGCTAACACAGAGGCGGCTTTACTGAAATGAGCGGACAGCGTTGAACATGGTGCTGTGCTAGCAGGCTGCGCCAAGCTCTACTTCTCTAAGATGCTAACAGTCTGGATAAGCTGCACTGTTGAGCGAGGAGTGTGTACCGCACAGCAAAGACAAAGAGCTATAAGAAACAGACTGAAGAATAGTGTCAGTTTATCTTTAGCTCAAATCATGATCTTTGACTTTTGTGGGATAGTCAGGCGTCTGCGTGACAAAGACACAAACGGTCAGCAGTTACCTGGGAGCCTCCAGCGATGGGGATGACACATGTGAGGAGATTTCCAATCACCGTTTCCAAGGGGACAGACAGGCCATCTACATGGACGGTGTAGATCAAACCCAGACAGTTCTGTTCAATCGAGGAGGGAGGGACATGGAGGTCAGAGGTCAACCAAAAATATAGCATTACACAAAAATGAAAGAGCTACACAGTTAAATAATAATATGGTTGTGTCCAGTATTGTGTTTCTCCCATCTGTTCATTCAGAAAAGATAGACGATGAGATAAAACAATATCTGTTATTGCAAACAAGCCTGAGCACACGCTGCTGTCTTTTACCACAACGGAGACACAGAAATGGTTAAACATTAGGAGCTGTGGTTGTGTGTCGTACCCTGAACACCTCGGTGTAGTCCAGCCGGGACACCAGCACCAGGCTCTTGGGGGCGAAGACCTGAGCCTGTTGGACGACGGCGAGCTCCTCATCTACCTCGTCCACCTCGCTGGCCTCCGCCTTCTGCCGCTGACCACAGAGACGGACAGACATTACTGCAGTTACATCAGACATACATTATACATTGTGCTATTCAAAAGGAATCATTGAATTAGCAGCTGTGGATGTTGTATTCGGTTTTATAGTCATTTCTTTTGTAAAGATTGTGTACAGCAAAAAGGTATTTTAGGGCCCCTATGTGTCATGTGGTCCATAATTTAAAGAGAGCTCAGCCTCGTATCCTTTGTGAGCAACCAGAGAGGGATCATGTCATTGCTGCTGCACCACTAACTCCAACTGATAGGAGAAAGTGAACAGCTGCCTCACCTGCGGGTTGTCCAGACCCTCCCAGAAGGTGAAGCAGGCACAGTAGTGACGGTCCGAGCTGATGTCAGTCAAAACCGCTACGAAGAAGGAGGCAGGCTGCCGCTCAGGAACCAGCTGCCAACCGCTGGGCTGACAGAACTAGAGAGGAGGAGGAGGAGGAGGAGGAGGAGGAGGAGGAGGAAGTGGGTAGGTATCAGATGGTGACGGGAAGGAAGGAACAAAGAGAAAAATGAGGGTTCATACTAAGCTTTGCGACATATCAGACATACACGTGCTCTTCCAGCACCTCAGGATGACTCAGCCAGGGGTTTGGCATCAAAACCTGTCCTGAAAACTTTCCATCCGTTTTAATAATATGACAACAACGACAACACAGCTCTGACTGAATGATGTGAATAGATGAGAAATTGCATTTTGTACTTTTATTTCTAATCACATTGTAGCGGGTTTGAAAAAAGTTGCAGTATGTAATTTTCAAATATTTACTTGCAAAACATGAAATGTAAATGCAACGATCAATACTGTGAGTGAGGTGAGCAAACAATACAAGGTCAATATTAGCAGGGTTTTATGTTAAGATATGTCATTTATTATGATGTGGTATGTACTGACTGAATGACTTCATCTAAAGTCAGTGTATGACTGGCATATGTAAACATATTACACATACCTTTTACTGCTTGCTTTTATCTTCAGTCAATCTACACACAAACTCTTTATGAAGCTATTTCATGTCTTTTCTTTCTGTCTTTATTTTCATGTCTAATTCAGATATTCAGATAACGCTTTTAACCAGCCGATCACTATGTGAATCCATGCTGACTCAGCAGGCTCGAGTCCATCCTGCTCTGTTTCTTTAGGAATAGTTTAACAATTTGGGAAATAAGCTAGTTTACTCTCTTGCCAAGGGTAAGATGAGAAGATTGACACCACTCTCAGGAATGAAAGCAGCATTGATTTTCTCATCTAACTCTTGGCAAGAATAAGACTAATTCCCAAACTGTCAAACTATTTCTTTAAAGTAAACAAATCTTCTATTAGCCAAATACAGCTGACGGCTGATGTCAGATTTTTGCATCGATGTGAAGATACACAATTATATGTCAGATATTTAATGCACTGAACTGACCAAAAACAGACTCTGGTTCGTTCTTCCAGACACTTCACAGTACACGGACAAATTCAGCCTTGTGATTCACAACTCAAGTTTCATTTCAGGGTTAAATTGAGCCCAAATCAAATGTTTTTCATTCACTGGTTCAGTAAAAATATGTTTGTTTTCTTATATCTAAAAATAATTTGGGTCTCAGGGGTGAATACAGAACCTACAACAAACACAGAAGACCGAGTTTCACCATGGACATAGAAAGCTGGATTGAAATGACAGGACTGCAGGATATCTGAGCTTCCAACCCCCCCTCGATGTCATGTCTGATAGCCTCGTTTTCAAATAATTGAACATTTAGAAATTAAACACAAAAGATGCTTCTGTTCCCTCGTGCAGCATTTGAACGGGGAGCAGAAACGGTGGTATGGAATTACTAGACAGCCGCAATGCTGACATGACAAGATCCTAATATGAATGCAACAATCCCTACTACATGTGGCCAAGGTTTCACCTAGGTTTCTGGAGGGCTGGGGGTCCTCCCCAAAGAAAATTTGATGTTATTTGACTAGA